>NC_054535.1:29616819-29976770 GCF_017654505.1 Polyodon spathula | reverse complement strand
CGAGATGCTTGAGGGGATTCTGGGATCAATAATCTACTAACAACCAAACGAACAAGATGGGCTGAATGGCCTCCTCTTGTTTGTAAACTTTCTTATGTTCGTATTTGTTCTGGTACTGTCTGCCACTGACAGAGATCCAGAAACTCAATCGAGAGGTTTCCTACCGGCTCCTTTCATCAGCTTCTAAGGGGTTTTACATCAGTTCAAACAATGGTGAGTATATATGGCATCTGTGCAATTAGCTAATTGTGCTAAATAAGAAGGATACAGTTACCACATGTTGTCACCTTTACATAGAATCACCTCATGATACTATACCCTAATCACAGGGACTACACATAACATGCTCTTTCCTAACTTGAATCTACAGCAACATGTTTATATAGACAACAAATGGCAATACATGAGTCTCTGATAGAAGGATCAGAAGTACTGATCCCTTTGATTGATTTGGTGCACTTTTAAAGACTGTTTGACAGTTTAGCAAACAAAATGCTTAAACTAGTCATGCATGTAATAAAATAATACCAGATAATTACTTCCATGTCTGCAAGTGGTCAATTGCTTCATTCCTTAAAACCATTTTTGATTTTATACAAGTGTATTTTCATTAGCAATGTTTAAGTGGTTAAATAAGATTAAATAAGGTAATGACAATGCTCTATATTGAAACCACAATTTCTCTTAAATCACTAGTCCTCAAATGCTGAAGGAAAGCAGCCATGGCAAAGTTATGGAATATTGTCAGCTTTTCCTTATTAAAACATGATTCATTACATGTTTATTTTATGGCCAAAACTGAATGTAGATTGAATATGATAGTAGTATATATAATATATATATATTATATATAATATATTATTTATATATATTAATAGATATATATATTTATGATCAAAATATATGAAAGTTTTACAAAAATGTTTTTTATGCTTCCTCATCTGGACTTGGAGTTATGTTGATAATGATATATTGTGATATTTGTTTATTGTACAGTATTTCATATTTTGTTTGTTTAATATTAAAATGCATACACATACAGTGCACATTGTATATATTAAAATACTGTAATTGCAAATATATACACTATACATGCACCAAGTTTAAAGCTCTAAAGATATATTTTGAAGATATTATGGACAAAGAAAGGTGACATTGGCTCAGTATTCAATATAAATAAACTAGAAGGGTTTAACATCACATCCAGTTGACATTTGGCCCAGCAAGTGGTATTGTCTTGTATAGTTCTATCCTAATACTGACCGAGGCCAACACTGCTTAACCTCTTGATATATATATATATAATATATAGATATATATATATATATTATATATATTATATATATATATATATATATCTATATATAGTAGTCTTGCAGTTCATTTGGTTGCATGATGAAGTCTCCTTTTTTTGAAGGTTCTTATTTCACCAGCAAGCCGTTGATGTACTTTATGTATAGCTCTGTGATACACCTCACTGTGGAGGCCAAAGATGGTGAAGACCCAACTTTAACGACTGTGACTTCTGTGGCAATACAAATACGAGACGTTAATAACCATGCACCTCAGTTTATGCAAGCCACATGCCAAGTGAGTGTATTTGAAGATGCAGCAGTCAGGAGCACCGTGTTGTATCTGTCAGCTTCTGACCAGGACTTGTCCCATGTGAACTCTTATCTTGACTACACCATCTTTGGTGGGAATGAGCAGGACAGATTTTGCATTGAGACCAGTGTTTTACAGACAGGCAATGAGTACAAGGCAGTGGTGCTGTGTGATCCCCTGGACAGTGAAACACAATGAGCTACACTATGGCGGTAGTTGCCTTTAATCGGGGGATGCCTTCACTAAATGCTTCTGCAGTAGTCTCAGTAACCGTGCAGGATACTAATGATAACCCTCCTGTCTATCACATTCAGGTCTGCGAAAGCATTCTTCTGTGGAGTAGGCCCACTCAGGTGTCAGCTCATGACCCAGATGATGAAGTCAATTGTGAAATAAAGTTTCACATTGTTTCTGGCAATGATAAAGGTCACTTCAGATTAGACAACAGAAGTGGTGCAGTGGAACTGAATCAGTTTGGATTATAAAGAAGATGCCAAATTCACACTGACCATTCAAGCCGCTAATGACAGTAGCATGGGGAGCAGAAAAATTGCCTTTGCTGTGCTTTCTCTCCCTACTTTAAGCTCACTGCCATGAACTGCTTAGTCTTGGAAAATCAGGCTACCTTTACTCATGTTTGCTAACTCCATGCAATGGACCATGATTCAGGTCCATTTGGAAGGTGGCCTACTCCATTTTGTCACCATGCTCAGTGGATTATGGAAGGCCAAATATAAAGGCTGCTTTTGCAATAGACTCTTTGACTTGGAACATCTATTCCAAGCAAACTTTTGACTACAAAAGAGAGAATAGGTACTGCTTTGTGGTCCCAGTTAAAGATAAAGGAGATGAAACAGCAACAATTAAGGTTCAGGTGGACATTGAGAGTGTTGACGAGTTCAGCCCTGTCTTCACACCAACAGAATATTACTTTCAGCTCCCTGAGAACTCTAAAGTGGGGCAGAGCATCGGCCAGGTCTCACCCGTTGACAAAGATTGCAGAGTAGACAGGGTTCTTGTGTATTCCTCTCGTTCTTTTCAGTGAACAGAACCAGTGAACCATTTATTTCACCAGTGCTGTCTACAGGGAAAAAAGTAGTGCCAAAAAGAGGACTTAATAGAGTTCAAGGTGAAAGCAAGCAGTCCCAAGCTTGACTCCAAGTCTGAAAACTGTATCGTTATTGTCAACATCTCAAACACTGCAGAGACCTTCACTGGAATACAGCTGAACAGCCTGACCATCAGCCTTACAATTAACTTTGTGGTGTTCCTGCTGTTGGCCATCAGTCTTGTGGGGCTTATTTTGAGATTCAGGGTAAAATATGTCAAAGTGAATACGAGAACTGCGGATTCAATAGCTACAAGTTTAAACCATAGTATTTCAGATACATTTGAAAATAACAATGGCCATGGGCAAAGCCCCATCACCCTTCAAGACTTAGCAAAGCATGTGGACATCAGAGACAAGAAGGAGGTGACTAACCCCTGCAGGCACTCTGATTCGACCAGCAGGGGTTCTGCAAATGGAGATACAGCTGAAGACAAGGAGATCAAGATGAACAATGAACACGCATGCCAGAAAGGTCCTGGGTCTGCCCTGAGCGTTTGAATATCCAGAGTGCCAGACACAGGGATCCCCCCTGGACTCAGACCAATTCTCTTGCCAGTCAGAGGAAGCAGACCTGGCTGCCACCACCAATGGCAATGTTGCCAACAGCACAGAGAGCATTCACCACTTTAAAGAGGAAGTTGGAGTGGAAGGATGTGACCAAAACTTTGACCCAAATGAAATGCTCTCTAGAAAGATCACCAGTACGCCCATCAAGGAGACATACTTGTTGGCACACAGCACAACAGGATACATATTCCACATTGATGGTCAGAGCTCAGCAGAGGTTTCCCTTACTTCGCTAGTGAGTACCCAAGAGCAACTCAGAGGAAGTTATAACTGGGACTACTTAATGAACTGGGAGCCCAGATTTCAGCCAGTGGTCTCTGTCTTTACGATTATTGCCAAGCCAAACAGGAGTCACAGAGATTTCATTTATCTCCCTCCCTTAATCACGTCAGTGGCTCAGCCTGGAATCACCCACTTTCACCAACAGAGCGGCCTGCCCTAAATACACTCGCCCCTCATTGAGAACTCAAGTCTCACGCTGTTCACGATGACACCCAGCTTCTCTCCATCTCTGTCCCTGCTTACCATGCAAACGCCCACATCCTCGACAATTGTTTGGGACACAGGCATCACTGGCCCATCCAAAAGAGCACCCATTCATCCTCCAGCACTCAGAGAATAAGAGATGCAAGTGTAACTACTAATATTTTAATATTATCTAAAGACATTACCTGTTTCCTTTAACAAAAGCCATGCTTTGGCTGAAGGCATGTGTGTGTTAAAAAAAATAAGCACATAAGAACATATGACATTGCCATAAAAGTAGTCAGATCACTTGACATTTGTTGCATGCTATGCCCTGGATTATTGTCAATCAATAAGTCTCATCTGTCCAATAAAAGTATCCAGTAAAATGTGGATCAGACAAGGAGATGGCTGGTTTTATATTGTGTAAGACTTTACTAAATAGTTTAACATTTTTTGCTATTTTTTGAGAACAATTAATTGATTTGTGATAAAACTAATAAAAAATGGTTACTGATGTCTTTGAGGTACAGGCACCTGATTGGTTCAGAAAAGACTCAAATCTTCTTTGCATGGACGTTTATTACAGGAAGTTAGTTACTGTACTATTAATATAGTTCTTGGTTGTCTGCGTGTTGATTGTTATGGCACTTCTAGCAGATCCATTGAAGGCTATATATTATGCACAGGCTTTTTTTTAATTTATTTTTTTTATAAAATACTACACTTTAAGGTACTGACATGATTAATCCATTTGCTTTCTTCCAACTTATACAAAAATATTACATTTTAAATTGATGCTGAGAAACAGAAAAAAAATATTGTATTCAAAAAGTATTTGTGGTTTTATGTTTGCTAATGCTGTTACAAGAAATTAGCATGGTCCAGCTCCTGTTGCATGAAAGAAACGTAACACAAGCTTCCAAAATCCATGCACCCCTTGGGTGCTCTATATATTTTCACAAGCTCTAACCCAATTCTGTAGTGATCCATAAAGAAACCCACATTTAATAATCAAGTCTCTAAGCAGCCTTAGCTTGTCTATAAAACACAAACCAGTGCCAGCTCAACTAGACAAGTAAAACAATCAACAAATGTGTAAATGAGCTAATGAGGATGGGCCAAGCAAAGCCAATAACTTCTGTAATTAACATTAAGTAGCACACAAAACCATTTAAGACTATGTGGTGTTATTTTGTCTTAACTGGAAATCACTGAACATAAATACTCATGGGAAAGAATTATATATTGTACACTGTAGTTTCCCATTATAATGATATAGACCAGGACAGTATGCATACAATAAGATTGTGTGTTTTATTGTAAGGCCTATAATGCAGGGTATACAAAAGCTTTTTATAGTTTGAAGAACCGTTTTTGATCATTAACTTGTTTCTTTTTTCTTTTTTTACTGACGAAAGATCTTAGGGTGTTTACAGTAACTGTGCTAAAAACACTGTAGTTAATGTACTCCCAAAAGGTATAGTGGAGGCCATTAAAGGGTTTATAGCTAACAAAATAAATGATTCCTGTCGTGCAAATCCATTTACGTGAAATCGCCAACATGTATTTTCATTTTAAAAGATATGGTACTACACTGGGTCAAAGAAAGTGTCACGGGTGGGATGACCAGGGGTAACCGTAAGTAAATATACAATTAGTAAGTACCGACTATGCACCTTGTTTTTGAAAAGGGCAAGGACCTTTGTGACCGAATTTTAATAACCTTCCCTAGACAGGTTATTTTGATTCCCAGGGTTCCGACACACACTCAGGAAAACCGAATAGGTTAAAACAAGTTTTATTTGTTTCTCCACAGGGTAAAGGATTTAAAAAAAAAAAAACAAGCACACGACACTGAAAAAATTAAAACCAGGGCATTCCCCTCCTGTGGGTAAAATCCCCCCCCCCCCCCAAAAAAAAAAAGTAATACAAAAAAAAAAAAAAAAGTTAATCCAAAAGTAAAGAGTGTATAATCCAAGGCAGGTACTGTCCCGGAGCAAGCAACCAAACCCATCCTTCCGCTAGCCATCCTACGTGCTGAAATGCTGATAATCCTCCCTGCCGAGAAAAGCCTGTGATTGGCCACCAACTGATGATGAGGATCCCAGAGATGTTTAGGGGAAAGAGAAAAAGACAAAAAGGAGGCTGTCATGACCACATACAGCGGTAAGTAAGATGACACCTACACTTTGTTTTTGCAGTTGGTTACTTCCCCTTAACCTATCTTTGTCTCTTGCGTATCTCTTTCACCATATCTGGGACCCGGCAACTTTCTGGACCACTGGAAACAATCGTGGATGGAGGCCCTGGACACCCAGGAACCTGGACCCGGACCCTCGACGGTGGAACCAGTGAGTATAAACTCTCTCTCTCTCTCTCTCTCTCTCTCTCTCTCTCTCTCTCTCTCTCTCTCTCTCTCTCTCTCCACAGGTTGTAGGACTCATGGGGCCACCTCTTGACCCTGAAACGATCCCTCCAACATGTTCCGGTCCACTTAACACCAACCGTATAGGATGATGTCATTTTATGCTGCAATTAACTCATAACACGATTCAAGAAATAAAAAAAAAAACATAACTGTTAAAAATCCTCTAATGCGTCTCGTGTGGTTTGTAAAAGTAGTCTCTAAGAATGGCACAAAACAATAAGTGTCCATAAACATAAAGGGTGCGTAAGAATAGTGTAGCAAGTAAAAAGAGAAAAGTACTCCAAAGCAAAAGGAAGAACCAAAAAAAACAGGAAAATAAACACAATAGCAAAATGTAAACACAGTCCCGATCAATAAGTTAACCACCTACCACCAGTAGTTACCCTACAACAAGAGTCCAATATCTGTTTCCTTTTCCCAGTCCTACCAATTCCTTTTTCTTTCATCCGTAGTCTCTTTCTGTTTGAATCCACGTTCTCTGTTCCTTATGCTGTATCTTCCAAGATCCGGTTTCCTTTCCATGCTGCGCCACTGCTTCCTGTTTCTCCTGCTGCTCCCTATCTCTGCTTCATGTCTGTTTTTTATCTGACTCCTGTGTGTTCCCATTCACCACCACTAATTGATGGGAGTGGGAGCTTCTCCAAGTGAGGAAAGTGCTCATACCAAACACAAAATAAACAGGGCACAGATAGAATAACAGTGTTTCAAATCAGTCGATTCCACAGGCGATACACAAACACAGTGACAACAACACAGGTAAGTGTAAAAACAAAAGAAAAAAAGAAAAAACTAATTACTCGTGCCAAATTATAACAAAAAATGTAACTTGTGACAAAAGCTCTCAGTTTGCTTGTCTTCCCATCCAGGACATCTGTTACACTTCCTGGGTAGCTTTATCTCAGCAGTGTCTTCAGGGTCAAGCATGTTCCTACCTGCAAAGCATGTCAGTCATTAGGGTAAGCAGCTGGTTGGTTGCTAACAGAAAAGACAGTCCTGAAGGGATGGGGACAGTTTCACTCTGCAGATGAATTGACTGTGAAAGCATGGCCTGCAGTCAGATACTTATTCAATCTGCTGTAGTTCCAGATATCATGTTTTAAAATTCAATTAAATGTTTGCTAAAATATAGGTTTCTTTCCAATCTGCACATTTGAGACCTATACAGTAGAGCGAATGGATGTTCATGGCGTGAGAAATGCATTACATTATTTTATTAGCTACAATCACTTTGACTTCTGGTTGTAATTAAAATAATCGAGAGAGGTTCAGGAACTATTTTAAATGAGTAACTAACAAGTAATTATTTTAATTACTACTATGGATCTTTAAAAAGAAATCATCTAGCAGGTAATGCCTACTATACTGCGGAGAATGCTTTTGTTATTTATTTATTTATTTATTAGCAGATGCTCTTATCCAGACGGCTTACAGTTGTTACAAAATATCACAATACAAAGTATCACATTATGAAATATCACATTACAGATAAGAACAAATACAAAGTACAGTAAAATCAGTAGAAAGTATGAGCAAAATAAACAATACACTAGATAACTACATTTATGAGTGATTTCGACTAAGAGCAGTAAACTTATAGTAAAAATGTTTGTGTATAAGAGTACATTCCAATAGTAGCATGTAGTGTGTACTATAAATGGATAAGAACGATTTCAAATAAAATAAAATAAAAAAAAAAAAAAAAAACATTTATGTGTATTTGTGGAAGGGTGGTGGGTAATTCATTGACACGGGAGACAGAACAGATGTTCTTGAAACACCACACCGGTGCCCAGTTTTATTTTCAGTACGTACACTTTTTACTCGCAGAAGGCACTGTTGTCCTTGGGCTGCCTATCAACGATGATAGACAGCACCACGGGAATACTAAAGCTGGTAATTAAATTAACTGCAGGCGCACTCGCAGGTGCTCAAAATAATAATGAAAATAGAAGGCGAAAAGAACAAGGAAAAATAAAACAGTAATAAAATTACAAATAAAAGGTGCTGCACTCGGCAGCATTATCCCAGTCGCCGTTACCCGCACGACCCGGATCACCGTCCTACTCTGTTGGCTCCCTGCCTGCTCTAAACAATATTTTGGGGGTCTGCCCAAGGGTTCCCCGCTATCACTCTCTGGCTTGTTGGCTGTTGTCTTTCTCCCAGCTGGTTTCTCAGTCCTCGACCAGCGCTTCCGCACATACAGCGCATCTAAAAGGACAGATCTGAGGAAACAGTAGAGCATTATCTTATAGGGCTAACGATCTCCCCAAGACCGACCTCCCAGCCATTCAGAGATAGGGAAAGTCCACACACCTATTTTCCCACCTCCCCGTGTCACTGCCATGACTCACAGGTGGTTGTTGGACGACTGCTGCCCTCTTCCTGGAGCACTGTGAACACGCCAGCAGAGTCAACACAGATCTCCCCCTGCTACAGTATTGTATGAAGACATTTTCTAAAAATGTTTCTTCAATTTATTAGCATCAGGCAGTCTCCATCACAATTGCTGTGTGAGATTCTTTAAAGATTTTGAAGCCATATTAAAAACACTGTAGGCGGTACTCCACATAAGCTGCATCCTGGGTGTTTTATGTATTACGTATGATATTTTAATTTAATGTGTACAGAATATACAAAGCAATTTTGTAGCACAGCTTGAGTTCTCATGTTATCAAGCTTCTTGTACTTAGTTGGTTCCTGGAATCTCAATGGTAAATAGTGAATATGCTGCTGTTGCTAGAGAATAGATAATAGAAATGCCAGGACAGCTAATTGTAACAAGTGACCAATAAATGCAAGTTTTTAATAAAAACAAATAAATAAATAAATATCTGTATGGTTGAAACCACTCACTTAATGCATGTTTGGGACAGTTGAATAAGCAGCTGGACTCTCGCCTGCCCTAGTTACGGCCCTGGCTTTTACCCTATACCTCTTGATCCTGAGGATATATCGGTGCCACGCCCTCAACCTAACCTACCAATGTACATGTCTGTCAACCAAATTTCTGGTGGTTTATTGTTTTGGTTCTTAAAATACATAATGTATATATTATATATATATATATATATATATAATATATATATATATATATATAATATAAAATATATATAGTCATACATTTTAGAATTTCTCATGAAATATGAAAATATGAAATAAGTATGAATCTTCCATGAGGATCAGCTTTGTTGACTTCAAAACCTCAAATTACAAACATTTGTTGTGAATTAAACATCAATTCTCCAATTTCATGCATTTCGCAAAGCTAAATTTTACATTTTGGGTGGAGGTTTTATTTAAATTTTTTTTTTTTGGCAGATAATCCAAAAATAAGCTATGAAATGTATAAACAATTAGATACAAGACAGTTGTCTATTTCAGCAATTTGGCAGGCTGTTCTCGGATTTCCAGGTGGCCTCTTTACAAACTGGCATAAATTGGTATTTAATGGACCACCGTGCTACAGAGAGACAGTAATCAGCACCCGGATAGTTAAAGTTTTAGGTTTTCCTAAGGGGGTTGAGTTTCCACATAAGCAAGATAAATTGTTATATTTATATTACTGAGAAAATGAAGATAATCTGCATTTTGTGCGGATTTGACTAATCTCCATTATTGCCCTGCAATTACTATCCATAAAACTGTAATATGTTGCATGGGACAGATAATGCTTAAAATAATATCAATTCAGACAGCACTGGTAATATGTAACCCTTAGAAATACAAGGGCACAAAAAGGAAATGTTCCACCTGGGTCATCAGTGAAACATTGCCTTTGGAAAGGCTGTGTGCAAAACCATTGGGGCAGTTAGAGAACACTATCATAACCTCTGGCTGCATCTTTATATTTCAACTAGAAAGTACACGGAAAGCATATTTTAGTACAAAATACTGCTTTTCTCTTCCATATTGGGATCGGGAAAAGCAAGGGAAAAAACTGAGAATTTAAACTACCTGTGTTTATAAAACTTGCTCTGGGCACCAATATCCTCTCCATAAGAACATTCAGTAATATAATGTGGCAACTTATCAGCAATTCCACTTTGCCCCAACACCCCAATAAATCAGATTGCTCCCTTAGGCTATTGTTATGTGCACACCAGTACAGTACATGTTCATTAGATTTTCAATTTGCTTCCCCACGTGCTTGTCTTACCTGTCCAGTCCCAATGTGAAAGCTTTCAAATTTAGAAAGTTGGCTCAAGGAACCTGTTCTGGTTATTCCGATTATTAAAGTCCAAATCATCTAGCTAATATCGCACACCGACTGTTTTGTAATATAATTACCGGTATTTCCTTCACTGGGTAGTTCCGGGATCACTTTCCCAAATATCCCAATAGTGTTCACGATTGATGAAAGTAGAGGTGCAACACCATAACAACAGACTGTAGATAACATTTCCATTCTTTATTATTTAAAAGAACAAGGTTAAAAACAGAAAGTTGTTTTGACCAGATGCTTTCATCAAGCTGTCATGAAAAGTCATCGCCATTAAATACATTAACTAACACAGGACCTCAATTAGTTAATTAATGATACAATCTTTGAAAATTAGCAATTCAAATAGTCATCATAATATGTGCAAAACAATGCTATTAAGATACAATACAGATATTTGAAAACATGTATATGTATTTTTACTTTATAATCACACATTTCAATATTAGCTTATTTAAAATCCAATGTAATTCTTTCTTTTTTTTTTTCTTTTTTAATCAAAAAGTAATTAAAAATACTCATGGCTGCACATATCCAGATAAATCATCCAAACTCTTTTTGATTGGTGAATGTTGTCACTAGTGGAGCTTTTATAATGAGCATGATGTTGGCAAAATGCTGATTTTATACAATACTAATATTTTTTATATAAGCCTGGACATTTGACAAAAATGAAAATCTGGAAAATATTCTTCATATTGAGTTGATGAAGTAGTATTGGATTGCGTTGGTAAAGGTTCTATGGCCAAAGTGCCCTGCGAGTAATGGAAGAAGCCATTGGATATCTTAAAACTGTATCACCGTCACTAGCCAATCAATGAACCAAATTTCATACAGTATATACAGTAGGTCACTACACACAGAACCACATAGGTCCTGTGTTTTTTAATGCAGAGTTTAAACTTTAAATAACAGATCACAATATGACAGAGTGGATTTGATAATTTGATTAAACCTTGGTTTTAAAATAGATCTTATGATTGGTTAAAATTCCATCACATGACATTTTATCCTGCACCTATACAGCCTCAGGGGTCCTTAATAACAATACATAATATACATTCATAAGAACATAAGAACATAATAACATAAGAAAGTTTACAAACGAGAGGAAGCCATTCGGCCCATCTTGCTCGTTTGGTTGTTAGTAGCTTATTGATCCCAAAATCTCATCAAGCAGCTTCTTGAAGGATCCCAGGGTGGCAGCTTCAACAACATTACTGGGGAGTTGATTCCAGACCCTCACAATTCTCTGTGTAAAAAAGTGCCTCCTATTTTCTGTTCTGAATGCCCCTTTGTCTAATCAACATTTGTGACCCCTGGTCCTTGTTTCTTTTTTCAGGCTGAAAAAGTCCCTTGGGTCGACACTGTCAATACCTTTTAGAATTTTGAATGCTTGAATTAGGTCGCCACGTAGTCTTCTTTGTTCAAGACTGAACAGATTCAATTCTTTTAGCCTGTCTGCATATGACATGCCTTTTAAGCCCGGAATAATTCTGGTCGCTCTTCTTTGCACTCTTTCTAGAGCAGCAATATCTTTTTTATAGCGAGGTTACCAGAACTGCACACAATATTCAAGATGAGGTCTTACTAGTGCATTGTACAGTTTTAACATTACTTCCCTTGATTTAAATTCAACACTTTTCACAATGTATCCGAGCATCTTGTTAGCCTTTTTTATAGCTTCCCCAGATTGTCTAGATGAAAACATTTCTTGTCAACAAAAACTCCTAGGTCTTTTTCAGAGATTCCTTCTCCAATTTCAGTATCTCCCATATGATATTTATAATGTACATTTTTATTTCCTGCGTGCAGTACCTTACACTTTTCTCTATTAAATGTCATTTGCCATGTGTCTGCCCAGTTCTGAATCTTGTCTAGATCATATTGAATGACCTTTGCTGCTGCAACAGTGTTTGCCACTCCTCCTACTTTTGTGTCGTCTACAAATTTAACAAGTTTGTTAATTCATAGCAACAATTAAACAACAGTAGGCCTACATATTCAAAGCGACAATTTATACATGAACAGACCCAACATGAATCTATTCTCCTTTCAGTGCTTGATAATAAAAATAAGGTGGAGGCGATGAAGTATTAAATCAGTACTATCAAACTGACTCTTGGGCCCAGAAAATTAAACAACTCATTCCTAATGCCTTCCTCACTAAAATATTGGGGAGGGCCACATAAGTAACTCTGAGATCGTTGGCGGGCCACATATAAATATTATAACCCCCTAATCCCAAGACATTAAAAACTGAATGCTTTTTTAACTTATCCTTATTTATCAGAACTTCAGAAATGAGTGAACTTGCTTGTAATGTTCTGATAACGTGGCTCGTAGGACATGGTTCCAGAGCACAGGCAATGGAATGGTGTAGGCGGTAGAGTCGCAGTCTGTTACGCTGCTTGTTCTTTGAGTTCACTGCCAAAAAGCTGGCTTCGCACATATATGTGCTACCAAACATGGACAGTCCCATAAAAGCACAGGATACCAATGTGGGATATTTTTCTTGAGGTACTTTAAAACAGCATTCAGGCACAGAGTATGTAAAATGTATTGTTTGCATGTCCAAAAGTTCAGAATCTGGCTTTGCAGTTTCCTCCCACATTTGTGCAAATTCTGTAGAGGTGGCTCCCACAGGTTTGACAAAAGGATTTTGCAAAAAATGGAACACCTTCCTATTGCAAAAAGTCACTAAATCGTGCCCCAAATCACATCCTCAGTTGTAGGTCACAAATATATCAGGTCTGTAGTGACCCTTCAGCTCAGGTCTGTCAGTGGTGATGGGCGCAAGTTTTGGGAAATGGTGTGTGAACTCTGCACTTTTCAAGTTGCTGATCAGAAGCCCCACTTTGCTTTGGAAGAAAGCACAGACTGAAGCATGTCACTCACTATCTTACGTTTGCCTTGCAGGGAGAGATTCAGGGTGTTTAAATGTCCAGTTATATCTGTGAGAGGCAAGTTTTAATATCCAGTCAGGATCGAAAAACCTTGCTTCGTTTTTAAAATTCCTGAATTACTGGAAGCAAAGACAAAAAACACTCAAGTACACATCCATAAGACAACCAACGAATCTCACTGTGCAGAATGATGTTGCTATACTCCACATATGCCCCTTTCACACTGGCACCCCAACCCGGTCACAATATCTTGTTGTTCCCGGGTTGACCCAGATTCCAGCAACCCACCTCAGGATGTGGCTCGACACGCTTTGACCTGGTTGAGCAATACAAAATGCATGTCAGTCGCTCGTAAGCTGACAAAATAACAAACAGCCATTCTTGCGTAAAGGTTTCATTTCCAACAGAAACATTTCTGTTTATCCTGTTTAGCCATATTTTTATTGATTGAAACACACCATGAGCCAGATTGCAGCAGGGAAGAAGAAAAGCGTCCTTAACAAGCTGCTTCCGGGACATTGACACGGGCATTGTGTACTTGCGCCTGTCACCCAAGTAAACCCTGCTTTATCAAAAGCAGTGTGAAATCGTGTAACTGACCTTCATGACACCAGTTGCACAGCATGCCAGTGTGAAAGGGGTTTTAGTGACTGAGAAACTCGAGGACGAGGCTTAATTTAAGGCTTGTGCACAAAAGTAGTTTACTGTTTTCACAACAAGATCCATGATCTGAGACAGTTCTCTCTCTTTTATCTTTGCAACCAGAGCCTCCTGGTGAATTGTGCTGGTAATATGTGGTATGAAACATATTTTCCAACACCTTCCAAAGGCAGTAATAAAAAGCTTGCAAGGTTTCAAGCTGTAAATCTACAGTACGAGTGCCTGCTACATTCATTGGTTAACCTACTAGCCTATTGCCAGCAAATTCTAATTAACCTGTAAAGTACAGATATACACCCTTTTTCACAAACTCTTTACAGGCTTTCGAATCACTACCTTCCCCCAACCACCACCACCACCACCTCACTCCCATGCTCATCCTGAGGTGGGGGAGTATACTATGCTCCTCTGCCTAATCATTTTTGTTCACTGGGATGAACACATTGCATAGATTTATTATTTTATTGTTGTTTGTCCAAGGGATGAGGCTGTGCTCCAACTACTTATTTTTATACACCCATTGTTTGGGTTCAATGTTTTTAGAAATCTGTTTTTGGATTGTCCTGACTGAAACAGAGCATCTCCTCTTGAAACACATCATCTAACTGTTTTGGAAAAACACAACCATACAAGTAGCTGGGCAATATTTTGGAAATCGGTTGTTTCATCCAGTGCTATACTGAAGCCAGGCGCCTTGTTCAAGTCACTTATCAGCTGTTCAAATTCATCTTGTATCACCTTGTAGTTGTTGTGCTTGATAGTTCCAAGAGACTGATCTTTTTCAGCATTTTGTCTTTGTTTGGAAAGTTATCATAAAGAATTTTAGCAGATTCAATTAAGCACTCCTTCAATTCCTACGTCACTCAAAGCTTTCTTATAAAAAATCCATATAATGTGAATAGACGCTTCAGTAACTACAGATTCCAGCTCAGTTGCTTGAGTTAACAACTGCTCCTGGTAATTCAGAGAAGCTTTTAGTTTCTATACTTGTTCTTTTTTAATTATAGATTGGATCAGAAAACGGACTGAATAATTTGAAGAGGACTTGCAGCCTGGTATGAACCGTCTTCAGAATGCACTGGGGGCTCACTTGTGGTACTTTGACTGGGAGCAGTCTCGGTGGCTTCAGACAGCATCCTTCTCAGTTTCATGTGTTGTTTTTTTTTTTCTACAAATTAGATAAAGCTCCATATTTTACAGCAATACCCTCCTTATTTCAAACTACATAATCTAACTATCCCCGCTGTACTATAATGCGGGAACTGACGCAGCTCTGTTGAACAACAACCAATATGAAAAGTAGGCTTATGATTTGATTTTTTGATTGGCTGAATAACTAAAAAGTAGGCGGGTTAACCGATTATTGTGAGTGGAGCTGTTGAAAAGGAAATTAAAACAAAAGAACACAAGTAATATGAATTAAGATGTACAAAATGCAGAGTGTATGGGTTATACGGAGGCTGCTGCGGGCCTCTCCTTGGGTCTCAGAGGGACACTTTTAGCCTGTGGGACATATAATGAGAAACACTGACCTAATGGGTCCCAGCCCTCCTTCCACTGTCTCAGTATGACTTTTCATTATATTGTCTCTGTAGAGTGAACATCCTAGCATACCCTACCAAATCTTAAAGCAATAAATGCCTGTAAACTGAATGTGGCTCCAGTGGGTTTGGAACCGAGACAAAAAATGTTCTCTCTATTAACACATGTAGAGAAAGGTCTATACTTGTTATTGCATTATTATCTTAATGACAAAGGCAGTAATGTATTTTTCTGCACAGCGCACCAAAAGAATGTCAGTGTACTTACACAACACAAGCATTCTGTTGTGATTTGGCACTGGCATGAAACTTGGCTGCTTCCAAATTTGGCTTGGCTTTGACTGCAAAAAAATGCAGAAAAATAATATATAGCTGTTTCCCTATATTTGCTTTTCCAACAGATTTTTGGCGTTGAGAGTAATTTTGACACATGCATCCCACATGTCAAATGATATTGTAATACAAGCATCCGTGTGTCAGCACATAGCCCAATAGTCTGGGGACCTTGTAGGAGAATAAGGAACACCTTTACAGTCTCTTTCATCTACCACCAGCATTCTGCGAGTAATTGGATATAAATTTGGATTGAAACTGTTTTGCTTGTTAGCACCATATTTTGAAAAAATTGAACAAGGGCATTATAAACAGTGGTTTGCAGAAGTATTCACCCCCCTGCAAAGTTTTCACATTTTGTTGGCACCTGAACATACTCCAAGACGCTTTAAAATTAGACTCTACATGTAGAATCTACACATACTACTCCACATTGATAAAATAAAAAAAAATACATGTAGAATATAAATAATAATAAATAAGATTTACAAAGAAAACAGATTAATCTCAGTTGCATAAGTATTCAACCCCTTTGCTGCTGCAGCCCTAAATCAGCTCAGGTGCAAATGATTTGTTTGAAAGGTCACAAAATTAGTGAAATGGTTTCAGCCTGTGTGTACTCAAAGTGGTTTAACTTGTAGATAATTTCCCTCAGGTATATAAAGACTTTCAAGCTGCAACTCACACAGTGATCCAACAAAGCGACCATGAAGACCAAGGAGCGTTTGAAACAAGTCAGGGATAAAGTGGTAGAGAGGCACAGATCAGAAGATGGGTACAATAAAATTACAATAAAATACAATAAGATTATCCCTCTCAGCACAGTGAAGTCCATCATTAAGAAGTGAAAGATGCATCATATCACCCAGACACTACCCAGATCAGGTCGCTCTCCCAAACTGAGCAGCCTGGCAAGCAGGAAACTGGTTTGGGATGTCACTCTGAAGCCAACAATGACCTTGAGAGATCTGCAAAATTCGATGTCTGAGATGGGAGTCAGTGTTCACACATCAACAATATGCTGGTCCCTACACAAAACTGGCATGTATGGACATGTGGCAAGAAAGAAGCCATTACTCAAAAAGTCTCACCTTAAAGCACATATGGAGTTTGCGAAAAAAAAAGCATGTAAATGATACTACAGACATGTGGAAAAAAGTTTTGTGGTCAGACGAGACAAAAATTGAACTTTTCGGTCTAAATTTCAAGCTTTACGTCTGGCGAACACTGCGATCACCCAGTCAACACCATTCCAACTGTAGGTAAATGAGGACCCCCCCCCCCCCCCCCCCCCCCTAAAGTTCAGCCCATGTCCAGCACTAATGCTGATTTGTCAGGTGGGCACTAAAATATGGTTGCTAAATCACACAAAGTCTGTTTGCCCACACATACGCCTGATTTGGTGCGCTAACTGTCCACAAAATTGTTTTGCAATTGCCTTAGGGGTTTGAGAACATTTGTAAATAGGGCCCTATATGTTTTAAACTTTGTCTATCAAGTATTTTAAAGGGGTTCTATGCAGTAATAAAGAAAGTCCATAATTCTTACCTGTCATGTTTTTCCATTTGCAATGTACAGTAGATATCACATTTTAGGATTTTAGGACACAGGATAAATCATCAGAATTATATTCCAGGTCTTTTTTTTTTGTTCCATTCATTCCCTAAATACTTACACAGACTATCACAGACACTGAAATGCAATGGAAATTGACACTGGATCATACAGGGCAGGTTGGACTAAAAATCTGAACCGAAATGTCCCTGAACTGACTCCAGGGTAGTTAAACAAGGTGGATTTTATCCTCTCAGCGGACCATTTTGTACACCTGATACACTGTGTAGAATTTATTTAAGATTAAATGTACTCTTGCATGATTAAAGTTATGGGAGTAGCATCTGAACCACTTATAACAATGTCTAAGACATTAAAAAGAAAAACATAGATATATGTAAAAGACCAACAAGGTGCCTACATATACCCCTGGTTTGTGTTACAGTTTTGATAAACAATTTCCTTAACATGTAGGTGTAACATGCAGACAGGCAGACAGCCTCCATACACCCCCACTGATTCTGAGACACTCAATATTCTGTGCTTGATGAAAACAGTAAATGTGACCTACGTGCGTCTGCCTCCACTATAATACCAAATGCACCCCATAGGGAAGAATAAAAATAAATAGTGGACTTAGGCCAAAGGTGGTCATTAGGACATTTCACTAACTCTTTTTATCCCCCAGCAGGGGCTGGTATGGAGCAAGGCATGGGCATCTATCTGGGAGAGTTATGTGCTCATAGAAGCTTCATTCTTCATTCTCTTATAAGCTTAATTGCTTTTCAGGATGTGATGAAATATTTTTTTAATTATTTAGCATAGATTATAGAGAGTATAATAATCTGGGTATTTAATAATCAGGGGTATCAGCTATGTTCTGTATATCACACTTATGTTTTTTAATATATCTGGACAATCTTAGTATTTTGTGATGAAACTTGGTTAATAACATTATTTAGCAGATGGACTTGTCTCGCTGTACATCCATCTGTCTGCATGTCACACTTTTTACAGGTTACCAATATGCTATTCCACATTTTGTAAATCAGTGAATATACTTTACCATGCAGCTAACGGCTAATTTACAAGTATAAAATACAAGCAATGAACCAAAAGAAGAAAAAAGAGGACCATAAAATGTTGCTTGTGCTTGTAACAGCCACAAAATTGGATTACAGCCTTGGTTAATGATCGTAGACACACTGAGTTTACACAGCCTATCTAAATGCATATCACTGTGTTTTATACAACAAGCTTAGATGTTTAAGACTGTATATAGGAATGTGTTTTCCCAGCTCATAATCCCTTTAACTTGTATTCTGGGTCAGAGGATATTATTATTCACTTTGCTCGATACTATGCATATCCGCGCAATTTTCTTTTATGACCTGATAGGAAAATGGCAGTTATTATTAAGCAAAATTTAAAAAGTGTTTAGCAAACAGTTCAATTCTTTAAAAGAAAACAAACAACAAAAGAACAAATGCAGTATAAACAGTAGTATTTAATATGTAATATTTCACAAAGGAGATATCCACCAAAGATTTGAATTTACAATTCTTTATTGCATTTGACAGAGCCATGCCCATGAGGAACTTAATATATATTGGCCGATGGCCTTGTCCATTGTCCACAGCCGCCCACATGCTGGCTGAACTGTGATGTAATGAATATTGATAGATGACAGTTATAGCTAGCTGGCAGAACAAGTGGCACCGTGAGCCTCAACCCCCTGCCTGCAATTATTTTAAATTTGATAGCATTGATAGCCAATGGGCAGGACAAGTGGCACTTTGGGCAAGACCCCCCTTCCCGTGTGCTGACTGAACAGTGATGTAATGATTATAGATTGATGACCATTTGTGGCAAAGTGGTTAACAGTGTACAGGTGCAGAAGTGATGCAGTGTTTAATCAGGAGGCAAAACAGTCAGTTGCCAATTAGAAAGGCTTTTAATATTGTAATCCAGGTCTGGTGACCTCAAACAATAATCCCAGGCAATACACAGCAATGTATATTGCACTGTTCAAAATAAAGGGTTTGCAGTCCCAAATAATAAACAATTACACACACACTATACAAACACAGTCACCAGTCTTGGATGTGTGCTGCAGTGTTCGTGGTGCTAATACAATTATTATCGTGACACAGGTGTAGTGATGTCCAAGTTCATGCTGGCCTCTGGCAACAGCTCCGGAACATATTAGCCATCTACTAATAACAAGAAGTAACAACTAGAGATGAGACAAAACAAACAAAACAATTATATATAATATTTTTAATACAGGTCCTTCTGGGTCATTTCCTTAACTATAAATGAAGGAACAGATCACGTAGCTCCGTCCCCTCTGTGTACCGGCACGCATGACCCCTTGGTAAACGATTGTAGCCACTCCTCCAATCCGTGGCTGCCACATCATTTACCTTCCGGGTCGATGAATTAGTGCATCGGAGTTCATACTCCATTCTAGATGACCGACTTTCTTTTAACTCTGTGAATGAATTGTCAGGCCATCTGGTCCAGAGTTCGCTGTTCCCTGTGCTTAGCGCTCTCACAGGTTGGGAGGGAGATTTACCACCAAGAATCATTCTATTTCTGTCACACCATTATAGTCAGCGGGCAGACAAGGGGCATCCTTCCTGGACAAGCTACGATGCAAGATGGAGACAGGGGAGGAGGAGTACCAAACACAGAAATGACAAGGAGGCATAGGCAAAGGGATATTTATAGGAACAGTTGATTATGTATGTGATTAGCGGAAGGATCCTCCTTTCAGAAACACAACATAGTTTCCAATGTAAGTGAAATTACAATAAACAATAAAACAGTGTATTTCAAATACATTCACTATCAAGAGCAGTTCATTTGCAGTCTATGATTCCACACTACAAAGTCATTTAGGAGCCTAACTGCATACTTTTAGTTAAACTGCAGCTTTTTACTGCTTGTTTTTTTTAGACAGCACTGGTAATTTAAGCTTTTTTTACAATTTAGCAAAACCAATGTCTCAAAACTAAAATCTATATAACCCGAAGAGCCTTTAATGGTATTTACAAAACTACAACCCTGTTCGTACTTCATAACCCCAGTCTGACATTTCCACTTATTATTAAGGGAAACTTTGTGACAATTTGGTAATGCTTAATTTTATTTTCATGATATAAAAATCATATCAGCCTCATAAATTAACTATATGTGCCAAATCCTTCATAGCCTCACTATTGGCTTAACAAATATTGAAATACATAATGAGTTTAACATTTATTTAATTCACTTTGCTTCAAAAAAAAAAAAAGTTTACTTTCTAAACATAATTCTTCTAGTGGTCTCAGCAGGAAGAAACCGAGGTATCAAGTTATAGCACCATGTCATGTTCAGTTAGTTTCAGCTTGTGTTGGTGCTACATGAGAAATTCAGAACATATTTGGTTCTTTATAATATTATTAGGAACTTTCCCGAGAGAGACACCTTAAACTGTGATATATGCAGAGGGTTATTAGGGAATAACCATGTAATATATGCATTCAGAATAACTGCAGTATTAAATTCAGTATTTCGGTTGTCTCAGGGATATCAAACATCAGTGTCTATTGCTTTGGCTATTTACTGTATCACAGAACTTAGTTTGGCTGGTGAAAATCTTTCTGGTCTATTCAATTCATTAATGGCTGGTTCCACAGACCAGATAAGCTCTAATCTTGGATCACTTTAACCAAAGTACCATTAGGTAAGATTAATGCTAATCAGGGTTTTATTTTCAGAGAGAACTAAACTAAACAGACTAATGTGAAGTGTTGGACATATGATTTCCATAATTGTGGATTAATTAAAGAGTTTTCATTTTCTATGGTTGTTGGTGTGTTTTCTGGGTGAATTTCAATTGCAAGTAGAAGATAATGTCATATTTGACTTGTATTATTTCTTTGTTTGTTTAAAGAGACAGCTACTGTTTTGTTTTGCTTTGTTTTTGTTTCTTAAATAAAATTTCACATCATATTGTGATTTTTTGCCCTGTTTATATTCAAAGCTTAATTACATTTAATTGCATAATATGCATGCTTTTTTAATTGGTTCCGTGTGTTTCACACATTTTCAAAAGCCATTGTTTTGTAGCTAGACTTACTGTATAATGATTTTCTTATTACTATAAATTAAACTTGTGACCTGTATAATTCATGCAAAATTGCAAGTATGGAACTTGTACAGTAATACACAACCAGTAGTAGTCTACAATAAAGTTTTACATAAACATACAGATGTAGCACATTTCATAATGGATATTTATGTCTTTTGGGAAAACCTTTCACCTTCCCCGACCAGTTTAAAGTCTGTGTTACGAGGCACATTTTTTGTCATTCTCATAAAACTACTACAACCCATATTTCTGCATTAGTACATTTTTCTACAGTTACATTTAAGTACCAACTATGTAACTATTCTAGTTAATATGTCTAACAGAAGTGGATCACAGACCCATCTTCTGATTTTGTCTTTATCAAAGTAAGAGAAGGTCCACTGATTTTTCCTTCTTTTGCAAACCACAGTACAAATGCTATTCTACTCTATTCTTTTTTTCATATACAGTAATTAAGGTAATATTGAAAAATGTTAACAGAATTTGCAAACAAGTTTACTTACCTCCTGTGTATACTTTGCCCAATCATTTGTAAAATGCTGGCCTAAATATTATTTTAAAAAGCAAATCTTTGAAAACTAATAAAAATGGATGATCACTTTTCTATAATATGAGAATTTTTAAATTAATGTTTTATTAAAAGCGAGCAAGTACACAGTACAATTTGTGGTTATAGTACTAAGGTATGGAAATACCAGCCTGATACCACATGTTTTCAATAGTTTTATGATTTTTTTAAATACATGTTTTTATTTATTTTTTGAAAAAAGCTACTTTAGATAAGTAAATAATGACCTCTGCAAGATACATTTTTATAAAATAAGAACTCTGTTTACTATCTTCTATCATCAATTTACAGTAGAAAATACTGTAGCTATCTTAAAAATATTCAACATCGTTGAAGTATTATCATCATGAGTTCCACCCAGGACCGACACACTGCAACGATTGGCTGGGACCCCGGGCCCCCACCGGGTGGGGGGTTGCATTGGCTGCAAAACCAGCAGAGACTATTTATCTTCATCTGCTACAACAGACCTTACTGGCCAGACAACTAGTGAGCTCAAGCAGACACCTGCAAGGCTGGCCTTTGTCTTCTAGAGCAGTGGTTCCCAGCCCTGGCCCTGGGGACCCCCTGTGTCTGCTGGTTTTCATTCCAACTGAGCTCTCAATTACATAACTAGACCCTTAATTTAACTGCTCATTTGCTTAATTAGACCTTTTCAATTGTTTTCAGCTCCTAAGCAGTTGCAGATTTCAAGTTAACTATAACATTTTATAAGTAACTTGTTAATTCCTTACATGTGTCTTCTTTTTTATTGCCGTCTTTATATTGTGCACATCTATATCCCATAAAAATGTTTTATCATGAAAGAAATCGATCAACTGCAAATTTCCTGCATCTACTTGTCTGTAGCCATACTTTCTATTGAAAAACTGAGAGTGAAATCAGGTGACTGCTCTAATCTTGGATTGTTGAAAATAGAGCAGTGGATTATTCTAGCAACTCGAGCTGTCAGTTACTGACAGACAGTAAGTTTTTATTGTCCTTTTGAGTTGCCAAGAAAACGATTGCTTAAAAAATTGCTTGTGTATCTCCAGCCATGTCATCTTGTGCAGTTTTGGTGAGAGGACCATGAATCGAAGTATACACATGTTGTATTATTTTTTTTTTTTTTTTTTTTAACTAGATTGTACTCAGGAATAGCTTTAAAACAAACTTAACATTTTACAAAAATTGGACAATGATTAATCTGACCTAAATTATTACAATTTCATTTGGAATCAATAAAATAAAAAGAAAACAACAACATAGGCTAATTTAAAATTATACCATTTGCAACTTGAATTAAGAAGCCATTAAGGAATGGAATGTATATGCAATCATATGATGATAATGACAAACTTCGCCCAAAGTGATTTTACATATAAGTTTTATTTTGCAGGTTGTACAATGACTGCCGCAGGTCTATGGGCTTTAATACCAGTTTACAGGTCTGATCAATGAAATGCTGGTCACTTGGGTGGTGTATGTTCAATGCATGGGATGACATCTGTAAACAGAATAAGGTGGACTGGAATTTTGGAAAATACTTCACTGTGATTGGTTGATGTGATGTATAATAGTAATTACATGCATTATATTATGCTTAATGTTTTAATACTAAAAGTATCAGTAGAAGACTTTTAAAAATAGTTGAACTGTCATAGAATTGTATTAATGTTTCTGTTACTATCACTATATATACCACCATTGAGTGCGTTATGGATAAACTAACTATAGGTTTTCACCTTAGAAGGGTCTCTGCTTCTGTCAATAAGTACATATACACTTATACTGAATGTACTGTTATTTTCTATTAAACACTTTTCTGAAAAGGATTTTATGGGGAACATTAAAACAAAACTATTTTTCATGCAATTAAGATGCCATTGTGTCTGGAATGGTTAACCTCACTGGAGAGTGAACAGTGATTTCATTTTTAAAATAAAGCAGGAAAGTGTTTTACTCTCACATGTTAAGAAGCCAGATAGCCTTAATGCTTGGTATTAAACTAAAACAGAAGGGATAAGCCTGAAGCAATAAATCAATGTAATGTTTTTGCAAGAACTAGTTGCAGAGGAAGTAAGAAAGTATACTTACCGGTCATTCCTCACAAGTAAATCAGAAGTGATTAAAAACATGTCTTTATCGTCATCCATTAACTTAAAAGAAATGTGGTTATAATAAAAAGAAAGGCATATAGCTTAGTTTTGCAAGCATTTTGTTTTTAGATTAAAATTATTTGTTACAAATAACCAAGCACACATACTGTTGATCTATATAAACAGGGTTTAAAGACCTTATTCATCAACATTTATATATGTTTTAGCAACTAAATCTTTAGATAATGCATGGTAAAATGACGGGTAGGGAGGGTGACAGCGATCCGTATTACTTTACCACAGTAACCTTTTAAATATGTCAGTAACATACATATATACATATATCGACAGTATGTGCATAATATATATATATATATTATTTTTTTTAAGTGTTACATTCTATTTTGTTTTGTATTGTTTCATCTTATTATTTATGATTAAGTGTTATGGATTGATTATCTGTTATAATATTATCCTCCCAAAAGTTACAATAAATGCTGCATCAAAGTGCAAGCCAATTAAAAATAAAAACAGCAGCAGTTGGACTTTTACCAAAAAAAAGATGGAGCGTGTTTAAGCTTTGTTATATATTTACAGGCTGTATCATTAACCAGTTTATATAGTGCAAATGTTAAACACTGTGAGTAATGCAAACAATTACTAAAAAGAACATGTGTGTAGCTTTGATGCTTTTATTAAGGAAACAGGGGAGTGGTGTTCTACTGTATGTATCAACATTGTTTCACATCTGGAACCTTTTGGAAAATGTTTGTTCCACTATGAGGGAGACTTTCTGGATCAGATTTGGAGCCAGGCAGAGTATACGCTAGAGGGAAGTTAAAATCCCAGTGCTTGTTCTCCTTGCTTGCACTGGTTACTTAGCTGTGGGACCACTAGGTAAGCCCACTCTGTGTGCCTGAGCCATCATCACTATCAGCTTGTGCCAGGAGCAACCGCAGGTGTTGCACTAATATATAACTGATCAGCAAATAAAATGTGCTTGGCTTGTTGGGACTAATGAGATTTAGAGGCCTAGAATCATTGACTTAATACCTCTAAATCGCTATCCTTTACCAGGAAGGTTTGAGGGGAGGGGAGTATTAAACAATTAGAGAGTCCTGGCACAGATGTTGGGAGGCTGTTGAAGGATTCCTGTTATATTTTATGTCTCAATAGGGCCTCTATCTCCATGTGTACCCAATTCTTTGTCATGGTATCTAAAAACATCAAATGCACACAAGGCCAGATTAATTATATATGATGTATCTAACCTTGTTTTCTGCAAAGCTCTGAATCATTACCATGTGATATCAGCTTGCATTGCAGCATTGGCCCTTAAAACAATATTTCCAAGAAGGCTGAGCATGTTAGTTGAGGTGTCAGCCAGCAACAGCTGTCAGCAATAGTAAAGACCAGTTCCAGCAAATGAAGCCCAGGTTCTGTTTTATATGTTTCTGGAAAATATGTGCTGTAATTTCCAAGTCTATTACTTGCACCTTTTCTTAAAGTAATTTTACCTATACTTTCCCAATGTCTTTATCATCCATTGTTATGTAAGTGCAATAAAGAACTGTGAAAGCATCGTAAAGCACAGAGGGGTATAGTAAAACATTGTAAAAACATAGAAAACCAGGGTAGACTATGATAAATGCACTGTATAAGCATAAGAAAAGCATAGTAAAATAATGTGGTAAACTTTCAGGATGCTCCACAATCTTTTTCTACCTTAACTTTGCTATGTTTTATCAGGCCCTAATTTGATATTTTCTGATTGTTCTAGATAATTCGTTTATTTCACATTACCCTAGAAGAGTTTTATTTAAAAAAAAAAGAAAACAATATTAATATAGGTGGCAAACATTTTAGAACTGCAAGATGAAACATGTGGGGCTTCAGTTTGCACGGAAACAGCGAAGGACAAAGCAGGAAATAACTAAGGTGTATGTGGGGAATGTTTTGTTTTTGTATTCTTTGGGAACATGGTCCAGTTTCCTGGTTTTATGTAAACAATTATAGAAAAACACAAACCAAATTGCATTATCTCATTGCTTAACTCTTACTGCTGTGCCTTTTATATATACAAAGATGCCTTGAAAAATAAGGTTTATATCATGGTTCAAAATAACCACAGAAAATTAAGTTTAGTAATGTGAGCATTTCATCCGAGATGAATCTACTGCTTGCATTTCTTTCTTTAGTTAGGGGCTTATTTATTATCTTAAAATATTCACACTGGGTTAGCGCCATGAGATGTGTTACAGATCTCATTCCAATGTGGTCCCTGGAGGCAATTACACGGTCACAATACAGCACTTCATTCACATCATTGCATACAAGAGAAATGTAACAAATGTAGGTTATGTGTTTGAATTCATGTAGTGATTTGATTTTCTGCAGCAAAGCTGTTCCATATGGCTGTGACCACTTAAGAATTATTTTGTTTTACTATATTGCTTGGTTTGGCTAAGTCTTTTGGGCTTAAATGGGTATAACCCATCAAATGCGCTAAAGCTTCCTTTTTCGTTGTTATTTATTTCACAAAAGTTGAATGTTTTAATGTCAGATATATGCTACTCATGATTAAAAGTATATGGATTATTGTTACTCTCAAGAACATCAATGGTGCCAACATTTAGCTATGTCTTAAATGTATGAGGATCCTTTATCACATATTTAAACCTATTGACCATTTGACAAAATAAGAATCCTTTTTGTTTCAAATTAGTCACAGAGCAATTTCGATTGGTGCTGGTGCTATCTCCATATCCAGCCTGCTTTGATTTTACGTTGACATAAGCAGTAATGTGACAAGGCTGTAGCAAGCTCCTTAGCTCCTGTATTCAGTTTTGCGCAAACATTGCAGTGTGAAAGGCTATAAAAACTGATCTTTTTTGGTCCAGTGGGAATACTGAATCAACCTCAAGTTTAAAAGCAGCTCAGTATGAAACAATGTTACCAGTATGTCAGTGTGACAGAGTGCAGCCTGTCTTTGTGTTCTGTGGTGTTTAGAGTGGATGTGAGTCTGCTGTGTGGATCTGAGTGAATGAGTTTGTGTGAGGAATGTGTGAAAGGTGCTGCAGCTGATGAGGTGTGAATTGCCCAATTAGCTGCAGCACCTGTAAAAAAGGGAGTGGTTGGGAGTGTTGGTGGGTGAGTGTTTGTAAGAGTGACAAAACCAGAGAGAGAGAGAGAGAGAGAGAGAGAGAGAGAGAGAGAGAGAGAGAGAGATTGATTGATTTTGCGTTTTTGTTCTGTTTATTTGGCCATTGTGCCTTTTTGTTTGGTAATTATTATTTAATTAAAAGTATTTTATTTGCTGCACCTTCCGTCTCTGAGTTTTCTCACTTTGGCTATCCTGTCACAGTCAGCAAATGAAGTTTTATACAAATTTTAAAAACAGTGCTGCACTCTGCATAAAACATGCTGTCGAGAAGGTACAGTATAGGTATTTATTCCTTTAAGATCGTGTGTCATGAGTCATTGAAAACCCAGTTCATATGAGTACATATTTCAATGTTTACATGCCCCTCCAGACCTTTTAAGAGCAATTTAGCTGGCAAAAGGATTCCTGACTAAAATCCAAAGCAGAATACTGTTTCCCATGTAATGAACTGCACTGGTTTTAATAAAAAATAAAAAAATAAAAAAAGAAACAGTTAAAAGAGTGAACTCTAAGTTTATTGAGATAAAAATGATATGAAATGTATATTAACAGAACAAAACAGAACATTCATAAAGTAATATTGACAGTTCATGAAACATGGAGGAAGCTGATTGTTATGGTAAATTTTTATAGTTCGTTGGACCAAGGAAGTATTTTTGAGAAACAGGTAGACAGTCTCTTTCTCAGGTTGTAATTAGCCATTAAGACATTTCCAGTTGTTTGTAAGTATAGTTGTAATTGATTATGAATAAGCTGTTACTCATTTAATTACAAATTATAGTATACCAATACTGTATAGAAAAAGTAATTATGCTAATTTTGTTGCATGTATATTTTGTAGATTTTTGATCAATATGAAATTTGTTAACATGTCCTGTTTTATAATATTAGTTGAATTAGGCAATTGGTTGAATGAATTTTAACTTGTCTGGAATTTAACTAGTGATGCTGCTTCAGAAACATTTCAATACTGTGAAGGTTTTTCTTAACTAAAAGAATGTGTTTTTGTTTGTGTGAGTGAAATAATGCTTGTGTTGGTGTGAGACAGAAAGAGAATATATGTGTCTGTATATGTCATAAAAGTGTCCTGGTTATGTTTTGAATAACGTTTGAGTCTTAAACATGGCCCTGGGGAGAAGCAGCACTCAGCAGGTACACTGGTAGCAGCCTCGGGCCTGTTCCATCCAGTGGATAATTAGAAAAACAGGCTTTGGTTCTCACAGACGTCCGAAAGAGCTGCCAAACCTAGTTCACTTGCTGTGCTCTAAGCAGTGAGACATGAGGAAACATCTTTGCTTCACCCTGCACATCTCAGGACCATTATCACTATCTCCCACATTGCTGGCTTCCACTTCATTACAGAATTCATAGCTAAGAACAACCTTTAAAACATCAGCCTTGTGGTACACCGCAGTAAAAGTGCAGTAAATATAGTTTGCAAGCTTAGATAAACCCAAACCAACATTTACTCAAGCTCTGAATATTACATTTCCTTAGTCAATTCAGCCTGTCTGATTGATCAAAATATGTTTCAGAGACACAAGTGAGGAAGCATGTGAGCCCACCAATAGCCAATCATAGTAATGCTGTTGTGTCACAAGTTCAATGACCATATATCACTGCAATTCTAATATGCATTTCATTTTATAGTTTTAGCAAGAGAATGGAAGTCCTAGTTTAAGACTAACACTCCTAATGAGTTGCAGTGTTTTTTATAGTTCTAAAAGATTTCTGCTTTAAGAACTACCACCTTTTTTGTTTGCTATTATTGTTGCTGAGGTTTCCTTGTTTATTTTCATTCCCCTACCCGCTTACTTCAATCTTTCATCGGCCTCGAAACCAGAGTGTCCTTTAACTTAATGTACCTTGGAATTGTTTTAATATTTACTTGATTGCTTGATTTATTGGTTTACAACTGCATCCTGGTTCCCAGTCAGTTCCTTAATTTTTTAAAATTTACTTTTATTGTATTTAAATGTAGATCATGCACTCATTGTAGCAACACATGAATGACATTTTCAGATGCTGTCTGTCGGGGATGTACAACTGTTTGTACACTGAAAAACAATGCAGATTAAAAAAAAAATACCTGATGGACATTCAGATGTACTTGAGGACCTCCAGACATTGAGACACTGAATGGCAAAGTCTGGTCATGGTAAAGCAAGTTTGACCATGTTAACAGCTTGACTTTACTATAAAAAGGTTTAAACATCAGGGTTAAAAACTACTGATTATCTTTTAGTTCTTCAATTGTGTTTGAATGCTGTTCCAGCAGGGTTCAAAATATGGAAAAACGTTCCAGTAACAATGCCTGTCTTCTATGAGTTAAACCTTTATGTACAGTTGTAGTCAAAAGTTTACATATCCCAATGGAAACTTATAATTTCCAGAAATTTCTTGAAAACAAATAATTATAGGAACAATCTTTTGTAGCAAAAGTTTTGCTTTTGTGGATGAGAAAAAAAGTTACAAGAAATAGACGTCTAAAATTATTTAGTTCAGCATTTTTTTTATTTTATTATTTTTTTTTTGAAAAACTCTAATTCAAAAGTATTCATATCCTGACAAGAAAAATGAAATTAATAGCAAGTTGAGGCACCTTTAGCAATAATAAACGATAAGTATATTTGTCACTGAGCTTTTGGCATCATTCTTTAGTGATTTTTGACTTTTCTTCAACACAAAATTGTTCTAGTTCATTCAAATTCCGAGGACTTCTCTTGTGCACAGCCTTCTTCAACTCATACCAAAGATTATCAATTGGATTTAGATTGGGACTTTGACTAGGCCATTCGAGAACCTTGGTTTTGCTCTTCTTTAATCTTCCTCATTCTGAAATAGATTTTGATGTGTGCTTTGGGTCTGTTGTGTTGAAACGTCCAGTTGCGCTTTAAACTAAGTTTTGTAGCAGAGGGTTTCATTGTTACTTTACGGAACATTGGCATTTCAAGACTAAAGTTTAAATGCTAAGCCACAAATCAGATACAGGACTGTAGTAAAGTGCAGCTGAACTCTTGGAAGCACTCAGTAGATTCCAGTGTGGAATCTTCTGTCATGGTGCATTTTGCCCTAGGGAAAACCATGGGTTGTGACAGCACTATTCGAGGTGTTATTAAGTCTCAATTCATCAGTGAATGCACAAGCATTCATCATACAGTTTGTCAAAATAATAAATGCCCTTTCTTACTGGAATACTTGTGCATGCTAGAACTTGATGTTTTTATGTCAAAACATTTATAAGATATATAACAGTACGAAAGAGTAAAAAGTTAAAAAAAAAAAAAGAACACATTTAAAATACATGCTTCTTTCTGTCTTGAAAGCGCATTGTCATGTAGTCCTGGTCTCCCTGTTAAATTAGTCCTAGGTATGGTTATTGGGTTGTTTTATTAATGGAGGTTTACTATATGTGGAATATTGTGTTTACAAATCAAGATGAGAGGTTATGACAAACTATTATTTATCATGCTGTACTGGAGAAAAATGCGATCATATCTAGCAATCTGTTATCACCTACCACTTTTGCCCATATAATTAAATTACCACCTTATTCAGTATAATTAAACAATGTAAAATTGCCCATAACCTGGTTACAGGCAAGTAAGAAGTGTTAGATTGATAGTCACACAAAAACCAGTCTTGTTCAGAGTGCATATATTCCCCAACAGCCTATATTTACGTTTTAAACCAGCGGTGTCCAATCATAATCCTGGAGGGCAGTCTACTTTAGGTTCAACAGGTAAAATGATACAATTGACTACTTCAAGGTCTGGATGGAAGTTTAATTGATTTAATTAAACTATTTAGAACAGGGCTGGAACAAAGACCAGGAGTGGAAGGCCCAACTTTGGACACCCCTGTTTTTTTTTTTTTTGTTTAAAAACATCCTCAGCCAATCAGGTTTCTTGTAGATCAAGGCTGCTCAGCCCTGGTCCTGGAGGGTTGCTGTCCCTTCTGGTTTTTGTTCTAACTGTACACTAAATGGATTAATTGGACCAATTAAGCTTCTAATAAGCACTTAATTGGTCCAATTAAGTAATTTAGGGTACAGTTGGAATAAAAACCAGGTGGGACACCAGGTCCACCCTGTCGCAAGCCCCGAGGTCCTGGGGACCCAACTCATCGTTGACAACATCTAGTAGTATACAATCATCATCATCATCATCATCATCATCATCCTACAGTAAAAGGTAACAGGACTCTATAATCATTTTCTTCAAAACCTAAAAAACACATTTTTAAAATGCCTTCATACATAAAATATTTGTTTGGTTTATAATAGCTCAGTGGTTACATTACTTGCTTTAGCTTGTCTTTTGGAACCCCAACTGTCACGCGGTCAATTTATGCTTAATTTGTTGAGGTTTGCCTGACTTATTATCACTATTTTAGTTTACAAATAGTTATCAAGGAACACTTTGACAAACATGCAGAAATGGCCATACATAAAATAAAAATAAACTGCTTACTTTTCAGATTGTGAATAAGAAGCCTATGCAGGGTAACATTATACAGTATTATTGCTTGTTATTTTAAACAATTAACTTTTCCAACAACTGAAAGACCTCATATTTGTGTTATTTTGTTTGGGATAGAGCCACATCCGTTGCTTTTTTTTTTTTTTTTTTTTTTACTAAATTCTTGGTAAATATGTACACCAGATTTACTAAAATTTAAGTTTCTTCTGTTGGTCTCAAAAGCAGTCTTATTTGTGGACAGCTAAAACCCTCAGCAATGTGTTCATCAAGCCATGTGATATACAACTGCTTCTGTTCTTGGAGACATACCCTCCTCTATTTATTGGTATTGTATGTACTTCTTTGTAAATCTGAAAAAAAACGAAATAATGTTTGTTGGCACTAAGGCCAATGATTGAATGTTAAGAGTGGTAGTTCTGGTTAGGATTGAGGTGCACTGGCAAAGCTTTACAGGAGCTTACATTACACAAAACCCTGGACAGTACAATGGCTATTAGTCCTACATCCTTCATGAGCACAAGAGCCACACACATTGTATGTTACATATATAAATAAATACATTCCATGTCTCATATTTCAAGTCTCCAAAAATATTTAGAGAAAACATAAAAAAGTTTAAATATAAATATTATGTATAACACATACTGATTTTTTTTTTTTCTATCCAACAATGTAGTAACTATAATCTCACGGTATAGTATTCCATTGAAATGTGTTTTTTCTTACCACGTTCAAATGTTTTCTTGTAAGCAGACAGTGCTACAGTTTTATTTTCTCTTACTCTTCAAGTCATGTAGTAATCACATTACCTCTATAAATTACTCTAGCCTTATAACCACTGCGGCAAATGTAACAGATCCCAAGTTCCATTTGTTGTACACTTGTCAAGAGCTAAAGGTCAAACCATGTCATCAAAATCCCTAGTCTAAATCAAAATTTCTGAGATATGGAGAAATCTTTAAGCAAAAGCACCTTATATTTCATGTAACAAGTAGCTGTGTGTGAGACTTTTCTGTTCTTCTGTACAACACAATTCATTTAAATTAACATAACAAATAAGTAATAAAAAGGATTAAAGAGTTTGAAATGGAACATACAAGCTTTATGCAAAGTTTTTTTTTTTTTTTTTTTTTTCAGCCTCCACAGAATTATCCAGAGGTAAGGCTAAACAAAAAGTCTACTAACTAAAATATATAGAAATTATTACATAGCAGAGGGTTAAATGTAAGAACACATGTATTGTAAAACTGATACAGTGATAAAGTTTCAATGTTTCTATGGACTGTGTAATACAAATTAAATTACTGTTTAGTCTTTATACTATTAATGTATCTTTTTTACCATTCATATTTGCAGAGGAAAATCCAGGTGTGTGAAAGCATGTCTAGCTATAAAATATTTAACCCTGTTTTAGTCCTTGAGTTGTACATTTCCAAAACCACATTAATTCAGTGGATAGTATTCTTCCTATGCTATACTAAAAAAATAATTATTGGTAACCAGGTTGTTGATAATATTATAGTTTGCCACTTGTATCTATTGTTAGCCATAACAAGGTATATTTATAGGAGCGTTTCGAAAACAGCCGAATGTTGTTTAGAGCATTGTGGTATTGTGGCAAGCAGTTCGTTTTGCACACAGCAGCATGCCTTAGTATTATATTACTGGAATTACTCAATGATGTTCTAATTTGGAATACGGGGAACTCCATTCTTTGTTTGCTGCCCTCATATAACTTTTGGCAGACAACCTTTTTTTGTTCCACAGTTTTAAAGATAAAGATATTTAAATATTTTATAAATAAATGAAATATAAACTGATGAGTTGCATAAATAGCAAGCTCGTGCAGCTAACATGAGTGTATTTTATTACCATTTTTGTTGTTAGTTTAACATTTGAGCCTTTTCATAGTCCATATTCTCAACTTATTTATGTCTCTATTTACAGTAAGTAGATTCTTATTGTTGAGTCAGTATTTTGCAAGGCACTTGTTAAAAGATGCATTAGCCAATAACTATAACAGTCAGAGCACATCCATAACTATTATGAAACACTCGATAGTGCTGAATTTAGAAAAACTAAAAGAAACTTAAATTTCAAACGTTTCGACTAGAGGTCCTTCTCAATGTCTTCCAGAGATTAAAAAAGACTACAGTAAGAACACCCTTTGGTGTAGACAAGGCACACATTACTTTGTACATTATCGCAGCAATATATTTTTAACTCTGATTGTTTTGATATTTTTTATTCACAAGTCATGGGTCTGTAAATACATTTCTCAGCATTCGCCAGAAGAAATCATTTATAGAATGGCAAGAATCATCCTCCTATGCATGTGACTTGATATCAAAACACTATGTGACAGGACAGTGGCACAGTGCACTTTAAACCTGTTTGTTTCGTTGTTTTGAATTTAAAATGATCTGATAGCTATTGTGTAATCACAATATGTCTTTGTCTTTGTGGAATATCGGCACTTCTTGGCGTTGAAGGCAAAGCACGCGAGGTCCAGCAATATTCCACAATGATAATATCCTGCCCCGCCATGTTGCTTCATTCTTTTTCTCCTGGTGAAATATATTCCTCAGATGATTTATGACACATGATGTGTAAATAAAAAATATCTAAAACAGTTGAGATAACATTTACCAGTGCAATACAGACAACACTGGATACCGCAAATGTAAAAAAATATTGGAAGTAGCATAATGTGTTCTGTAACACTGTCTGAATTCAAAAGATCAAAATTATAAATGGTATACCATTTAGGTAGTGATAAAACACAACAACAATTCCAGTTTTGAAGACTGAATATGAATGGGAGAAGCATACTTCATTAAAAGTTAATAAACTGCATTTTTTTGGTAATTTAATGATTGCTAGTTATATTTTTAGATGTTTTTTTTCCTGTGTGATGTAATGGGTAAATCAGCACTTTAAGGACAAATATTGGTTTTGGACAGAAAATGTTGACTCCTCTGAGGATTGAGTTAAAAACCCAGCAACAAAGCACAATACTTTAAACATTGGCCACTTTGGGCTCATACACACACGCATAATGGTATAAATATAACATTGCTTTATGATGTTAATATATATATATATTTTTATATAAATATTCTTAATAGTCCACTTGGGGGCTTTTATATTTATAACTAAAGACCCTAAAGAATAGCTAGGGCTCACCTGAGAACCGCTTTGAATTTATCGCTCATTATTAACATTGGGAAGCATTGTTCAGAAATTCCTTTACAAACTGATTACACTGAGTTCTTGGTGCCACGTGGACCATATTAAATGCAGAGGTCTCTCTGTGCAGGTATGAGTCTCAGCTGGGGGTTAGGTAGTGGTGGATCAATCCAGTTTAGATCACAAGTGAAATATGTGTGGTGTTCTCAGCTTGGTCTCTAGTGGAGCCTAGTCAGCAGCACAAAACCACAACATAAAGTTGGCACGATTGGTAGTCTCTGTTCAGAACTTGTAACTGAAACAAGGTGGACATTTAGATTAACATTGAGTTGCACTGGTGGAACTTTCTAAGAAAGCTTGCAAGCATCCCACCAATGTCTGTTTGAAGCTTTCCTTAATTTTGAATGAACACAGAATTCACAAGAAAAGTGATCAACTTGGACAGAAACTATTTACCATACCATACCATAACATACTATACCTTGCCATACCATACCATACCAATTACACTTTTTTAATATGTAAGGCTGCTTTGTAAAATCATACCTAAATTTGTGCATGAATCAGATTAAAAAGAAAAGTCTTCAGTCTAACCTTAAAAATATCAATGGTCTCTGTCACCTTATTGTACTAGGAAGATGATGCAATGGTGTGAAGCACAGCAGCTAAAAAGCTCTAGCTACATAGCTCTTTAATCAAAATGTAGGGAATACCAAAAGATGTGTGTTTTCCGATCTAAGACTACGGTCATGGACATAGGGGAGTACAAACATCACTGAAATAAACAAGTCCAAGGCCATACAATACGTTAAATAAGCTTAAGTCAAAACTTTAAACCAATTCTACACGTAACGGTAGCCAATATACAGTGTAGAGACCTAGGAAGTTAAGTAATGTGCTGAATAGTTTAGTGAGAGTCAGTATTCTAGATGTGTTCTGTATCAACTGTAGTCTGTTTAGTGAGGCATCAGGCCAGCAAACGATGATTTGCAATAGTCAACATGTGAAGTAAAAAAGTGTGAATCAATGTCTCAACATCAACTTGTGACAGCTTTGGAGAACTTGTTTTGTGCTATATTTTCCTTTTCTTATTCTTTACAACCTGTAAAATACTTTATATTTAAGTAGATCTGTCAACTGAGCATTATGTGTGCCTTGTTCAAAGACAATTTAACACCATATTACACAGAGAATCGTGAGGGTCTGGAATCAACTCCCCAGTAATGTTGTTGAAGCTGACACCCTGGGATCCTTCAAGAAGCTGCTTGATGAGATTCTGGGATCAATAAGCTACTAACAACCAAACGAGCAAGATGGGCCAAATGGCCTCCTCTCGTTAGTAAACTTTATTATGTTCTTATGTTCTTATATTGTGACTTTGCAGTGTGGAACATCTACTGTACATCTGGAACTGGACCGAATGGTGGAAGGTTACAGATAGTTCTAGCAAAGCTGGCATAGGTTTTAAAAATATGTAATGTCATAACAGCACAGCAACATCCATAGTTACCAACAAGGGTGTGCACAGCCAGTCACTGGGGAGAGATACTTACACTCCAATCCTGTAGCACATGTGTTTTTTGTGCTGTTTCATGGTGGTATGAATTAAAATAACGGCTCCCCAAAGCCAATGATAATGAACATCTATACAGATTAGGTCCAGGAGGAATGAAGGAAAATATTATTCATCTGATCGACAGTTTGCCTAATTGTGTGGCACGGAGCTTAACTACCCCATACAGAGCCAATCATTGTACCACAATGGGACGTTGCATACACTGGAAGCAGTGAGTATATTATGTATGACTTTTTTGTAAACGCTAATTAGATTAATAATTCTTGTATGGCATGAGTTTCCATCGAAATATCAAAAACTGGAGATCTAGCTAACATGCTCATTAAGAAACAGGGCAGTTGTGCAGTTGACTGCATTTTTTAAAATATGCATTTCATCTCCATTGGGGGTTGGAGTGCTTATATGAATGACCCACCTCTAAAATTCCCAATTGATCTCAGAAATTGTCTTTTCTTTTGTTGAAAGTTAATTCAGTTGAGTGTCAGACTTTCTGCTTCACAGTAGGTTTATTGATTGCAGCTCATATTTATAGACAAACGCATAGGCTAATATTTCACACATGTTGAACAGAAAGATTGTATAGTTAAAAATCAAACTTCTTTAGAAGCAATTGCTGCTGAATGATGGTCTAGGAGTCAGGCTTCCTTAATATAAAACAGTACCCAATCTTTAATCTTTTTCCAAGATATTCCTCAGGCATTTTACATAAATTTTGTGGCACTTGGTATAAATTGGAAGCAAAAAGTTTTGAGAGAGCTGATGCTGTGCAAACAAATAAAAATAAAATAAAACAACACATTGTGGCCCCAGAAAAACATGTACAAGTCCAGGATGTAAACATTCAAACAATACAGGCTGTGAGTGTACCAACAGTATGTACAATGCAGCTCTTCATCCAAACACACACAAAAATATTATTATTACTATTAACTGGTAGCTTTTCTGTACTTTTTACAATAGAGTCTCCAATGGATAGATTTTTGCAGTGTTTTGCATGCAGTAATTAGAAAAAGAAACCATAGCAAGGTAGTATTGGTGGACTGTCAATCAAAACTCAAATCACAGCTGACAGATTGTCTATCTGGAGGTGGGACGCAGCAAGCAATAGGTCAGTGTTAAAGTCATGTGATTGCTCTGTTGGGAGATGTGATCCTAAAGGCATAATTTTGTGAGAATGAACAGAATTGAACATCCTGATTTGGCGAAACCGTTCCACCTTCCTGCCGTGGACAATGTTGTTCTGTCGAACAGCCCGGTCTGCACATGCTAAAACTGGATTGGAGGTGGTATCCAGGAGATTGCCAAGCCTGAGGACGCAGCCTGCAGTCTCGAAAGAAAACCCACACCAGCAAAGAAGAGAGAATGGAGAAAAATAAACAAACTGAAGAGCAACCATGAAAACAAAGCAAACAGCTCATTTTAGAACCTGGGGGTAGGAGCGAGACCCACCAGACAGCTAGAATGCCAGACCGGCAAAGAGAGCAGTAAACACAAATAGGGAAGTATTGTAAACAGCTGATGACAGGGAGATTGATCGGAACTGTACTGAAGGCATAGAAGTGCAAGTATTGTTTTGTTTAGCCTTCTGGCTATGAGTATTGCAAAGACTGATTTTAGTAAATGCCATTGGTGATACAGGACTACAATAACAGTATAGAGATTACTGGTCCTGGTTTAAATAAATCTACCAGTGATTTTGTATTTGGAGGTGCAATTCCCTATTTTTGGGGTCACTATTGGATTAATCATTGTATTGAGTACCGCCTGGGTAAAGCCCAACATTGTGGATTGTTATGAGTCTTTTGTTATATTAATTGTTTTAATTAAAATAATATAGTATCACTGGGCTGGATAGATAAGGTGGAATATGTCAGTAGGATCGGTGGAATACACAAGGGACACAGTAATTAATTGCAATATTTATTAAAGGAGTATAAGCACTGTTTAGAGATAGGCTTTAGTATATCTTCCTTGCTGGGGAGCTTCAATATTGGTTGACAAAAAATCCTCATTATTGCTTGTGTATTGTTTTATTATTTTACTTCAATATTAATAAAATATTATGGTGTGCATGTGATTGTTTATTATGGGTCGTGTTTGGGATCCTTTGAACAGTGGTCCATTGGTATCGTGTCGTCAGGGCCCTGGGGCCACTGTTTATAAAACTTAAAACCTGTAGCCAGGGGGGAGGGGTGACAATTGAGACTTTTAGCTCCGGCTTCAAGAAATATTTTCTTATATGCAATGTTGTAGACCTCCAGGGGGAGGGTTTGATGGTGTTATCTTTAAGGATCAGTGGGTGGCTGCTCTACAACCCAGAAATATCAGATATGAAATGCAGAAAAAAATATGAAGGAGATCTACCATATTTTAAGGGAGGCCCGGTAATTAGAGGACGTTCAGCCCATAGCAGCAACAACCCAGCCCCAGTACTCCATGGCATTCCGAGACCCCAGGAGCCTAAGCCCAAGATGGCTGGGAGAAGCCTTAGAGCAGGGAACCGGAGGGGACAGAGGAAAAAATGGCTGATAAATAGTTAGGACCCCAGTCCCTCCAGACAGGAGCTATAAAAATTGTTAGTTTTCACTGCTGCCATGGTCTAGAGTTACCTTATATCAGTTATATCACCCTAGACTTTAAAATCAGGGGTATTTTAGTTAAGGATGCCAGAGTGGTAGTTGTCCATGATCGTTGTATGGTCTCAACCTGTGGGTTTCTCTGCATGAACATCATTATTCAGTGTTGGGAAGCAGTGTTCACTCAGCCTGGTTTACAAAGTACCTGTTTTAAAGCCACCTTGACCCCCAGGAATCAGAAGCCATTGAATAAGACTTTCTCTGAATGCCAACGGGTGGCTTAACAGCATACCAGCAATCGACTCCTTGGAGTTGCGCAACTGGAACAAGCTCAGTCCATTTGGATTAAAGGATTAGTAACCAGTCCATAGTGTTACGCCATGGTGGGAGCATTGGAGACTCATGAAAATTGGCAGGTAGCACGTACCTTAGTATGCATACACCAAGAGTGTTGCCTGCTTCAGGTTCAAAATATACATCCCTTCTAGGCATAAGTTACTCTGCAACAGGTTTTCAAGGTCCACCCAGTGGAGACCCAGCAGGTCGGAGAAGAACAGACAGTAGTGTTATCTTCTGAACTACTCGGGGTGATTAGGGTAGCGGTAAGATGGGTGGAAATTAGTCCACCCAGTGAATTACGAGAGGTAGAGCTACAAGGTGCAGGGTTAAATGCGCACCAGAAGCAACGAGTGATTCCCACTGGTGCTGCCCCTCCTATCCAGGAACACTTCTACCCTATTCCCCCTCTGATGTATCAGGCACTGAAAACCCTGATCACCAGAATGTTAGCTGGGGGAGTGGTCCAACAAAGCGCTAGTCCTGGGTTGTTCTGTAGTCCTCTTCAAAAAGAAAGACAGTTCCTGGCAGTTTTGTGTGGACTACAGAAAGCTCAATGCAGTGACTCACAAGGATGCGTACCACTTATCACGTATTGAGGAGTTCCTTATATTCTACGCTAGATCTGGCCAATGGCTGTTGACAGTGAGGGCTGCCATCACGACCTCCCTTGGGCTGTATGTATGCTGTTTGGCCTTTGCAATGCTCCAGCAACCTTTCAATGTTTGATGCAACAATGTTTGGGGGCCCAGGTGGTTATTGATTTATCTGGATAATGTGATAGTGTATTCACCTAATTTTGATTCTCATTTACAGCATCTGGAAAATATGTTTTGACAACTTTGAAAATATGGGCTGAAGCTACAGCCAGTGAAGTGTCACTTGTTCCAGAGTAAGGTAAAGTACTTGGACCATGTAGTGAGTAGTGGGGGAGTGACCCCCAATCCAGAAAAGCTTGCAGCAGTGCAAACTTGGCTTCCGCCAGTAACCATCAAGCAGGTATGTTCTTTTATGGGGTTTGTTGGTTATTACAGATGGTTTATCATGAAGCTTTCCAAGATTGCTGGACTCCAGCAATAGCTCCTAGTAGGTACTATTGCCACTCCGGTGATTTGGACTCCAGACAGTCAGGCTGTGTTTGACACTTTAAAACAGGCTCTCCTTTACATCTCCATTGTGGCCTTGCTGACTTTACACAGCTGTTTAAGCTATATAATGTTCCCAATTTGGAGGGGTTGGGGGCAGTATTGGCTCAAGTCCAATGGGAACTGAGAGGGTGATCGCCTAAGGTAGCCATAGCCTGCATCCAATGGAGAAAAATGATGAAAATTATAGTTTGCTTAAACTGGAATTCTTAGCTCTCAAGTGGACTATGACTGAAATTTTTTAAAACTATTTGTGGGGGGTTTCATTTACCATGTTCACTGATAATAACCCCTTATTGTGTTTGGAGACTGCAAGGCTAGGGACCACTGAGCAACGGTGGGCAGCATACTAATTGTCAGTTTACCATTAAATACCTGCCAGTGCAGGTTAATACTAATGCAAATATTTTGTCCTGAAAAGCAAAGGAACCAGGAAAACCCATGGAACCCACCAGAGGTGCAGTACAAGGGGTGTCCCAAGTGGAGACGAGCAGCGGAGATCGGCCCTGGGCTCTGGAAGACTGGAGCCTTTGGCAAGCGGCTGATTGGGTCATCCGTACAGTCGAGGCTGGATCCACATGGATGTCCAACTAGGGGCAATCAACCAGAAAGCAGTGTCAAGACCAGTACAACAACTATTACAGGAATGGGACCATCTGAAAGTAGTAGGAGAGGTCCTGGTGCGGCAGTTGGAAGAGGTCAGAGTTATGTTCAAATCATTGTACCACTTTTGCACACACGGAAATTATGGGAACAATACCATTTTGCCATGGGTCATCCAGGTACGGAAATGACCTTTTCCACCATCCAGCGTGGATTTTGTTAGGCTCAGTTGAGAGAAAATGTCCAGGAATGGAACCGTACTTGTCAACAGTACGTGTTGACTAAAGAAGGTCCTGTGCAAAGGATGCCTATGGCCACAATAGAAAGTGCTTACCCTATGGAAAAAGTGGCCACAGACTACCTCTCTTTGGGCCAGCCTGGGGTTACCTACCCCTGTAATCTAGTGGTAATAGATTTGTTCTCCCATTTTGCTTGGGCCATCCCCATTAGAGATCAAACTGCACTGACCATGATACAAGCATTATGGGACTATGTACTTCAACAATTTGATTGTCCAGAGCAGATCCACTTGGAACGGGGCCCAAATTTTGATGACAGAGCTGTGTAAAATGTATTGTTGTCTGAAGAGCTGGACAACCCCAAAGTATCCTCAAGGTAATGGCACTTGTGAAAAATGTAATCACACTTTATTGTCTGTAAGAAAACAAGGCCTGACATTTTCTTAATATTTATTGAAACATGACATTGAAAATTATTAGACACAACTAACAAAATTATTAAAAGATGTTCTTGGTCTTATTAATATCCACATTAAAAAAATTATAAATGGTTCACTTCCCTCCATTATAGTTCCCACACTACTTAAAGTAGTGATAAGAACTATGCTTAAGAAACACAATTTGGACCTTAAAGTCCTCAATAAGTATAGGCCAATCTTCAACCTACGATTCTTAGATATGGTTCTAGAGAGTTGTTGCAATTCAATTACAAAAATGTCTAACTCTTAACGGTATATTCAAGAAGTTTCAGTCTGTTTTTTGTGCTGCACATAGCACCGAGACTGCCCTTGTCAGAGTTGTGAATGATCTGCTGATAAGCTCTGACTCAGGCTTTCCAGCAATTTTACCTCTTCTAGATCTGTGCTGCCTTTGATACTGTAGACCATTCCATCCTACTGAATCATCTTGAAATCCCAGTAGGGATGTCTGACCTTGTCCTATCCTGGTTCAAATCTTATGTCTGATAGGTTTCAGTTCATCTCTATTGGAGAGGTAAAATCGGCATTAGCAGAAGTTGTCTGTGGTGTTTGCATTATATATGCTACCGTAATGTGACATTATCTGCAGACATGGAGTGAACTTCCATTACTATGCTGATGATACCCAACTATACTTGTTCCTAATGCCAGGAATTTCTTCTGCCTGGGTGTTATTAGTTACTTGCCTTACAGACATCATATCATTTTCTAATGTTGAATTCAGATAAAACAAAAGATATGCCAGTGGGCTCATAGAACCAGCTAAAAGGAAATGTGATATGACATGAGTCTCTCATTAAAACTTAAACTTAAATTAAGAGTTTGGGGGTTATCTTTGATCCTGATCTCTCATTTGAGACTTAGGGAAGTTACTAAAGTATCTTTTTACCATTTGAGAAATATAGCCAAACTTAGATAATATTTTTTATCTGATGCCGAATGACTAAAGCATTACTTTGTTTCATCTAGAATTGATTATTGTAATGTACTTTTTTCTGGTGTCCCAAAACTTGTGGTATCCTGCTTTTAGTTTGTTTAGAATACCTCAGCTACAATTCTGACTAAAACCAGAAAAAGTGGACATATTACTCCTGTTTTTACCCCTTTTTACACTGGCTCCCTGTGCAGTGTACAATTGTTATTAAGATGTTGTTGTTAACTTACAAGACCTAGAATGGATTAGCACCAAGTTATTTGTAGGAGTTACTGATCCCATATCTTCTAAAACGCACTCTGCAATCACAGGATGCAGGGCTGCTGGTTATTCCTAGGGTCAACAAAAGCAGCACAGGAGGTAGGGCTTTTTCTTGTAGAACTCCTAAATTATGGAATGCTCTGCTTTCATTTGTCAGGGAAGCTGGTACCATTACAGGTACCATTGGCTTTCTTATCTTAGTGGGTTTTAATGTAACTTTAAAATTGCTGCTTTTGTATTATGTGTATACTGTTGTTTAAATATGTTGTTTAATATATTTAAATTGTCTGATTTATGGCAGTTATATGTGTGACATACTGTATACATAAGGTATTGTGGTTTGTTCTTTTTTCTGCTATGTACTGTATAGTGCTTTGTGATACTTTTGCATAAAAAAGTGCTATATAAATGCAATAAATAAATAAATTAATTAATAAAGAAACAATTTCAAATCACAGTAATCAGGTTTTATTATCAACTCGCAGGTTTCATTATACAGAGGAATTCACTACTTCTAGAGTTTATGAATTAGACCTGATACAGAGTAATATAAAGTAAAATACTAATCTATTAACCCTGGACAATTGGTGGTGTTAGTCCTCTCCTGCCTTTTCCAAATGTGCTGATTCTAGCAATGTAACAAAACATACAGTCTCTACCCTTCACCCACAGCCCATATACTTCATGACAAGCCTCCCCCCATCAGTGACCTCTCAGCTAACAAAGAACAGATGTCACTTCCCCCAACAGCTCTCAGATCAGGGGAGAGGGCAAGTGAGATAACTAGGAACCCTCTACCCCTCACCCACAAAGGCCCCAAACTGCGGCACATTCCTCAGAGGAGCTTATAAAATAAGAGAGAGAGACAGACAGAGACACACAAGGATAGAAATAAGACTCCTATTGCATAACACTTTCACCCATTCCGAGCAACCATTACATGTATTGAGTGTTATGCAAGTTAATTCAGTTATCAGCACGAAATTGTTAGTCAACTAAATGATTATTAAAAGTATATTAGAAATAGTAAAATTGTCAAAAATAGCAGATGTTGCATGTCTGACGGTTGAGGATCAGGCCCACTAATTGTTTATTATGTTTGGTAGGTATGCTTGATTAACGGTGGACTTGGTCTTGGGAGCTATCCCCTCAGAACGACCTGACACAGTAAGTCCGTGGGTCAAAGACCATCAATGTACCTTGCGAACAGCATACCAGCATGCCAACCGGGTCACCAAAGAGCAGTAACAGCAGCGGAAGGACCGTCATGACCAGAGAGTCAAAATGCACAAGCTCGTGGTAGGTGAGAGGGTGCTGCTTAGAAACTTTTGCTGCCACACTGCGGGAAAAATAGCACCTAGATGGGGCTAACGATTGTTTATTGTGAAGGGAGCATTAAGAACAAGGCACCCCATCTATCAAGTTTGACAGGAGGGCAAAGAACAAATCATTCACGCTGGCACTTGCAAGTGTGCACTTTTCAGCCTGCTCCAGTCAAAGACACAGTTCTAGCCCCCAGTAGGGATGATCAAGTGGATAGGATGGGAGTGAGCTAATCTCCACTAGCGTGCTGGTAGGGATCAGCGACCCCCGTGCTATTTAGAGTTATAAGAAGGATGGTCAGGGACAACCATCAATTTAGCAGGAGAATAATGTAACAAATGAGTTAATTGTCACTGCGAGATTCTTTAAAGGTTAATCATAGGCACATGCCTGTGCAAACTAAGACTCGGCCACTGGTAATAGGCAGCCCTATAAAACTGGATTGGAGGCGCTATTCAGGAGATTGCCACGCCTGAGGATGCATCCTGCAGTTTCGAAAGAAAACCCACACCAGCAAAGAAGAAGAAAACGGAGAAAAATAAACAAACTGAAGAGTAACCACGGAAGCAAAGCAAACAGCTCATTTCGGAACCTGGGATTAGGAACGAGACCTGCCAGGTAGCTAGAATGCCAGACTGGTAACGGGGTCAGTAAACACAAAGGAGAAGTATTGTTGTGCTTGTTTGAGATTTATATGTAACACAATTAATGAAAGGAAGCAAGTAGTATTGTGACTATTAATGTTTGATCAGATCTGGCATGTGGGCTGTACCATGTACAGCAAAGTAAATTGTATTGTTTTGCCATGAGAAAATGAATGAGAAAACAGTCAGCAGCCACTGTTAATTACAGTATCTATACACCTTGTGTTTGGATTTCAGCTCCTCCTCGTTTGCACTGCTGAGAAGAGGGAGAGGTGATACGGACCTGGAAGAACCAGACAACTGTCGAGAAGCAGGACAGTGTTTTGTTTCATTTCAAACTCTGGGCTAGAAGCATCCAAAAGGAACTATGCAACAGGGGATGAGTTGACCTGGCCTGGGGGATGAAGCTGGCAACAAGTGAGAAAGAGTAAGCAGGACAAAGATGAGGGAGACCAGCTTCTAACCAGCTGGCGATGGAGAGACTGTTTTGTTTAGACTTCTGGCTATGAGTATTGCAATGACTGATTTTAGTAAATGCCATTGGTGATACAGGACTGAAATTACAGTATAGAGATTACTGGTCCTGGTTTAAATACATATATTGTGGGACCAGTGATTGGGATTTGGAGGTCTCAGGGCAATCATGTATTTTTGGGTTCATGTCACAAAGTCGACTGTAGTGGGTGACGTCAGACCAGAAACAGGAACCAGGAAATAAACAACAGAGAGGTGGAGTTGGGTGGAGCTGAGTGATTGGATTCGCTCAGCATTTCATGAATGAACAGAACAGTAAATAAAAAGGTTGTAACAAACAAAAACACAGGACACGCACTTTTGCCAAATTAAAGAGACAAACAAAACGGACTACACAGGCAAACACGATGAGCTGATATTTAAACTATTAACTATTATTATTATTATTATTATTATTATTATTATTATTATAACCTCTGTCTCCAATCCTGTTCTCCACTCACCGAACACACAACCCCAAGTGAGTGAAAACATGCTGCTTTTATGCAGCTGTACTTTTACTCGATTGCTAATCAATCATTCAATTGGAGTCTCAGTATAACTGCACATGAATAAATAAAGTGCACTTCCCCGTGTTCACATTTTATTACATTTTACTTGCACGAGAAGTGCTGTGCAATCCTCGTGCCTAAATACAAATATACATTTTAAACACTTGTGTTACACAGACCCGTTTATATCCCATGTACCAATGACTATACACCAGCATTAACACACAACACAAAATACACACAGGGTCGGGGCACTTTGCCACAGGTCACTATTGGATTAATCATTGTATTGAGCACTGCCTGGGTAAAGCCCAACATTGTGGATTGTTGTGAGTCTTTTGTCATATTTATTGTTTTAATCATAATAATATATTATCACTGGGCTGCATAGATAAGGTGGAGCATGCCAGTAGGCTCATGGGAATACACAAGGGGCACAATAATTTATTACAATATTTATTAAAGGAGTATGAGTACTGTTTAGAGATAGGCTTTAGTATATCTTCCTTGCTGGGGAGCTTCAATATTGGTTGATGATAAATCCTCATTATTGCTTGTGTATTGTTTTATTATTTTACTTGTATGTTAATAAAATATATTCTTGTGGAACGCATTGTACAGTGTGCGGGTGGTTGTGTATTTTACGGGTCGTATTTGGGGTTACATTGGGATCCTTTGAACAGGGGTCTGGGGCCACTGTTTATAAAACTTACCTGGTCTTTACGATTGGCGTAGTCGTCAGGATCCCAGGTACACTCAGTCCGACCTATGATGCATTACCCGCATACGCCATCCCCAGCATCTGCCCCTGCTGACGGCTCCGCAGAAGCATTAAGTGGGATTGGCGTGCTCGTTCCCAGTATGGTGATGCCTATGATGTATGGAGCCCCTTGGATTATTAAATTCAATGGAGAAGGGGGGGGGGGGTGACTTTCAAGGAATGGCGGGATCAGGTGATGGTGATGCTACGGTTGCAGCAGTTAACTAACTACTGACGTAGAACAGGTATTGCAAGGGTTAATTTAACATTTTAACGTAACATTTAGCAGACTTTGTTCAACTACAAAGCAAAATTGTTAAATTATATAGGGAGATGCAAAACGTTTTGCCATAGCTGTACTGCTAATTCTCTGTATTCTACAGGTAAATTACACAATTGTACATGCAATACTAGCAAAATACAATCCTCAATGTACTGTCTGTATAGTGAGATATTTTATATATTTAACCATATTATTAATGTTATACTCTATTACATATGATATAACTACTGCTTGGAACTTTCTGTCTGAAAAAAAACAAAAACATGACGATGCACAAATAGCATCCCCAAATTGCTGTCAGATATGGAACTAAATGATTTAGGAAAAAGGCTAAAACCTGTTCTAACTAACGGATGGTAAAAATTCAGTTAAAAAAAAAAAAAAGACATGCTTTTGGGATATTAATTTATTAAGTGTGTTCATAGAATGCTGTTTTAGCTTATGAGTTGTAACGAATACATTTGTACTGTACAAGTTTTGTGATGCAGGCGTGTTTTTTATAGAAATGTTTTCATACTTACTTTTGTTTTGTACTTGATAACATTCATTTCAAAATCTAATTGATGCCTATGATTAATGCATTTTAACTAATTTGAAACTATTAATATGTTTCAATATTAACCAAATCGACTAATTAATCAAATTGATTAATCTTGTTACATAATTGGTTTATTAAAACATTTGGATATACTCTTACTTGATTGATTACTGCCTTGGTTACAGTCATCTTAAAATAACATTAGAATATGTTTTGTTAGATTATAAAAAATAATGTATTTTTGACCAATTCAGATTTTGCTACTGATGTATTTATTTTCAAAAGGTTGTCTTTGGTTGTGCTGAATGCTTTTTTTGGGGGGGAGGGGGGTGGAGTCCACTTCACAGTTTTGCACTTGCACTAGCACTGGCACTGTACCAGTGGCAGGCAACCTAGCATGTGGATAAGGTACCACGTTCCAGTTATTTAAATATAATGAATAATGTTAATATGTGGAAATGTATGTAAATCACATCAAAAAATACAGCGAGGGAGGTGATTGATATGCAAACTATATTCACTTAAGGGCGTTAACTTTACTAGGTGCCTCAGTGTGTGTTAAAAGTATTGCTTATTGAAACCAGGCAGTGACACAGAACCAGCAGAAGAGCTGCATAGGAGAGCAAGAAATCAGGGAGAGAATATTTCAAGCCAGGCAGATGTTACTCGGGCTGTCAGAGGAGGAGGTGATAACGAGATACAGATTGAACACAGATCACACTAGCCTTAAATGTAGGGCCACTGAAAATTCATGATATCACAAATTTTGCAGACATTGTGTATTTGACTGCTTACCGTGAAAAATATGCATTTTATTTTCCTTACAGAATTTTACATTACTCTTCACCTCCCCTGTTCATTTCATACTTTTATCAAATTAGACAGTCAATATAGATAGCAGATTCCCAAATTCAGTCAGAAATAGCGGGTTTGACTTTGACTTGATTTCTGTAGGTTATGCTTAAAATATACAAAACAAACTGTAAATGTCCAATAAATGAATGTACACAGAGTGCGAGTTGAGGTGCAATCATAAAAACAAGCAATCAAATGGCATCTGTTAAAGAAGTGACATTTCGCCAAACACCTTTTAAAATGTAAATAGTGAACTTTTAATTGACTGAGCAAATGCTTTGCTGACTTTTGATTAATATTATAAAATAAGTCAGAGGGAGATCAAGTTGAACAAGCAAATATTTATTTAATTTACAGAGTTAAACATACATGTTCTGCAAAGTTTTGTTTCTGAGATGGTAGTCAGTATTCACTCGTCAAAAATAAGCCGGTCCCTACACAAAACTGGCCTGTATTGACTGGTGGCAAGAAAGATCCATTACTCAAAAAGTCTCATCTTAAAGCATGTATGGAGTTTGCGAAAAAGCATGTAGATGATACTGCAGACATGTGGAAAAAGTTTTCCTGTGGTCAGACGAGACAAAAATTGAACTTTTCAGTCTAAATTCCAAGCGTTACATCTGGCGCAAGCCCAACACTCCACATCACCCAGTCAACACCATCCCAACTGTCAAGCATGGTGGTGGCAGCATCATGATATGAGGATGCTTCTCTTCAGCAGAGACTGGGAATCTTGTCAGGATAAAGGGGAGAACATGCCACCATCCTACTGTGCAAAGCTAGTAGAGACCTATCCAAAAAGATTCATAGCAGTAATTGCTGACTTAAAGGCTGAATACTTATGCAACGCGTAAATTTCATTTTGTACATTTTCTTTGCAAGTTTTAACCTCCTCCTCATATAACAGTGTTCTGTTTAACCACTACAATGTTGAATAAAAAAAGTTTGTTTGAAAAACTGTGCATACATTATTTGTAATTCAACAAAATGTGACATTATTGATAGGGGGGTGAATACTTTTGCAAACCACTGTGTGTGTGTGTGTGTGTGTGTGTGTGTGTGTGTGTGTGTGTGTATATATATATATATATATATATATACAATCTCATGCATAATTCTGTGTGTTGAATTCTGTGCGTTGTGACAACTTTTAAATGAATCATTTAGAGCGCTTTATTTGTGCATATAATTAGCTTAGAGAATAGAGCTACCTCTGGTTCATTTTTGTGCGCGGTTTGGTTTCCCCCTGCCACACGCTAGTTCTGTTCGTTTAGTGAATAAGACCGTTAGTATTTAATATAGTTATTTTAATTAATGCTTTCAATACCCATTCCAGCTGAAATATGAGTCATTATAATAAAATAAATAAGAAACATAGCTTAGTGCAAGTAAGCGCCAGAAAATTCTTACATGAAGGGCAGTACATGCTGAGTTTAATCATTTAAATATTTTTTCTATGGAGAACAAATGTTTGAATGTGATGATAGGCTTTTTCAATTATAAGAAATCTAATATAGCATACATAGCTTAAAATACATACAAAACCATTCTCTTTGTCAGTGTTTTTTGAGAAGAGATGGGCATTTAATTCTATCCCCATGTGCCAATCCCGCATAAAGAACAGATAAGAATTCTGATTAATTGTGACAATCCTTTAGCCTGGGATTCTCTTTAAAAGAAAAACAAAGTTGCTAGTCCTGAGTTGTGAGGCCAATCCAGAAAGCTGCAACTAATTTTCACACACAGCTCTAATGGAAACCTTCTGTTGGGATAAGCATTAAGGCAGAGGATTTATGTACCATGTTCTGCTTGTCTAACAGTAAGATTTTTTCTTGACTCAGTTGCATAGTTTGTGGTCCAGTTCCATTTTCTAAGGCATTTTTCCCCATCACTGAGTAATGTTGGACACCATCTACCACAGGGGTAGATTTCCAAGTCACATTCCGTTACGTTCTGACAGCAATATGGACCAGTGTGTGCAATGAGCAATTCAAAGAAATTAAACCCCTGTTACTTATTTTTACTGATTTAGTGATCAGTGTTTTCCCAACAGTATGAACTGTGTTTCCATAGTATGGGCAATTAAGAAAGACAAATAAAGTGGGAAAGAGTCTACAGGCTTCCCAGGTCTGTCGTGTTCATAAACTCATTGTTAAATGTTGTGTGAAATGAGAGAGGACATTTGTACACATACACAGATCATGGTTATAGCATTCCATGTATGCATTTACCATTAACATATTATTGGCTGGGAAAACTCACATCCCTAGATTGTGTGTGGGGTATGACATGTTTGAGCATATTTAAATGTAGGTCGAGTTCTTCACTGCTGGTAACTAGATCTTTATTGATAAGTTTACTTTAATATGCAGCTGAAAGTGTAAAAAGTTACTGTCCACAGTCGTCTCTTATAGCAGTGTATTATTTAATAAGCAATGTACAGTATTTCAAATAAAACCTCAGGATACAACACGAAAGTTCATGGAGTAACTGAACTCATTCCACAAATGAAGCTGTCTTCATAACTGACAAGCCCATGTAATTATAATAACAATAATACAAAGCTTTCTGTATTTCTGTATTAATGGTATATTAATGGTCGTCTGGACTAACGGTTCACAGAGAGATCTGGATCAACCATCTCTCGAGCTACAGGCATGCGCTCGCTGTGGCCAGGGTGAAGAAGAAGTACTTCTCTGAAATCAAAACTATGAGACATGGTAAACCCAATGTTCTCTTTAAGACGATTGACCAAATCCTACATCCAGCCACCGACAGATCCAACTCCTGTCCATCCTACTCTCTTACCTGTCATGATTTCTCATCTTTCGTTCAGAACAAAATCAACAACATCTATTCTACACTCGCCCACCACAAACCCAGTCTACTACTTGACCACCTTGATGCTCCTCCAGTTGCCCCACCTGCCCTCTCCTCCTTCTCTCCTCTCTTCATTGCTGATGTTGCTGGCTTACTGTTGAATTCAACTACTGTCACAACCTCCCTGGACCCCTGGCCAACTAACCTTGTCCATCTCTGTGCTTTTGATCTTGCTCCCTCCATTATGCATAATCTGCTTGAATCTCTGCAGTCTGGTTTCCGGCTACATCACAGTATTGAAACTGCACTGCTGTGGACTGTGAATGATCTCCTGCTCAATGCTAATGCTGGTGCTCCCTCTGTGCTTGTTCTCCTTGACCTAACTGCTGCTTTTGACACCATAGATCATGGCATTCTTCTTGACCACCTTCAGAAGTATGTTGAGATCTCTGGAACCTGTCTCTCCTTTGTCTTCTATGATGGAAGCAGTAGTGTTACAAACCCAGTCACTTGTGGTGTGCCCCAAGGATCTGTTCTTGGTCCCCTTCTCTTCAATATCTACATGCTTTATTTGGGTCACCTCATGCTCCAACACAGCCTCATGTTTAAATCCTATGCTGACGACTCCCAGCTCTACTTAAAACTCGACCCTGGAAGCTCCTCTGCCATGGTTTGGCTCTCAGCTTGCATTCAAGACATTGAGGCCTGGATGTCTGCTAATTTTCTTCAGCTGAACACTAGCAAATCTGAACTCCTTCTAGTAGGATCCAAAACTCAACATAAGAATCTAAATATAGATGCCCTGAACCTCGAAAACTAGCGGCTGCTGTCTTCCCCCACAGTACGAAGCCTTGGTGTACTTCTTGACAGCAACCTCTCCTTTGAAGTCCACATATCCTTGTAGTCAAATCTTCCTTCTACCATCTCCAAAGTCTGTCCCTACCTTTTCCTCCCAGATGCTTAGATACTTTGTCATGCATTTGTCTCCTCTCGACTAGACTACTGCAATTCTCTATATAGTGGTCTCCTGGCACACACCATAAACCGACTGCAGCTAGTCCAGAATGCTGCTGCCAGGATCCTTACCAGATGTAAAAAACATGATCAAAACGGGTTCTGGCTACCCGGGCCAAAATCAGGCGTAGTGTGAAACCACATATCCGGGTCGAGAAAGGGTCCCATAGACCCACCACAGGATGTGGGTCAACACGCTTTGACCCGGGTTGAGCAAGATAAAATGCATGACGATGGACAAAATCACAAACTCCTGCATGAAGGTTTCACTTCCGCGGGAAAAGTTTTTGTTTATTCTGTTTAGCCATATTTTTGTTGCTTGAGACATATCATGAGCCAGATTGCAGCAGAAAGAAATGTTTGCTCTAGGGCACTGATACGTGTATTGTGCACTTGCGTCTGTCACCTAGGTCAACCCTGCCTTTTCAAAAGAAGTGTGAAATCACGTAGCCGACCTGCGTGACACCGAGTCCTGACCCGGGTAGGTTCCGACCCAAATAGAGCATGCCAGTGGGAATGGTGCTTTAGGCGATTTTCACCTCAATTTAAATTTTCAGATTGTAAATGGAAAAATGAAAACTGTCTAATACTAATCATCACACATTACAATATGTTTATAACTAAATTAATCGACTGAATTCAGAGATCAAGTTTAGTAATTAGCATAATTTGAATATATGCTATATATAGACACAGCAGCGCTGAATACAAAAAAGTTATTAAACACTAAATCTCTCAACCAAATTGTTTAACAACAGTTACAAAAAAAAATAAAAATAAACACACAGGCAAAAGTCCATTTAGATACATTTTGAATAAAAAAAAAATGGATCAGATTTTTCCTTTGATTGCTCAATGTAAGGTCCTTAATCAAGGACCTTGAATGTTCTCCTTCACAGTATTGTAGCGTGCACGGGGGGAGGGGTCAGGGCTGCTAAGTGCGGTGTCGTAATCAAATATGAAGACAAAAGCCCAATACCAGCTCCTACAAGGCAGCAGGCTCTTTTGTACAGTAGTATCAGTGCTATGCTTGGCAATACTAGATTTTTTTTTCTATTTTATTTTTTTACCATTACATTTTAAGTCCTAATGGTACTGTATCTTAAATACTGAAGCTTACTTTTCATGTACGGCGCACCTGGAGTGAGGAACAGCTCCATGTAAGTAGAAAACATTTTTTAGTATTCAGATATTTAGGCTATTGGAAATACCCACAACGTGACATTGTCCACGGCTAGGATACCAAAGCCTGAAGGCTGCCAGACCACATATGGAATTCTGAGCAAACTGCATTACTGAAGGTATATAGAGGAACATTTTTATATTCATTAGCAACAAAAACTAGTGCTGCAAAAACAATCACCTTGTAAAGTGCTTTGTGATGGTGGTGCAGTATGAAAGGCGCTATATAAAATAAAAATGGATTGATTGATTGATTTAACATGAGACAGGCCTTACTAGACAGTACATAAGAACATAAGAAAGTTACAAACGAGAGGAGGCCATTCGGCCCATCTTGCTCGTTTGGTTGTTAGTAGCTTATTGATCCCAGAATCTCATCAAGCAGCTTCTTGAAGGATCCCAGGGTGTCAGCTTCAACAACATTACTGGGGAGTTGATTCCAGACCCTCACAATTCTCTGTGTAAAAAAGTGCCTCCTATTTTCTGTTCTGAATGCCCCTTTGTCTAATCTCCATTTGTGACCCCTGGTCCTTGTTTCTTTTTTCAGGCTGAAAAAGTCCCTTGGGTCGACACTGTCAATACCTTTTAGAATTTTGAATGCGTGAATTAGGTCGCCACGTAGTCTTCTCTGTTCAAGACTGAACAGATTCAATTATTTTAGCCTGTCTGCATATGACATGCCGTTTAAGTCCGGAATAATTCTGGTCGCTCTTCTTTGCACTCTTTCTAGAGCAGCAATATCTTTTTTATAGCGAGGTGACCAGCACTGCACACAATATTCAAGATGAGGTCTTACTAGTGCATTGTACAGTTTTAACATTACTTCCCTTGATTTAAATTCAACACTTTTCACAATGTATCTGAGCATCTTGTTAGCCTTTTTTATAGCTTCCCCACATTGTCTAGATGAAGACATTTCTGAGTCAACAAAATGCGTATTTCCTGCATGCAGTACCTTACACTTTTCTCTATGAAATGTCATTTGCCACGTGTCTGCCCAGTTCTGAATCTTGTCCAGATCATTTTGAATGACCTTTGCTGCTGCAACAGTGTTTGCCACTCCTCCTACTTTTGTGTCATCTGCAAATTTAAAAAAGTTTGCTTACTATACCAGAATCTAAATCATTAATGTAGATTAGGAATAGCAGATGACCTAATACTGATCCCTGTGGTACACCGCTGGTTACCACACTCCATTCTGAGGTTTTTCCTCTAATCAGTACTTTATGTTTTCTACATGTTAACCACTCCCTAATCCATGTACATGTGTTTCCTTGAATCCCAACTGCGTTCAGTTTGAGAATTAATCTTTTGTGTGGGACTTTGTCAAAAGCTTTTTGGAAATCTAAATAAACCATGTCATATGCTTTGCAATTATCCATTATCGATGTTGCATCCTCAAAAAAATCAAGCAAGTTAGTTAGGCACGATCTCCCTTTCCTAAAACCATGTTGACTGTCTCCCAGGACCCTGTTACCATATAGGTAATTTTCCATTTTGGATCTTATTATAGTTTCCATAAGTATGCATATAATAGAAGTCAAGCTTACTGGTCTGTAGTTACCTGGTTCAGTTTTGTTTCCCTTTCTGTGGATCGGTATTACGTTTGCAATTTTCCAGTCTGTCGGTACCACCCCTGTGTCAAGAGACTGCTGCATGATCTTGGTTAGCGGTTTGTAAATTACTTCTTTCATTTCTTTGAGTACTACTGGGAGGATCTCATCCGGCCCAGGGGATTTGTTTATTTTAAGAGCTCCTAGTCCCTTTAACACTTCTGCCTCAGTTATGCTAAAGTTATTTAAAACTGGATAGGAACTGGATGACATGTGGGGCATGTTGTCAGTATCTTCCTTTGTAAAAACTTGTGAAAAGTAATCATTTAATATATTTGCTATTTTTTTTTCTTCATCTACGATTTTGCCATTTGTATCTCTTAAACATTTAATCTCCTCTTTGAATGTTCTCTTGCTGTTGTAATATTGGAAAAATATTTTGTAATTGGTTTTAGCTCCCTTAGCAACGTTCATTTCTATTTCTCTCTTGGCCTTTCTAACTTCCTTTTTGACTTGCGTTTGCAGTTCCGTGTACTCTTTCTGTGTACTTTCTTTTTGGTCCTTTTTTAATGCTCTGTAAAGTGCCTTTTTTCGCTGAATATTTTTTTATTTGATCTATTAAACCATTTTGGCAATTTAGTTTTACATTTAGATTTGTCTACTTTAGGGATGTAATTGTTTTGCGCCTCTAGTACTACATTTTTGAAGAACAACCATCCTTCTTCTGTGGGTGTTTTCTCTATTTTACTCCAATCTACTTCTGTTAGTCTCTGTTTCATACCTTCATAGTTTGCTTTTCTAAAATTGTAAACCTTAGCTTTAGTCATTACTTTTGGGGTTTTAAAAAACACTTCAAATGAGACCATGTTGTGGTCTGAGTTTGCCAGTGGTTCTCTGACCTCTGTTTTAGTTATTATATCTTCGTTATTTGAAATGACTAAATCAAGGCATGCCTCCCCTCTAGTCGGTGCCTTGACAAATTGTGTTAGGAAGCAGTCATTTGTCATTTCCACCATTTTTATTTCATCCTTCGTGCTACCCACTGGGTTTTCCCATTTTATTTGGGGGAAGTTGAAATCCCCCATTAGTGTGGCTTCTCCTTTGCTACATGCATTTCTAATGTCATTGTATAACAGATTATTTTGCTCGCCGTCTGAATCTGGTGGTCTATAGCATGCTCCTATTATTATGCCCTTTGAATTTTTGTCCGTTATTCTGACCCATATTGATTCGGCTTTATTTTCTTTGTCCAGGTTTAACACCTGGGCTTCAAGACTGTTTCTTATGTATAGCGCTACCCCTCCTCCTCTTCTGTCCTGCCTGTCTTTCCTATACAGTGTATACCCACAAATATTATATTCGTCCCCATCACTCTCAGACAACCAAGTTTCTGTAACACCTATCACATCATAGTTACTTGTTAGTGCAGTAGCTTCAAGTTCTAGAATTTTGTTTCTGATACTTCTAGCATTTAGATAAATACATTTAATGGTTGTCTTACCTGAGTTGTTGTTCTTGTTTTGATGCGGTCTCCCTTCTGTTTTTTTGTTGATTTCTCCCCCCTTCCTTTCTAGTTTAAATGCTTCTGAACCTGCTCGAGGATCTTTTCTCCGAGTAGACTGGTTCCCTTGTTATTTAAATGCAGTCCATCCCGTCTATACAGATAGTCCTCGTTGTAGAATGTGGTCCAATGATCAAGATAGGTGAAGCCTTCCCGTGTGCACCACATCTTCAGCCTTGTGTTTTGATTCATTATTTCCAGCTGTCCATATGGTCCTTTGCAAGGTGCGGGTAGTATACCAGAAAATACCACAGTTTTGGTTTTCTCTTTTAATTTCCTTCCTAGCTCTCTGAATTTGTTTTGCAGGGATTTTGGTCTGTCTCTTCCAATGTTGTTTGTACCAATGTGGACGACTACTACCGGGTCGTCTCCTGTTCGTTCTAGGAGCCTGTCCACGTTCTCAGTGATGTGCTTGACCGAGGCGCCCGGAAGGCAGCACACTGTTGTAGTGAGGGGGTCCAAACTGCGAATTGAACTTGCTGTGTTTCTCAATATGGAGTCCCCAACAATCATGACCTCCCTTCTTTTTGCTTTCTGGTCACCACTGTCAATAGGGTCCTGGATGTTGTTCCTTTCATTCTCGTGTTGTTGGTTCTGCTCATCAAAATTCTGAAGTGACTCAAATTTGTTGGTTGTTTTGATTTCTGGTGGTTGTGTTTGATGAAGTTTCTTTTTTTCCCTGCTTCTGCCTACCTGAACCCAGCTGTTCTGACCTTCTATCTCCCTGGTGGCTTTCAGTCTGTTATGGGTGATGCAGACTTCCATGAATTGTGGGTTTGACAGTTCCTCAAGATTCTGTTGTTGTCTCACTTCTTCCAGCTCCATTTCTAGCATACTTACTAGTTTATGCAAGTCCTGGTTCGTGCGGCACTTTACGCACACTTGGTTTAGCTCCGCTGGGTTTTCTCGGATTTCCCACATCAAGCAATTGTCACAGATTATTGGCTTGAAGATCATGTTGAGGTTTTTTTTTTTTTGAAGTTTAGTTTCTTCTGCAGCTGTCAACCTGCTTTCAAACTGCTTCTAAACTGCTCTGTACTTTTCCCCCCTGTACTTCTCCCACTCGTTGTCGCTTCCACACGCTGTCGCTGGGAAGACTGCCTTACTTTTATTACTAAAAAATCATTCACTTTTTTAAGTTTGGGGTTTGATTCCTCACTATGTAAGCCAATAGGATTAGAGAGTATCTGGTAGTTGATCGAGTCTCTCAGAGCTACTGTACAGACCAGGTCAATTAGCAGAAGCCAAAAAAATCAGGATTTTACTTTGATTTGAAACTGGTAAAAAAAGTGACTATTTTTTATTGTAACCATTCACAGATTTGAACATTTTTGTACCTTTTCAATATTTTGCTTTTCTTCCACATTGCTTTTTCCCCCAGCTTTAAAAAATAATGAGGTCAGTACATAAATGACCAATTTGGTGTGCTGACTGATCCCCCAATGAATCGGTAAGCAGTTAAATATCTGCACTTGAAAATCTTCAACACACGAGAAGGAAAAAATATTGGTGCACACCTATAGTGTCCATTGTTATACAGGCCTTAGACAAACTATAGCTTGCTCAGGCTTGTTCTTACTGTACAGGCCTGTTGGCAGGGCTATTATTCTTGACTAAGTCCTGTCATAGGCCCCAAAGGTAAATATGCTTGTAACTTTTAAAAACATGCCAAATATTCATGAGTATCCTGTTCACACTTGTATCTGAACGACACTGGTAAAATGAGTTTTGGTTTAGAATATACCGATACGATGCTACTTTCTCAACACCAGTGCAAGACCAGTACTGTTGTGATATACCTGTTCACATTTAAACTGGTTTATATCAATACACTTACATCAAAGATATTCAGCTCCACTGATTCTCTATGGCAGTGATTCCTGGGGACCCCCTATGTCTGCTGGTTTTCATTCCAGCAGTTACTTAACTAGATCCTTAATTGAACAGATAATTTGCTTAATTTGAACTTTTTACTTGTTTTCAGCTCTTAAATAGTGTCAGATTTCAAATTAGCTACAACATTTTATAAATAACTTGAACTCTGCAACTTTTTAGGAGCCGTGAACAATTAAAAAGTTTAATTAAGGGTCTAGTTAAGTAATTGAGAGCTGAGTTGGAATGAAAACCAGCAGACACAAGGGGTCCACAGGACAAAGGTTTGGGAACTACTGCTTTGTGGGGCCCACTATCACGCTGCACGTAAAGGGTTGTGGGATATAGAGAGCTTGGGAGAACATTTTCTATTGACTGTCAACTGATAGGTCTCAGATTGATCTGCTTTGAGCTTATTTTATCAATGTTTAAATATATATATATTTTTTAAAATAAAAAAAACAAACATGTGAAGTCTATTTTACTATTGTCTATGGTATCTTAACAAAAACCATAACCCATGGTAATGATGACAATCTGTAATCTATACAATTCTTTTTTTTTTTTTAACACAGAAAACAGAGATGAGCATATCACACAGTACTAGAGTACATGGGTGCAATTATAAAACTAGGATTTATTGAAATTAGCTGTCAGTTTTTTATGTTTTTACTACTATAACTTATCTGTAAATATAAAAAAAAAACACATTAATTAAATTAGCATGGTAGAAGTAAAGGCGGAGTTGAGGTAATAGAATATCCTTGGTGTAAGTGTGCGCATGCCTCAGACTCATTCATTCTGTTGTTGTACCTATCCATCTGTCCACTCTTCACTGTTCCAAGTCGTCATAGCGAAACTTTACCGGTACAAAAAGTGCTCTTGTCTGGGTTTCGCACGGATACAGTTATACCGTTACAATGGAAGTAACTACTCCAGTGTGGCCAGATGTTGCGCTACTGTTCCTCAACGATACTAGAAAAATACAAGTGTGAACAAGGCTATAATGGATTATAAAGTACTCCCCAAAATTCAAAAAGAGAACTCTGCAAATACTGTACAATGACACACAAAAAGATTAATTTCAAATGTATTGAATAATAACAAATATACATTGTATGTCTGTGTGACAGGGTCTTGCTCGTGTCACGTGTGTGGATAGCCGCTGTTCAAGCACACAGAGAGACAACTGGGGGTGATGTTGAAACGCCAGCACAGGCGCGCAGGTATTATTAACGGAAAACGAAAGTATATAAAGCTGGTTATGTGACGTTACCTGCGATGGTAACGCACAGAGGACTATTACAGCAAGCTGTACAAAAAGTGCAAAATAAAACATAATACCACTAACTATAAATCAAACGGTGCCGTGAAAATGACAGGCCTTGCAGCAGCCCCGATCACAGCGATCGCCATGCTTTTATACTGACGCTCCGCTGAGACACGCCCACCCACCTGCTGGAACAGCTGATTTCCTTCAACTGCTGCTCTACGCAAACAGGTAATCGTCCCCGGCGGAGCGTCACAGCAGCTAAACAATTAAATCAATCTCTTAACAATGAACACAAAAACATACAATAAACTACATATTTCCATATGTGCAGGGCTTATGCCCTGCCACAGCCTGCCACTTGTATTAAGACTGTTGATGGTGTAAAAAGCCAACCAGTCATGTGGGAGCCTATTTACACACACACACATATTCACATATACTGTATATAGCCCCAACCTCATGTGAAAACATTTCTGTGGTTTTCAGTATGTACTGCCCAATCCATTTCAATAATGATTTTGACAAATAAAATATAAAAACTGAAATTAAACAGTAAAGACTGTTCCATCCAATGTGATAAATGTTCCTTAGACATCATATTCAGATTCATTATAGATAGATCCAGACAAAACTGGCTTATTCAAACAAAGAACAAGTGTGATGAATATAATTCATTGTCCAGCCTTACCTCTACTACAACTAAATGATTATGTTGCCAATGAGCAATTTTTTTAACATATGGACCCAATAAGTTATGTTATGTATATTTTTCCTCCCAGATTTCTATCCCTGCACAAACAGTACAGAGCAACCACAAACACATCCTGAGGCAAGATAGGAAAGATTAATAAAGAAAGCTTTTTTTTAAAATTCTTATTTTTAGATCGCTTCAGTTCTGGATTCCCAACTGATTCACAAAAACATGTTCTATATATTATTGTTTGCTCTGATGTTTGTGGCTGCTTGCTGTTTTAGCACACTGCATTGGTTTACAATATATAGTACAGAACAGTATGTTGAAACATGCATACATAGTTCAAGTGAAGACAGAAAGAGCATTTTACATGTTGTAGTCTGAAAATCTCAACCTGGAGGTCCAAGGAAATTCAATCAGATAGTAGATTTGAATGTGTTGTATTAGTACATTATAATTGACAGGTTTTGCTAGAGAAAGGATATGTAACCAATATGCTCATTAATGTGTTGATTTGTACATAGATACCAATGTAGTGTAAGATATGTGCTATTACAGTTACAATTCATTCATAACTTAATAACACTCACATCAAAATTAGGTACAACTACAATAAAGAAGACGTATGCTTCATCTAGTGCCTTCTTTAGTATGCAATTAGTACACTGAAGAAGGCACCAGTAGAAACATTTGTTTCCTTGATAAATAGTATGGGAACATCTATATTTAACATCAAGATAGTTTTAATCGAGGGACTGAATAGATTGTGAACATATACACATATGAACATTTATACAGTAGATAAAAAAAAAAAAAACTTGCTTGTAACTGCTATGGTCCTCAATTTATTTTACTGCAAACATTAGATATGTTGGGTAATGATTGGTTTAATGTACTTTACATTTACCTCCATAAAAATGTTTCCCATTCTAAAAAAGATTTATAGTTTTCTAAACAGAACTTTGAAAAACTGAAAATAATGACGTAAAATATACCTTACATGAACCCTTCAGAGTTGTTTTACAGCAATATAAATTATTTTGTGCAAAACGTCATCTACATTTATTTTAAACAAAAGTAAATGGAAAGAACACTTTTAATGTTTTGCTTGTTTACCTTGGACCTATTCTGGTAGACTGCATCTAAAACTTTATGGGCCTAATACAATTCTTAGCATTCTCAGACACCAATCCATGTTTGCTTGATTTTGCACATTTGATGGGCTGTTTTTAGCATGTTTTGCCTTACTGTTCTTAAAAATTGCCAGAGGCTCAGATACTAGAATAAGTTAGACGTGTTTAGAAGCAGGTATACATTTGGGAAACACTATAATGGGTTTGAAGCCAAACATGACACACAACATGTTGACAAAGACTTTTGAAAGACTTTATACTGTATTAGTGTGACAGAGATCGAATCACGCTTGGTGTTAGATCTCCCTCCTGACCTGTGAGGGCACTATGTAAAGGGAACAGAGTACCCTGGACTAAAAGGCATGACAGTTTATTCCCAAGGGTAGGTGGAAGTCGGCTGGCTAAAAAGGGGCAGAGCTATGGAACCTGAACTCAATGACCTGGACAGGAAACAGCATGGCATCCGCGCATTGGAGGAGCGGATGCGCTCGTTAACCAAGGGGTCATGAGGGAGGGTATAAATAGGGATCGTAGCAAAGTAACCTTTGTAAATGGTTGGATTTGACCTTAAAGGAATACCGTATTGCTGAAAAACTGTGAGTGTTTGTCTTGTGTTTGTTAGTGTCAGCTATAACTGTTGTTTGTCTCAATAGACTACCAGTAACACGGTCCGGAGCTGTAGCAAAAGCCAGCATTAACCCAGACATCACTTTCACCCCAGCATTTCATGGAGAACTGTATTTACACCACTAGCACCTAATATCACTCACTGTTAACTGTATTTGTGTTGTGTGTTTAGTGTGGGGGTATGTGTGTGTAAAATCAGGATTTTTGGTTACGGGTCAAACCCAGGGATTACAGTTTACAAGTGATACACGCCGCTGTATCATTCCAACATTTATTATTTACAGGTATTTGCCATAAGGCTCTGGACAATGCTAATCATTAATAAACACCCTTGCACCTAAAATTCATTGTCTGTAGGTTTCGTATCTGAACTGCACTTCACTCACCTGTATCCACTCACCACTTTGCCACAATTAGGCAGCAATTCGATGAGAAAAAAATGTAAATAAGGGATGATACAAAACACATAGGACCCTAACCGCCTGTAATTATTGTCGAATTTATGTTCTGTTTTAATGTCTTAGCTCACAATTTAACCCCAGTTGGCTTGCTTGCAGAAGCCAGTCAGGGAGTTAAGGATATTAGGTGGTCACTTGTGCAGCACAGTTCCCAGTGTGAGGCCAGTATTTGGTCATGTGTGTGTGTGGTATTGTCTATATACAGTAGATTGTCTAATAAAAATATTAGGCTAATTATGTGGCTATCTTTCCTAAAGTACTGTATTTACTTTTTTGCTGCGAGAGGAGCTGCAGCTTTCTCTGGAAGACAAGACACTTCAGCTTTGCTTCAGCCCCGTTCTGGCAGCCGAACCTGAGGCGAGCCCATTCCCTCTTCCCCCCTCACCCGACCCTCTCTACTTCTCGCACTTGGTTTGCTTGTCTGTCGCTTCAAACTGAACTCCTGACTGCTGTTTAGCCAGACTATTTATAGTTTAAAAACTGCCAATTAAAATGATCCACGAGTGGGAATGTTACCTTTTTTTTTTTCTAAAAGATATAGTATTGATTTTTTTATGCATGGTTAATTCATGTAAAGTTACATTTTTCATTCACTATATGTGCATTATAGAGAGGGAATTATTTTATTTTGTATTTTAGTCAGATGTGTGTTGTTATGTGTCCCACGGTGCCCCCCCCCCCCCCCCCCCCCCCCCACACTCCTTCCCCCGTTTATAACGCTCATATTGTGTGTCCCCCAAGACCCACATTATCTCTTAAGTACACCAGTTAACATAACAACAAATATGCATATATATATGCACATGTTTGTTGTTATGTTAACTGGTGTATCTTAAGAGATAATGTAAATAGATCCTCACCAAAATGTAACCTGCACACTGTTTTGATGAAGTATAATTACTCATTAAAATAAAGAAAGCTGCCGTTTTGGGGGGTATTGCTATTTACTGGACAGCAGGTCAAGGTCCCCCAAATAGTTCCATAAGTGGTGAATGTTACATCTGCAATGTGTAAAATTACTCACAGAAATAAAAACTGTGTCAGACGCATAAATAAGAGCAATCTATGTTACCATTTTACAGCTGAAATACAATAATTGATAAAAGGTTTGTGCTAGCTTTGGGAGAATTAGCTTTTCTTTTGTGTTTGATCCTGTATAGTCACTATAAGACAAATTACTCAGTTTTGATCTGTAAAACGTCACCATCCCTCTTTGGCATTTTACCCCCAAGCCTTTTTTTTTTTTTAAATGACAGCCTGCAAACAAAAAGATTGTTTTTGATTCCAGGTTTAAGGATCCTGTCTATATAAAAGCTAATGCACTCAAAACCCATCGAGAGAGAGAGAGAGACAGAGCGAGAGAGAGAGAGATTAATTCATCAAGGTGAGTGATAAGAACCAGTCCACAGTTCGCATGCCCTGACCTGGAACTACAGTGCTAATGAGGGTGATGACAGGCATCCTTTAGAAGTAAGAAAAGTAAGAAAAGTTTCTGTTTATTGCAATTTTATTCTGCATTGCCCAGTCTTTTTCTCTTGTCACAGGGGACATGCTGGTAACTCCTTTTGGAATTTGTGCTGATGACAGATACACTATAATGATGACAAATTATGAAACAGCAATGAGTCATTAAGCTGTTATTGTGTATTAACTATCTAAAGCTTTACAGTAACCCAGAACTCCTGTGCTGTAGAGGCATATATCCTTAATGACTAGGTAAAATGTGTATGTGGGGAGGGGGGGGGGGTGGTGGTGGCTGTGAAATAAAACAGAATATCAGAATATTAAATAAATATGAGGTAATACAAGTTTAAACATACAGTCCTGACTTCAATATTGGCTCATTTATCTATTTTTCTGAGCTGTCCTTCAAGGACAAAGGGTCTTTTTTTTTTGAAGGTCTAAATAAATGTGTAAGTAAACATAAATGAAATGTACCATCCATGTTTGTAGAAGTCCAGGCCAGTGTCATTTTGCTGCCTGCCAACAGATGGAGCAACACCTCTTTTAAAACAATCTTGACAATGTGATGTGTTCCTGCATGTCACCCTTATTGTATCCTGCAAGTTGTACATTCTTATGGTTAAACATTTAATACAATTACATGTTCCCATGCGTTGCTACAACTGTTTGCGTAAGGTGTGTGTATTGTTTTAATTATTCTTTTTTTACATTTTGACCACTTTTTTAAACTTTTAAATTGCATTCCCTGCCTCAAGATGGCTTCACATGTACCCACTTGGACCTCTCAGAACTGCATTTCCCATCATCCTCCTGCTCACAGATAAATCCATCTCATGCCATTTAAAAGTTTAAAAAAGTGGTCAAAAATATATTTAAAAAATAGTAAAACAACACACACCTTACGTGCACAGTTGTAGCAACACATGGGGACACAATAACATAAAAAGGTCCTTATGCAACCTTTAGAAAGTGCTTAAAATATGAGCTTCATCTTCCATCTACACTGACAACCAAAAGGTTATTCATGAATATTTTTCAATTGAATCAATGTGACTTGCTGTCAGATAATTAAATCTCTGCACCTAAATTAACAAGGATGAAGAAGAAAATAGCAGCTAAATAATTTCAGAGGTTGTTTCTATTGGCCAGGAAAAATAAAACATTAAAAATGGTTCTGGATTTTTCTACTGTATTTTACATATTTTAATTGTTTGCTTTTCTAAATGATCTATACTAGGGTTTCTACAAGGGAACATTGTTAAAATATAAATTATATGATTTTTATAAAAGCTAACCAGCTGTTGGTCTTGTTATTGTATCAGATAATAAGTTCACAGCCTCTAAAATACAATATGTCCAAAAGGAAAACTTTCATATGCTTGGCTTGTCAAGTTCTAAATAACATTTATTCTAGCTGTGTCTTCTTTATAAAGTCACTTTCATAATTCTTGATTTCATGCAGAAATTGTATCATTTCACAGGCTGGTACCCTATTAGAATTGTGATCAATAAATTTACATCAGTTAATATAACAGCAGTTATTAACAATAATAAAATTGATTATTTTCTGAATTGGGTAGGTAGGAATTTCTGTTATACAGGTCTAGCACAACAAGCCATGATAAGCCCAATGGTATAATAATAAGAAATGCCCACAGGGTACGTTGTTTAAGCCTATATGTGCATATCACATGGTTAAATAATTATGAGAGGCTAAAAAGCTGTGTCCTCAGCTTTTTCATTCAGCATTGTATCAATCAGTGAGGTTAACGCTCACAGTTTATTAGCATTGTGATTTGCACATGTGGGTCAACAGTGCCCTCTCTGGTCATTTTAACAATGTGTCATTGTGCTTCTCACAGATTGTTCTGCCAGTACCAAAATACATAGACTTGATGTTTGGCTATACCTCAAGCGGCATCATGTCAGCCTTGTCTCTGTAATGCAAAAAACAAGGCTGCAGTAAATTGTCAAAAATGATGGGTGGGCAGATGACGTAAAATGTTTTCAAAAATGAAAAACAAAACCATAATGTCTTAAAAATGAATGCATTTGGTATTTTTGGTTTCTTAAGAATGTAAACCATCCATTATATATATATATATATATATATATATATATATATATATATATATATATATATATATATATATATATATATATATATACAATATATATTACATTATGTGTCTTGCTGTAGAACGTACTTGCTTCATAAGTGTAATACCATGACAGTGTCATTCAGTGTAACCACACTTTAAAAAAATTAAAAAATAATAACATGTACAGTTTCTATACACATAACCATTCAATATTCATATATTTTTTTTAAGATGCGCTCACAATCAAGACCTGTGAATTAACAAAAAAAGTACTAGAACAGACTAACATGATTTTTAGCACATATAATTGAGACACTCTGTTTGTTTGTATAGATACAAAAAGATAAACACGGATATATACACTTTAATACAATTTAAATATTGGTTACACTGTATGACCAAAGCAGATTACCCCTAATGACTTCTAATTGTCATACTCAAACCATGGCCTATTTCATTAAAATGCAGACTTAACTGTTATATATTTATAATCTTAAAGGAAGACAGACACATTAGTAGTGAATAACTGTTAGGAAAACTTTATTGGTTGTTTGTTTGTTTTTGTTTGTTTTTTTTTTTTTTAAATCACTGCGTTAACCTTTGATAAGATCAAGGAAACTCAATATTTAATTTTAGATTAATTGTTCAATACGTAAATGAAATTTTCTGAAGAAAAAGCTCTAACTACAATATGAATAGAATGCAGTCAACATTGGTGAACAAAGGAATACAGAAAGAACAGAAATTTAACACAACATAAGAAAAACAACATTTTGCATTAGGCACTTTTGACAGCACATCATCCTGCTGTTGATAATGGAAAGTCAACATCTACCAGGCTTTTGTGAATGTTCATTCTTCATTCACTTCATTCCAGTCAGTGCTGCAGTTTGGAATATCTGCAAATGGAAGGCTCTGGCTCAGTAATTATTGCAACAATGTCTGACTTGTAAGAGAAAAAATGACGTCAGAAACTCTCTGCCAAACAAACGAATTCTTATCATCTAACTGACGCATGCAGTTTACTTCAGCTTCTTTTTCCACCTCCTTAAGGACTTGCCCTATGCATGGTATTTCATCATACATCACAATAACAAACTTGCCAACTAGTATCTAACCACCTCGGACAGGGACAGGGATGTTTGAGCTGCATGGAGGAGAAATGTTAATTTCCTTGTCTTTTTTATCATTCAGGACAATTTCTTTGGGACTATAGCATGAGCATACCTACCTTGGTTGGCCACAGAAACAGCTGAGCTCACCATGCTGGATTTTTCCAGGGCTTTGTGCTGTTACCTGATGAACTTTCATGGTTCCTTTCACAGATGGTAGGCTGTCAGGAATGGACTCATCATATTATTAAAGTTCTCTTCACCTATCCAAAAATATCTAATGCTACTGGTAGACTTTACAGTGAGCACGTTGAACAGCTCTTGTGGTGTTTGTTTGTCATTGCCATGATTGACGAAACTGTCAGCACTTCACTTGACTGCACCACCAACCTCATCTGGTGCCCCTTTCTCATGAGACCTTTCAGAAAAATTCCAGGAACCCTGAGAGGAATGGGATGGTACTGATAAGATAGGAATGTGTCTATTCTTATATTGTGTAACTGGACCATCACTCATTAGATGAAAAGTAGTTAATTCTGTAGGATGCTTTTGGATGACATCTTTCAAAACAGCTTCAAGATGAGCCCAAACTGCACTCTCGTCATGGTGAGTTGTATTTGTAATTGTTGCATAGGACTGACATCCTGAGGTTGTGTATGCTACAGGTGTATGTCCTTGTTTTTCTTTTTACCAGGTAAAATACAGCTATTCATATCTCGAGATAGGAACTCTACAACATTCTGTCTTCACTCCTCAGCAAATTTTTTGCTACCTCTGGGTCTGAACTTTTCACTTAAACATTTCTTTCCACTTTTCTTTTTTAACCGCTCAATATTTTTCCTGTAAGTTTTACTTTTTATTTTAGCATCTGCTAGTTGTTTTGTAAGTATTTTTTACTTTGTCTAAAAGCTCCTTCTTTTCCTTATGCAGTTGATTACTTCTCTGCTTCGTTGGTCTGGACTGGACTTTTGGGGTTGAGGATGCTAAGGGTAAGAGCTGGTTTTCTTTTTGTGAAGTCCCTGGTTCTGTGTCAAGTCTTGGCTATATGTTCTCCGCACTGACATAATCATGGTCAGCATAAGGTTCTGGAGGAACTTCAATAGGTGCTGTCACATCCAATGAAGTAGGTGGTAGGTCTAGATAATGTGGGGAAGCTATAAAAAAGGCTAACAAGATGCTCGGATACATTGTGAAAAGTGTTGAATTTAAATCAAGGGAAGTAATGTTAAAACTGTACAATGCACTTGTAAGACCTCATCTTGAATATTGTGTTCAGTTCTGGTCACCTCGCTATAAAAAAGATATTGCTGCTCTAGAAAGAGTGCAAAGAAGAGCGACCAGAATTATTCCGGGCTTAAAAGGCATGTCATATGCAGACAGGCTAAAAGAATTGAATCTGTTCAGTCTTGAACAAAGAAGACTATGTGGTGACCTAATTCAAGCATTCAAAATTCTAAAAGGTATTGACAGTGTCGACCCAAGGGACTTTTTCAGCCTGAAAAAAGAAACAAGGACCAGGGGTCACAAATGGAGTTTAGAAAAAGGGGCATTCAGAACAGAAAATAGGAGACACTTTTTTACACAGAGAATTGTGAGGGTCTGGAATCAACTCCCCAGTAATGTTGTTGAAGCTGACACCCTGGGATCCTTCAAGAAGCTGCTTGATGAGATTTTGGGATCAATAAGCTACTAACAACCAAACGAGCAAGATGGGCCGAATGGCCTCCTCTCGTTTGTAAACTTTCTTATGTTCTTATGTTCTAGGTGTGAGGTCCATAACTTCATCCAGCTCCCTTTGATGCTGCTTACATTTCCTTCAAAGTTTTCTTTTCTTTTCCTGGGCTGGCCTGGGCAGATCCTGAATTGGGGGATGCACAACTTTCCTCTCAGCCTTCTTCTTTTGATAACTGAAAAAGCAACATGTATACCTTCAATTCAATGGATAAGCACATTGATCACTCTCTTCTTCTTACCAATGTAAAAATTTGTATACCACAACTTTAGGTGCTCAACATTTTATGATATAGTGCCAATTGAAGTTTCTAAGAAAGGGGTACGGGTAATGTTTTTTGCAAAATAGTCAATACAAAAACTTTTTAAATGATAATACTGTAAAATTTCTTGCACAGGTGTCAATGCAGTTCTTTACAAGAATTTAGAGCTATAACCTAGAAAAAACAGTGGCCAAAATGTGCATGAAACAGTTTTTATGCATGACTAGCTATTGATTTACTGATTGCCGTATGCTAATCCTCTCATGCCAACAATTTGAGCCTTAACTGGCTAATTATTAATGCAACTATGGTCGAAAACCATTCAACTGGTAAACTGCTTGTTTGGGTCGGCCACCAGGTGGCATTACAGGTCGCTAGGGGCCACTATATCAGAAAATGTATAGATCCTAAAGTTGTATAAGTATGCAAAGTTTCACATTTGTATAAAAAAGTGCACAATCTTGCCTATTTGTTGTTCTTATTGGCTGGACTATGATGTGTTGTCAGATTCTGTATCATACAAAGAAAAACATGAAAAAGCACCTTGATCGCCTTTTGGTAAGGTATGCTGCTCTTGCTGCAGGATCTTGCTTAATACAGGTTCTGTATCAAGCTACCTTTTACCTGCTTGACAAGGGCATCTGAAAATTTGAAGAAAAATTAGAAAATTGTATATAAATCTGTAATGTCAAACTTGGCTATTCATAAACAAATTAATGTCTATTGGATCTTCTGAATAAGTAATCAATAAATCTGCTTAATTCAAAGATCATGCTTGACGTCATGCGGTGTAACCATCTGGACACTTTGGTGTAATCTATATGTCTGATTACACCAAATGGCAATTTGTGGTTATACTGAAGGACATTTTCCATCTAATGCTAATGTAACAGGCCATTATTAGACCACATATGTAAAACAATGACCCTGAACATATTCTATAACAATCACATTTCTGGTGAGATATTGATTTTAAAAATGTTTCTTTGTTATCACCTTATTCTAGGAGTTCCACCGAATGAGACATGGTGATTTACATGTCCTGTAAGGAATTATGAATGTGCATTTTTAAAATATTTATGAGAGACATACAGACATTGCTCCACATGTCCTGGGTCCCTTTCTGACTTCCTCATATACTGATGTCATAGGTCATGGAGTCCTCAGCAAATATGGGCTAAAATGCCTGTTTGATATCAGTTACACCGTAGGATATTGGAGGGCATCAATTTGTCGGACAAAAGCGTTTCTAGTAAAAACCTCATTGTAAATTAGAATAGTCATACAGCATTTTTCCATGTCTCAGAATTATGCCTATGTATTTTATTAACTGTTTTATTCGGAGTTTGATATTTTGATATTATTTGCATGCATAAGCTTTCGGATGGTTACACCAACTGACACTTTTACACTTTTAAAGCCCCAAAACCACAGGTATGATAATGACTCAAGACAAATACAGTAGTTGCTTATTAAATAAAATATTGTGGATTTATTTGATATTTAGTACATTTGTATATTACTTTCTTAAGTAGACTTGATTGTCTACAGGCAGCATAATTGACACGTCATGTCATCTGCCCGGGTATTGAAAAACAATAGAACACAAGCATTATATTTTGATCCATACCTTAACAGCCCTGATGCTCTACTGTATCCTTCAAAGAAGCATGCCGTAATTTGGGATGCATTGTTTAAAATAAGCAAAGGTCTCTCTGTCTCTTTTGCTTATTCAGATACTGTGCAATCAAGAAAAGATACTGCCAGCATATTTTCACCACAGGCTGTTATTTAAAATCACCTGGTGTAGGTAGCAGATAAATTTATGAATCAGAACAAAAAAATGTATGAGGTAATTTAGAAAATAATTTATAAATAGTATAAATGGAAAACACTACCATAGTTCAGTAGAAAGAGTCTTCCATGGTAAACTGTTTTATAATGTAATACAGAATGGGATCTATTAAATTGTTTTAAATGGCAGTAGATTTAAAAGCATTAAAAGAAGATGACTTTTTAAATAACAACTGTTTATAACTGTATGAGCCTAAGTGTATTTTTTATAATTAAAACTAATTGAAATGGCAGTTTTTTTTTTTTTCCTAATATGAATCTTTCCGCAGTGGTATTATTAAGATCTGTTACTGTTTAGATCAAGTGAATAGACCGCAATGAGTGGTACCAAGTATCAAAAATAAAAATACTGACATTGTTCTTAATCTATGTTTTATATAATCATTTTAAAAACAAAAACTAAGTTACTCTCAATTACTGGTATTAAAAAGGTATATTCCTTTTCTAGATTTACAATTGCAAAACTGATGTGAACGGTTTTAAATAAGGTTTTATACCTTATTTAAGTTATAAACCAACAAATCTAGAGCAATTTCAGGAATATCAAACTTCATTTTATCTATAAAAACAGACTTTAAAAAAAATCTTTAGGCACCGGTAAAGCTTTGTGAATAGGGTCCACAGACATCATAAAACTATACTGATGTGGTATCAACAACTGTGTTTTTGACATCAATATAAGAAACTGTAAGTATATTGATAAAAAAAAAAAATAATAATAATAATACCTATATAATTCTTTATTAACTGTAAAAATTATAACAGCATCAAAATGTTTTATGTTGCTAAATGTTTAGATGTAGATCTGTTTATCAGTTTTATCAAATACGTGTTATCAGGTTGACCACAATAAGATTTAAATTGGAACTATGCGACACAAAGGCCCAAATGTTTACATACTCACTTCCATTTTATGTGCTGTATTATAGTACTCTAGATCAGTGGTTCCCAAACCGGTCCTGGGGACCCCCTGTGTCTGCTGGTTTTCATTCCAATCGAACTCTCAATGACTTAACTAGACCCTTAATTGAACTGCTAATGTTAATTACAATTTTAAATTGTTTTCAGCTCTTAAACAGTTGCAGAGTTCATGTTACTTAAAAAATATTGCTAACTTGAAATATGCAACTGTTAAGAGCTGAAAACAATTAAAAAGGTCTAATTAAACAAATTATCAGTTCAATGAATGGTCTAGTTAAGTAACTGAGAGTTCAGTTGGAATGAAGACCTGCAGACACAGCGGGTCCTCGGGGCCGGTTTGGGAACCATTGCTAGATGATGTGTTGAACATGTAGACCTATACAACTTTTAAGACAAATATACTTCTGACTCCTAATGGGTCTTTTGGTAGCCTACACTGATGTGATCCTCTCGATAATAAATACCATGCATATAGTATTCTACACCAGTTCAACAAGTGACGCCTGTTCCCCAAAAAAACAGACAAATTCTCCTGCAAACAACACAATCGGGACTCAGCTACAGCAATTATTCAGTTTTCAATCTGAAGAGAAGTCAGTTGCAATTACTAAACTAGACACCATTTAAAGGAAAACTGCAGGGGGAAAAAAAACAGATTAACAGAGCATTCCCTTGCCGGGTTTCGGACAGACAATTTGGGAATTAAAGAAAGCAGCAATGAGGAACTTAAACGTCAGATCAAAGAAAATAACCTACTTCTTGTGAACACAAACATGTAACTGATGAGGATTGCAGAAACTATATGTTGTTCTAAAAAAAATAAACAGGACACTTGGATAAGATGTGTATTGGAATAATTTCCATCACAATAAAATCAAAGGAGACCTGCCTAAGAGCCTCAATTACTATCTTATTATGAGGTGGGTTTCAAAACAACACAAATCAACAAAGAATGGGTGTCATACTGTCCTTTGGATTGCTTCTTTATTCCTTGAGTGCAATAGCCTAAACAGCAAAGGAATCAGAACTTTTGGAAAAAATAAAACAAGACATAACTTTAAATATATATAATATATTATATATATATATATATATATATATATATATATATATATATATATATATATATATCCATGTATTCGATATGCGCAAAAAGCAAATCATGTCACATTCTCTGATTTTGGGTTGTAAGAAAATAGATGACCCAGACTAGATAAAATTACACATGGGAATAAGAGAGAGGCTGGCATAGTAAGTAAGGGGGAAAAATGCAACAAAGGACCATAAATACCTCATTAGCTTCATTTTCAATTAAGCGTGAAACGCCCCTGTGTTTACGCGAATGAGCGCGTGCAGAGTTAATGGCAAGGCTTAAGCGCTGCTTTGTGGTTGGTTCTCGGTGTGAAATGGCAAAGTGGAAAGACCGTCGAATTCTAAAGTACGTATCAGTCATGCCCTCACCAGACGGCTAATCAATGACCCGGATCTAAGCAGGAGTGAAGGAAAAGCAGCCCTCATAGTTTCGGTGAACAAGCCCAACTGCGGCAAAGTAAGTTGTATGCTAAAGGAACCTTGGCTTTCCTCCAATACTAAGCTCATTACAGAGGGTGCTGAAAGTTTTATTACAGTAAAGAAGAGACAAAAAGACAATTAAGTGATGAGTGCAATAGCGGGCTACATGGTTTTCAAACGACTCAGCAAAAATGTGGCACAACAAGACGTTGAAAGAAAGATGGATTAATTATTATTTAAAACACTGCAGAACGAGCTCTTTATACCCACAAAGGCGAATTTATGTGCTGACAATTGTAGAAACAACAATAAATTAATAAATAGCTTTGGAGATGTACCTAATTTGCATGATAACAGATGAAGTAAACGAGTGCCCTACCATAGCTCTCATTTCATGAGTGGTGGATCTCACCCCTGGACCTCAAGTATCCCTGACTTTACTGTTTTTTTTTTTTTTTTTTTTTTTTTTTTTGTGTGTGTGTGGGTGTGTGTGTGTTTGTTTGTTTTTTCAAGTAAAATTAAATATTGTTAAACGTGACATTATTGTCAAGTCCACACAAGACGGCACTTGCAGAACGCCTTGCTGCTGAGTATATGTACATTATCAAAAAAAAAAAAAAAAAAAAAAAAAGGTTGAAACAAATTTCTGTACCGTTCGAGTACAGGTTGGAAAAACACTGTGTGTATGTGTCCTTTTATGTTTTTGTTGTAGACCGTATACCTTTCCAAAATTACAGTGATTTTTATAAATAAATAAATAAATAAATAAATAACACGCAGTGAATAAAAAAAATAATAATCAACGTGTTCCCCGCTCATTAATAACACAAAAAAACGCTGTTCTTTTTGTGTTTACTTCTGTCTATCTTTTCCTATTATATATAGTTTATGCAGCATGACCCATAGTCCCTGTTGTACAACATTCTCACAAACTGAATCGCATTGATATTGTATGTAAAAAAAAAAAAAAAAAGTCTTAGGAAAAGATCCAGGAAGTACTGGTGTGGGTATGGTATCGTGAACGGGTCGATTATCCACAAATTTTCATAACGCAAACATAATGCCAGTCAATAATCAAGGTACAAGAGAAGACCAAGACCCACAACAAACCTGTTTTTTACGCAGATTCACATTCATACTTTAGACCCATATATAGTTATAGCAGTGTAATAATGTACGAGAATCATTCAAGTGTGACTTGTACCATTCCAGCTAAACACCCAAAAAGCAATTAATTGCATCATCGTGTTATTTGTATGCAAATATCATCTTCTGACAGTCCCAATACCTTGAACAAAAGTTTTTATTGTATTTTATTGAATATTGTTTATTGAAAAAATGTTCATTATCAATCTGCAACAAAAAAAAAGTTACAAATAACACAAGAAGCATATTACCAACAGTGCATACATTAGTTATTCTTTAAGCAGTCCAGAGGGTCTTAAAATGAACCTAAAGTATTTAAATGTCCAAATCCAGTGCGTAATCTGTGTAAAAAAAAAAGAAAAAATTAAAAATGGATGACAACTGTAACTGGTTAGACAATTGTGGCACAATTTGCTGTAAGCTTTAAAAAGTTACACAAAGAGCTCCTGCTGCACACTCGACCCAAACAGCAAGACTAAATTAAAACGCACCAATCGATTTCTGATCTTTCAAAGATAACTCCTCCCATTGCTTCATTTACATGAAAACCCTCAAGAAAACTCGATGCACTGCAGCCTTGCACAGCAAGCATCAAGAAATCATTGTTTCGAAAACCTAGCAAGAATTAAATGGTGCATTTAAAGTCGCCTTTGAAAAAAATCATTTCAGGTGTTTTCAGCTTCACACAGAGAAAAAAAAAACGAATTTCAAACTGAAAGTATTGCGTTAATACAGCAATGATGCACACTAGAATGCTGATGACCTTTGTGGCTTTGGTATTATTACCAGTTTACTTGGAAGCGATCCATGGGATGTACCCGTTCGGCCACCCTGAGTTATTTTACAAGAAGAGTAATTGCAAGCCCATCCCGACCACCCTGCTGCTGTGCCACGACATTGAGTACTCAGACATGAGGCTGCCCAACTTGCTGGGGCACGAGACCATGAAGGAGGTCCTCCAGCAAGCATCCTCTTGGATCCCCCTGGTACAAAAGCAGTGCCACCCTGACACCAAGAAGTTCCTGTGTTCTCTTTTTGCGCCGGTGTGTTTGGACGAACTGGACGAACCGATACAGCCGTGTAGAACGCTCTGTGAGCGAGTGGAACAGAGCTGCGCTCCGGTTATGTCTGCTTTCGGCTACCCCTGGCCCGACATGCTAAATTGTAGCCGCTTCCCAGTAGACAACGATCTGTGCATCCCTCCAGCAACTGTCGATCATTTTGTGCCAACTACAAAAGGTAAAAAAAACAAAAAAAAAAAAAAAAAAAAAAAAAAACATTTGTTTTGCATGTTGCGGTTGAAATGTAGCAGCAGAAATTCGACAGTTTGTTATAGTTTTGACTTATTTCAAGCAATTGAGATCAGAATAATTATAATCAGAATAACGTTATGTATTTAAAGTACCGGTGCATCATCCATATACTTTATTTGAAAGAGGAGTTTATACAAATATATAAAACTGTAAAAAAAATAAAATAATAATAAAATAAAATAAAATAAAAAAGTTAACAGCTTAATGCAAACAAAATGCTTTGGCAGCTCAAGTTTTGCAAAAACTTTCTGAGCATTTTTTTTTTTCCTCCTTAAATGGCACTAAGGTGTTCTATAACGGGGGTTCAGACGTGTTACAATTTGGTCATTTAAAAGTAATTATGACGCAATACATAGTTTCAGTGAATTGGTAAGGTTGTGTAGAATTTAATATAAATGTGTGTGATGATCATCTGCAACATGCAGACGTATAATGGCAGAAATTGTGATAATTTAACATGTGAAGTGATTCTCATAAATTCTCATAAATTTGATAAAGTTGTGCAAGGTTGATTGAATGGGGTTTTGTTACTAGCTCTCACTAGAATGATCAATAGAAGTAAGTAAACAGTATGGTATTGTTGTCTTGTTTGGGGGGGGGGGGGGGGGGGTTGTCGTGGTACCATGGGGAGGAGCGTCGGGGGTCTTGAAATGAAAACGTGTGTGTGTGTTTGAATGCCCCTGTATATAATCAGTTTTAGTTGTTAATATTTGTTAAGACACTTCTCTCAAACCAGTGCCGTTGTAGTGTTATTTTCAAGTACGCGAGTAAAGTGGTACCATGGCACTGTGCTTGCTCACGCATGGCAAAACAACCTCTAAACAACTTCCACTAGAAAGCAAGGAAGTGCCCATTGAAATCTGGTACGTTATGCTGTTTTCAGTCTTTTACATCTTTTAAAATTGATCATATTTTTCCAACATTAAGAAAATAGTATGCGAATATAATATATGCAATACATTCGGTCTTGTGTGTGTATGTATGTGTGTATATATATATATATATATATATATATATATATATATATATATATATATATATATATATATATATATATATATAATTTCTGCAACTTTGCGGTGGACTTCTCATTTTGGCTTGTTCGTCGTGAATTGTTTTTTTTTTTTCTTTTTAAAGAAATTGATTGTCTGTTTCCATTTAAGTTTGCAAAAAAATATGTATAATTAATGTTTTGCAAAAAAAAAGAATTATAACTAATTGTAAATGTACCTCTGTTTGACAACAGGAAAATACCCATCATATCGCAATTGATTGCACCTGTACCAAAATCTCATAGCTTACCATTTTTTAACATTATACGGGTCAACTTTTTGTACGTGTACCGCATTGTGATGATGTACCACTTTATAACACTAAATTAATGTAATATAATTAACATTAGTTAGTTTTAAACTAATATCAACATGATTGGAATTCACAGCAGGAAATATCTATAATAATAATAATACCTTTGCAAAACAATTTTACAAAGGTGTAGGTAAGGGTTGCCTATAGTTGCCTTTTTGTCTTTTGCTTGTTTTACAGCACACTTACTCATCCACAAAAATAGGTGGTAGTTTTTGATGAGCGTCCTTGGTCTTAAGGGGAAAAAATCTGGACATGCGCAATGCAGGGTAAAAATAGTCTGGGCATGCGCAGTATGCAAAGTAGGAACATTTGATAAGTAGCATAAATTGATGTGACACCAGTAGCAAAAGAATAATAATAAATTGTGATGGGTTGTATTTTGAGATTATCCCAAAAAGTAAATAGTTATTTTATAAAATGTAAAAGCACAAGAAATGTCATCAACACATTTCTTTATCATTAGGAATACACATTGCCCATTTTTTAGAAATAGGCAAGATGAATTACCCGTGTTCGAGAAACAGTCAACAAACACCGTTCATAGTATATATTGTAGTGTTGCGTGGGAAATGAAGGCAGGCTCACACAGGTATTTCAGGTTCTGGAATGCAGTGGTTTATTAAGCAGGGACTCTACAATGGACCAGCAAAGCTTGCTGCTTTACCAAACTGTGGTACAGCTACAGCTGAGCAGCATAGTGCTACTCAGACTGTGACAAATAATACAATAAAAGAAATTAAAAGAAAGTCCAACACACACAGTTTTGGCCATGTGCTACAGACAAGTGCATACTTTGGTTTCTTTCTTGGTTCTCTTCAGTCCCACTTCTATCTAGCTCTCCTTGTCTCTTTCCTCTCAGCACCAGCTCTCTTTAGTCCTCACCGTGTTTGCCACTGTCATCACTCCTACTTATTCCCCCCCAGGCCATGCCCCCCGGTGCACCAGCCACCAATCCCAAGCATGCATGGCTTCCAATTCTAGATCCCTTGATTGTTGCAACATCTTATCCCCTGATTTGTGACAACATTGTTAAAACTGGGTCCCACTCACGCCGGCAAGCTGTGCTTCTGATTGGTGGAATTCTTCCGTCTCTGACGTCCCTGAACACCTGTTGCAATTGAAACTTTGACTCTGGGTCAGAGAACCTTCCTGAATCCTGAACCCAGGGTTGTTACACAGCTATGCCCTTAAAGTCCCTTCTCCCCAAGGGGTCAAACAAAATCCCGAAAAACGACATGGGGGTCTGCACAGGCTGACCAGGTGACCCAGGGCTCCCTACGTCTGTGGGTTGCGGTGTGTTGAGTCTAGGTGGAGGGGGAATATCAGGCAGGGCAGGCCAAGGCTGAAGTGTGGCAAAGCAGGACTATCAGGTAAGGGGCAGGTGCTGCCATGTCATGCTGCACAGGGTCCCGTCCTCGGTAGGGAGCGAGCCGACCCTAGTGGTGTACCTGGATTCTATATACGACCTCCCTGATGCACTCCAAGAGCTGGCAAGGTCCTAGCCAGTGTCTGTCCAGCTTGGGACAGTGGCCTTGCTTCCATTAGGATATTTAAACTCAGACTAGCTCCCCAGCGTGAAGTGTCTCTGGGTGGTTAAGCAGCTCTCTTTAGTCTCCAAGGTACTTGCCACTAGCCTGACTCATGCTTACACAATGTTTACAGACAGTTTCAATGATTTATTTACCACTTAAATGGGAAGCATAATGGAAAGGAACAAAGGCTGATGAAGCAATAAGAAGTTGTGCCATTTAACTGGAACAATGAGCATTCTGCCACACAAGGTGCGTGTTTATCAAAAAAAGGCTACATGTTCCAATAGTGTGTTATGTGTTCTGTGACACTTACCTAAAGCTATAACTATACAAAAGTATGTTAGAATCAGTTTTAGTTGGTTTGATTATGGTTTGTACATAGGCTCAAAACAGCTTATTAAGCAGAAACAAAGGTTTTATCATCCCTCTGAGGTCACAGCTGTACTCCGAGTTATGAAAAGCCAGTTACTCCCTACATGGGTGTATTTCGGGCCACTTGCCAAGCAACAGAGCTAAAAAGTCAGGGCAATACATAGGCAAAAATCTGTACATAATCCCCCTGTGACAGGGTAGCCAAGGGTGAGGTTCCCAGACCAGGCAGCTGACGAGACCACACATAGGCAATGTACTCGGGTGAAAGGGACACACTTGTGCTATTTTTATTAGCCACAAAAATATAATAAATATTTCAACAAAAGCCAACACTCACAGAGCAAAATAAAAGATTAACAGATAACAGATAACAAAAACAGATTTTGAACACAAAACACCAAACTGACAAGTAAACAAACACCGTGCTGGTCTGCCCAGCATGAGTAGTACTTGCTTACTGTTGGTCTAGTTTTTTATTTTCTCTGCTCACGCTTGTTTTCTCCCCTTGAACACCCACGCTGAGCACGAAAGTTGCTGGGCTTTTTATACATGTGACCATCTCCGGATTAACAATAAATTAATCAGTCCAGAGATGGTCACATTCTGGACGAGTTTAGTGAATTGGCTTTTAACCCCATCCATGCTGCCACATAATAACTAACAAAACACTTTGTCTTTTTAAACACAAAACCATACATTTTAAAATCATACTTATACATTGTGTTTTTAACTAAACATGAAATAAATCATAAAACATTCACCCATTCTACAATGAACAAACAATACATTTCCTTTTAAATATTAAACACAATAAATTTAAATAAGATTTTTAGCCCTGCCACACACCCCTTGAACCCTGGACATAGCTACAAAAGCAAATGGTTCAAACATGCTTACTTGGGCAGCATGACAGGCCTGCCTTAGGTTGTCAGATCTTTAAATATCCGCTCTTACCCATCCTGGGAGCCTCCTGTCACATACACTCTACCCAGTCGTTACCCGACAGACATCCCTGAATTACTTAACTTACAGCAAGAGTTTCAGCTGTCACTGTATGAGCAGACCCAATTGTTTCAGATGGTCCCTTTCTATTATAAGTGTGATTCAAACTATTTCCTGATCATCCAGACACAGTGTGTATTTTATCCTTGTGCACAAAGGAAATAATTAAACATAAGATGAGGTTTAATTCATATATACACAAAAGGAAAAAGTCATGTGTGCACTCCAATGTTTAGTAATTAAAATGGTGCTGGCCAAAGCAAGACAATAGTATTGTATCCAATGTGGATTATCGGCCACATTCTCACCATGCCATTTAAAAAACAGACATACCCCTGTTAGCTTTAAAATTCAGTTAATTTGATATAAAATTCTTAAAAAGAAAAAAAATGCATATAGATAAATATGGTAGATAGATAGATAGATGGATAGATATATAGATAGAAGATAATATCTAGATAGATGTGATTATATCTAGATCAGATAGATTCTATGATATCTAGATAGATTACTAATGATATTAATTCGGAGTAGACAAATTATTAAAAGATTATTGTCTTCCCTATTTTGTTACAAAAAATGAAAAACAATGTTTTTTGGTGACCTGGTATGTTTGTGTGTGTGTATATATATATATATATATATATATATATATATATATATATATATATATATATATATATATATATAAACGTTAGTTATATACAACCATAGGTTGTATATTAGTATAGTTAGTACGTTGACCTTCAACAATAGATATTTTAACCTGTACCAATAATGAGAGAAACCAGTTTAAACATAAAACAGCTCCTTATCTTTAAACAAACAAAAAAAAAAAAACTAAAACGCATAAAGCATTTGAAAATTACACCATTGTCAATCAAAAGTGTGCTGCTGCTTTTCTATGGCAGCACTAAAAATCCTTGCTTTCATTACTGTTCAAATTAGTTTTACCAATTTAGAATTAAAAGCTGACTACCAATTCATGCAATCATGACAAAATAAAACCACATCTGGCTTCACTTATAATCATTACAAAATTGCCAGTACACTTCAATAACACATTTACATTTTCCTTAAATAGTTCTAAACAGAATTACATGTATGTATAAGTATTGCTTCTATGCAGATGGGAAAAAGATTAACAGCAAAAACATTGTGGCACTCAAAATTGCATGCAACATCCCTTTTTCTGCTTTCTGCAATGTCCTTTTAACTAAAATAATACACCCTCGATTTTTGATGCAATCTATAGTCCGAATATGTCTTTGTGTTTCATAGGTATTTGTAGGGTATTAAGGTATTGATATTTATTTCTTATGTGATAAAAAATGTACAACTTAAATACTTTTTTGGCTTTAGTGAGTTTCCATAGTTCTAGCAGAGTCAGAACAAATCACAGGACTGCTGTAGTAAAAACAGGAGAAATCTGTGTTCAATTAATAAAGCTGTGTTGATGAAGACTTGGTGTCCATTTTAGTCAATACACAACAGTATTCAAATCCACCTGTGTCTTAAACATAAAACTCACACACAAACAAACATACAAAACAGTCTTTGATATACACACAAACATTCAATCATGAAAATATTTTGAATAAAATATTTCCGGGTACATATATCCTATTCTTCCAAGAAACATTTCTCTCTCTAAAAGCTTTCCATTAGTACAGCCAGTTTTACAAACAGCATTCTCTCTCTCTCTCTCTCTCTCTCTCTCTCTCTCTCTCTCTCTCTCTCTCTCTCTCTCTCTCTCTGCGCATCTCGCCTCGTCCTCTCTCTCTCTCTCGTCGTGGCGGCCAACGTATACTGCCTCCAGAGACTCTGTCATAAGTCGATCGTAGCTAAGAAGATTGTCTTCTAACAGAAAATACTCCTGTAAACGACATTTGCGGAGCATTGTATACATATTTTAAACCTTGTAAACAATGACGGAACACTGGCGCTAGGGATTTACTGGGCCGCGTGCAACATGTGTGAAGTAGTAACACACCCCCCCCCCCCCCCCCCCCCCCCCCCTCCCTCCAATAAAGAAAAAGAAAAAACAGCACAAAACACATTCTAATGTTATCTTAAGGTGACTGAACAACTCAGTAACCAATCAATTAAGAGTATATCCAAACAATTTATTAAATCAGTTATGTAACAAGATGTATCAATTTGATTAATAACTCAATTTGGTTAATATTGAAACATATTAATAGCTACAAGTTAGTCATAAAAATGTATTAATCATAGGCCTCAACTGGACTTTTAAATGAATGTTACCAAGTACAAAAGTTTGTATGAAAACGTTTCTATAAAAATAAAAAAAAAACATGTATCTTTAATCTCAAAATTTTTGCCAACAGTGCAAATTCATTCGTTACAATTTAAAAGCGAAAACAACATTCTATGAACACACTTTTGGACATTTTTAAAATATTGATTTCCTACCATCCGTTAGTTAGTACCATCTACCAGCAGAGCATGACCTTAATGGGGTATTCTATAATAAGGCAGTGTTCTTTTTTTAATCCAATTTACAGATTATTATTTTTAAAAAAAGCAAAATAATAAATTCAATTTTACCATAACCCATTGTGCCTCCTGCCCTCTCATTTGGCAACAGCAACCCTTAATTTTATATAATTTTTTTTTTGTATTTGTGTGTAGTGCCCAAGGTGTGCGATGCCTGTAAAGACAAGGAAGAGAACGACAATGAGATTATAGAAAATCTTTGTAAAAATGATTTTGGTAAGTCATAGTCTTAATTACTGTGTTTTGTGTAAAGTCTGTTCTGCATTGTGTTAGGTTCATATTTACTCTGAAACAATTGAGGACACTCTTTTAACCTAAATTGTATTCTTTTTTTATTCCACTTGTTTTATTTTTGTTTGATCTTTTTTTGTTAAAAACAGTTTTTAGTAAAAGTCTAATGGGTATTGGACAAGTACATTCAATATTTGTAACAAACACAGACACAAAACAGTATTGGAAATCAATAATGCCTTATAAATAGCACATTAATCTGCTCAATCGTTGAGGTGTTCTATTAATAAAGAAATTGACAACAAAAATGTCAGGTGTCAGAATCAATACCAGCTCACAGAACTGCTGCACTCTAAACCAGGTAAAACAAGCTGATACCATTAACTACTATTATATGACCCCTTGAGCTTTTTGAAATAAAACCATCTGCTGATCGCTGAGTTGGCTCTCTGACGTTTTTAACAATCATTAACAAACCCAGTGTCCCAGTCTCCTTCAAAGTAAAAGTGTCTTCTTCTCTATTCTTTTCAACCCTCTTGCCCTCATTAGCCCTAAAGATAAAAGTGAAGGAGATTTCGTACATCAACGGAGACACCAAAATCATCCCGGAGTCAAAGAGCAAGACCATCTACAAGCTGAATGGCATGATGGAACGAGATCTGAAGAAGATTGTGCTCTGGCTCAAAGACGGCCTGCAGTGTACTTGCGATGAAATGAATGACATCAACGCCCCCTATTTAGTGATGGGACAAAAGGTCGGCGGGAACCTGGTCCTAACCTCTGTGAAAAGATGGCAACGAGGGCACAGAGAGTTTAAGAGGATCTCTCGCAGCATTCGCAAACTGCAGTGTTAATTAACCACACTCCCTTCCTTTTCCCTGTAGTAATATTAATTATTCTTCTGCACTTCTATAGCACTCTGCAGGCTTTTCAACAGTTTACATATCGTGGGAGCCAATGTTAATGATGCTCAGGGGTTATTAACATATCGAATAGCTCCCCATTCATAAAATAATCAGAAAAGAGGGCTCATGTACAGCTTATGTTGTGCACAATGGTGTTACAAATGTATGGAGTTCATGTAACTTACTTTCTGTTAATAGCTGCTTTAAATTGAGACACAGCCTACAATAGATGTACCTACGGCTCAGTATGTGAATTTAATAGTAAATCGACAAATACTTGTCAATCATCTATCAAATGATATTAGGTTTTATATCAAGCTGCAATTAAAATAATGCGTTAAAAAAAAAAAACATTTAGGAAACGCATTTAGTTTTTGATTTCTGTCTTGTCTGTCACCAGATTGTGGTGGTGAAATTTTGTTTTAACAACTGTATGATAAGGGTGTGCTTCACTATAACACTTAACATTTTTTTCACCTATATAATCGAGAACGTGATGTGGCTCTCATTTGAAACATTTAAATATGCTGTCTATGTTTTGTGCCTAAAAGTACAGTATTAAGGCATGGCACACACCAGATGCGACACGATTTTTACTGGGGCGACATGACAAATTTGCTGCGAGAACACAGCACACACCAGAAGCGATCCCAGAAACGACACGGCAGCTGGAAATTTGCTAGATCTTTCAGAAAGTATGATTACTAATAAACGCAATAGAAAATGGCTTCTTATTATTATAGGTCAGGGAAATTAGGTACTGCAAGTATGATCTTTATCTCCATTTTCAGTGAAAGTGTGTGACGGGGTGCCCACCCCTTGGGTGTATTTTATTATTTATGCAGGTATTCATTTGTTGTTATTATTAGTAGTAGTCGTAGTAGTAGTATATAAATATATTGTGTTTATGTGCAGACAGATGAAAATCATCTGACATGATTATTTATTATTTAAGATGGTGGCAAAAAGCAGTGCTTTTGTGTTTTGTTTATTTATTTACAAACTTTGTAAAGAAGGTGACCATCTCCCACGTTAATTAATTGATTAATTGCTGCTAATTGTAGAAGCACAATGTATAAGCACTCTGGCCAAAGTGAAACAAACACTAACAATTCTAAACAAGCATATCTTAGATATAGCAATTGTTTCTCTATTAATTTAGACTCACTTCTCGCCTCTGACACTCTTCTCCTGGAGTGCAGAAAGCTGCAGGTTTTTATACAGATGAGCATCTCTGGTCACTGGTCACCTTCTGCACAAGCTTTTTACATAAATGAACAAAACACAAATGCACGCTTTTCGCCGTCATCTTAAATAACAAATAATCATGTTGGACGGCCTTCGTCCATCCACACATAAACAAAATAACATCATAATAATAATAATAATAATAATAATAATAATAATAATAATAATAATAATAATAATAATAATAACAACAAATGAATACCTACATAAAAAATAAAATACACACGCAGGGCTTAATTTCAAACCACGTAACATGAAGTTGTTCTCTGATTGGTCAGCTGTGTAGCTTTCGCTCGACGAATTCGCAAAAATAGGACCAGTTTCTATGTTTTTCCATCGCTCGCGTTGGAATTTGTGTCGCGGCAACGTCGCTTGTCGTGGCACCTTTAGTGTGAAGAGCACTATTGAAAAGCAGAGGTTTTATTGATTTTCTCGTGTCACTTTGTTGTGTCGCTCATCACGTCGCATCTGGTGTGTAAAGGTCCTTATCCTTACTGTAATAGTCTGCTCAAAAGTTGTAAAATACTGCTTTAGCTTACACTGTAAATATTTCTGAAAAACATTTTATTCTTGTATATATGTTTTGAACTGTCAATTTTGTTTACTTTACATTTATAATACATTTTTGTAGCCCTCCCCATTGGCTTTAAACTAAAGAATTAATCGAATGTAACACATTTTAAAGATATCTACTTTAGATGCACAGAAAAATATTTCCTTACATAAACATCAGTCTGACAGTGTAAAGTATATAGGCCTGAACATTAAAAGGTGTTTAAAATCTGTTGCAAATTTTTAAACATTTGGTTTCACATTGTGGATAAAACTGGGTCGGACAACTATATCAGTTTCCATTGATTATCACAACAATGTGAAAAATATGCATTGCACCAGTTAGCTTAAATTAATTTAATGTCATCTGATGTATTAACCAATGTGTAAGCTTAGCTTATGTTTGCCGTATGCAGTACTTATTTTCGTCTGTTTATACCAAATAAACAAAAAAATGTATTTAAAAGCATGACTTTGAATTTTAATTATTACACGTATGAGAAATGTTTTTCATCAACGTGATTTACATGGCTATGTAGGATATATTTAAATTTAGTATATATCTATATAACTATATACATACAGTGGCTTGCAAAAGTATTCAGACCCCTGACCAAATCTCTCATATTACTGAATTACAAATGGTACATTGAAATTTCGTTCTGTTTGGTATTTTATTTTAAAGCACGTAAACTCAGAATCAATTACTGTAAGGTGACATTGGTTTTATGTTGGGAAATATTTTTAAGAAAAATAAAAAACAGAAATATCTTGCTTGCATAAGTATTCAACCCCCACACAGTAATATTTGGTAGAGCCACCATTCGCTGCAATAACAATAACAGTCTTTTGGGGTAAGTATGTACCAGCTTTGCAAACAGTGTCGGAGTGATTTTGGCCCATTCTTCTTGGTTGCCTTATAGACTGGAATTAAAAATGCATTTATATATATATATATATATATATATATATATATATATATATATATATATATATATAGTAAATTTACCCCACAACTTCCAAGTGAAAAAAATATTCTAGAAATTTGTAGAAAATTAATTAAAAATAAAAACTGAAATAGCTTGGTTGGATACATGTCCACCCCCCTTGTAACCAAGTGCCTTCAAAATCACACAGTTCAGTGATTCACATGACTTCAGGATAAATTCAGATGTTCCTTTAGGTTCCCTCTGCTGGGAGGTGCACTTCAATGCAAAGACATCCATGAGCACCAAGGAGCTTTCAAAAGAACTCCGGGACAAAGTTGCTGAAAGGCACATATCAGGGGATGGGTATAAAAAAATATCAAAGACCTTGAATATCCCTTGGAGTACAGTCAGGATGATTATTAAGAAGTGGAAGGTGTATGGCACCACCAAGACCCTGCCTAGATCAGGCCGTCCCTCCAAACTTGATGACCGAGCAAGAAGGAGACTGATCAGAGAGGCTACCAAAAGGCCAATGGCAACTCTGCAAGAGCTACAGGCTTTTATGGCCAAGACTGGTCAAAGTGTTCATGTGGCAACAATATCTCAAGCACTCCACAAATCTGGCCTGTATGGTAGGTTGGCAAGAAGGAAGCCATTGCTCCAGAAAACCCACCTTGAATCCCTTTTGAAGTATGCAAAAAGACACTCAGGAGATTCTATAGCCATGTGGCAAAAAGTTTTGTGGTCTGACGAAACTAAAATTGAACTTTTTGGTCTAAATGCAAAGCGTTATGTTTGGTGCAAACTCAACACAGTGCATCATCCAAAGAACACCATCCCTACTGTGAAGCATGGTGGTGGCAGCATCATGTTATAGGAACTGGAACTTTCATGACAACGACCCAAAGCCACAGCCAAAGCTACACTGGAGTGGCTAAGGAACAAAAAGGCAAATGTCCTTGAGTGGCCCAGTCAGAGCCTCGACCTAAATCCAATTGAAAATTTGTGGCATGACTTGAAGATTGCTGTCCATCAGCACTCCCCAAGGAATTTGACAGAACTTGAACAGCTTTTTTTTAAAAAATGGTCAAATATTGCCAAATCTAGGTGTGTAAAGTTGGTAGAGACCTATCCCAACAGACTCACAGTTGTAATTGCTGCCAAAGTTGCATCCACCAAGAATTAACTCAGGAGGGTGGACACTTATCCAGTTATGATCTTTCAGTTTTGTATTTTTAATAACAGTATGGAGTATGGTGTGTAGATAAGTGGGGAAAATCCTCATTTCAATGTATGAAACTCTGAGGCACTGACACAATAAAATGTGAAAAAAGTTCAAGGGGGTGTAGACTTTCTATAGGCCCTGTATAAACACACACACACACACACACACACACACACTCCTTAAAAACATTTTCAAAAGGTGTTAAAATAACTTTGAAGCATTTGTATAATTACATTTCACACTGCTACTCTGTCATATTGAAAAATGTCAAATGAAAATACAGGTTATAACAGCAATGCTTAAGGCATTTTTAAACATGAGACAAGCTGAACAATTTTAAATAAAACAAACATTAGCAAAAGACTTCACATTTGTTTGAATGTCAGTTTTAATTGTTTACTGAAAATTCCAGTTTGTGTGTGTGTGTGTGTAAATGAAAGGATTTATGTAAGGCCACACTATTATGTAGGTGGATTATTAATTTGTTGATTTACCGACCTGTATATCCATAGTCTTTAATACAGAAGCCTGCACTTTTTTTTACTGTTCCTTTTATAATTATGCACAGAAGTTACTGGAGCAAAGCATCCTCTTTTGGTGGAAGGGGATATTGTAGGGAAGTGGGTAATTGTACTGTATTAAAGGTACAATAATAAGCACATAATAAAACACTTTCGTACTTCTCATTAGCGTAACAACCTTTTTGCAAGTCCCTTAGAAGTCTTCTGTAGATCATTTACTATTTGCTATGAAAATACCATAAAAAATGCATGTTTGCCTGAATAAATGTACGTTTCAAAAAGAAAATTGTGGGATCTACAAAATGCATACAATATTTACAGAATGTATTTTGTTGGTTCAATGTATTTTAAAGAAGTGATGAGCAATGCTTTAAAATCCAAGTTTTCTTAACTTCACATATAGCACAGAGAAGTGCATGATGAGAGTTATAGAATTATTTTATTAGTTAAAACCATTTTATGCATTTGTATACATATCTGTGGCAATGACAAACTCTTTGATTATGAAAGAGGCCTCAACAGCAAATTCTATTGCTGTCTCATACCGCACTGAAGATATCTGATAAGAGCTGGAAGCTGAGAAGCTTTAAAATGGTACGCCACCATCAATGGAGAGAATGTAATCTTTCACACTGCAACACTGGAATGTGAAATATGTGATTAACCTACCTGCTTGAGGTTCTCCCCAAGTCACAGCACGGAATAAAGATTGAGCCAATCCCATGGCTCTGAAACCATTTTTATAGTGGAGGTGCCGAGAGCCATTGAACAAAACTGTAACCCCTGAATACGATGGAAGCCATGTATTCAGTTGCTATTATGTTAAAACATTAATAGAATGAAGCAGCTTCACCACACGTTAATTTACTTTAGTAACAAATGATTTAACCACAATGCTTGCTACAATGCTTACAACATGCTTACCATAAAACATTTAGTGCAAATTGAAAAGTAGTATATAATATTATGACCCACTGAAATACTGCAATTTAATAATGTCTTGTTTACTTGCAAAAACAGGTTGAACAGATGTATTTTATTTACAGTAGTCATTGCAGACAAGGACAATCAGAAAGCTTCAAAGGCTGCCTTAACTTGTGCTTAGGTATCATGCTGAACAAGGAAACTTATGTTTTAGTATTGCGCCACAAAGCTTTATTGAATGCTACAGTATTACAACTCCACACTCTGTATAACAACACATTACTGACATTTTACACACACACACACACACACACACACACACACATACACACACACATATATATATATATATATATATATATATATATATATATATATATATATATATATATAGGAAACCCACAAATATTTACAAGGTGTTTCATTTCCAGTCTAACCAACACTGTCCAGCTGCATGTCAATCAACTTAAGATGGCAGTTAAATATAGCTGCCTCCTGTCATTGGTCAAGGAAAATTGTTGCAAACTCCTAAATGGCTTTACCTTAGAGGCATTTATTCTCCACAGAAGAACAGATCTACTGCAGATTCTCTACTGCAGCTACCCACATGGTCCCTCTTCCCTGCATGTGCTCCAGCTCATCTGTGACGTCATTGGTTCAAGCTAGACCCTCCCCTGAATCGAAATTGGGTCACTCCAGCATCACTGTTGATCCCATGTTGACCAACGCTGTGCCGTGCAATGCGACACTGTCAGATACTTCTGGGGAGAGTGGAGTTCCACTCTTCCAGCTGAACTGTTGGGACTCCTTGGCTGGCAGTGGCTGTGGGAGCGGTATTATGCAGGGTGATGCGGCGCTGTCAGCTGCCTCTCGGAGGAAGCACTCGTATACAGTGGTTGGTTGGTGACAGGCAAGCTGGGAATTCAATAGGGGACCCAAGCTGACCCATTTGCGTGTGGCACAGCATGCTTGTGGGCAGCGGTTGCTGGGTATTGGAGCTGCAGGTGTCCCGGCTGTTCACAGCCCCAACAGGCATGTGCGGGGACCTTTGTGCACGAAGCCTGGAGAAAAGCGACGAGTTCTGGGAGCCATGTGGGAGAGGAATGGTTGTCCTTGGCCTCTCTTTCCTCCATCTCGGCTTGGCAAGCCACCAGTAGACGATGATGAGTGGTCTGGGTCGGTACCAGGATCTCCTCTAACCAACGTGCCTCACTGATAGCACCGTGCAGGGTCTTGGGCTCTTGCAGCAAGAGTTGAGGTTGCAAATCTCCCGGTGTCATTGCCCCGATGAACGCATCACCCTGACAGGAACAATTCGGGGCACTTACGCTGTATGAGGACAGTGATTTCGTTCTCCAAGGATCCCAGGCACTCACCAGGTTGTCCCTGCCGCTCCTTCAACCGCATCACGTGGGTGAAGCTGGATAGTGTAAGGATGCACTTCTGAGCCTCTCCATCCAGCACAGCGATCTGGTTGCCCCCCTCCTCAGTCTTCGAGAACTCACATCACATTTAAGGTACCTCACCCAACAAACTTGCCAACTGATGCGGTCGTTCCTCCGCCCCCAGTCGCTCCATGCTGACTGCCTTTGCCGTTCACCTCTCACTGGGTCCTCTCTCCCCCATGGCGGCCAGTTGCTCGACCTCAGCCTGCACTTTGGTAACCAGCTCTCAGCCATCCGTTGAGGCCGCTTTCCCTTGGTCTCTCAAGCCATTCTGGCAGAGGTGTCATTTCCATTCCAGCATATGGTCCATAATCCCACTTCTGTACACCAGTGGAGCATTGCATGGAAATGAAGGAGGCTCACTCAGAATTTGCAGGTTTTCTCAATTCATGTTTTATTAAGCCAGGATTCTACACTGGACAAATAAAAGCATACTGCTCTACCAGCCAGTGGTACACTTACAGATGAGCAGTCTAGTGCTACTCAGACTGTGACAAATAATAAAATAAATGAAACTCCAGAGCACACTGTTTTGGCCATATGCTACAGCCAGCCAAGTGCAGTCTCCAGTTCACTTTTAGCCCTGCTTCTCTTTGGCTCTCCTTTGCTGTTTCTTCTTACTCCAGCTTGTCTTTCCATCTTAGCAGCTCAGCAGCAGCAGCAGCTGCCTGCTATATATATCCCTGAGTCCAGGGCATGACCCCGCTGCACCAGACACCAATCCCAAGCAGACACGATTTCCCGCTCTCAATCCCCTGATGGTTGCATCGTCTCGTCCCTTGTTTTGTGCCAACAATGTTGCAACTGGGTACCAATTGCACGGCAAGCCAAGCCCAATTGGAGGTGATTCTCCAGTCTCTGATGTTTTCAAGTCTTACACCGTAAGATGAAACTGCTACGGGCGACTCAAAACCTTGTGTTCATTACAGAGGATAGGTCTAATGCTGTAATGTTAAATATGTTAAGAATGTTAGAATGTTATATTCTGTTACATTATGTTACAATGTTAAAGATTGTAATAATAATGAACACCGCAAATGATGAAAAAGCTTTTATTCTTCAGATTTAAATTACTAAACTGGAAGATGGTCAGTATTTTTTCTTTCATATTTTGTGATACTATGATTTTCGATTCAGAGCCCTCAAAAGGGCTGACAGGTATAGTTCTCCAACTGTGTCACTGTTTATGGAATTTGTGAAAAACAAAGTAAAAGATGGAAGGGATGAGTAAACTGGCTGTATGGCTGCCATGTTTATCATTATTTTATGCCAGATTAGAGAGATGCCGCTGTAAGGCATGTCACATACACTAATGCATGAAACTCCTTACAATGCAAACTCATTTTCACGCTAACATTTCACTTTTAATCATACCGTCGGTAGACTGTAGGCATTATGAGTCTGTTGCCTTGTGCATAAAAGCCTTAATATACGCAGCTCATATTGCACCATATATCACACTATCAAAAACACATGTGCCATTTGAACAGCATTTTGAATCACAGATGTTTTTAATTCTCTGCTGACCGAATTCAAATTGTTTACATAAGGAGTATACGTCACTTACCTCTGCCTTCCTCCCCGCGTCCTGACACAGAGAACGGGTGCGTTCATGCTGCACAGAATTCCGTTATGCTATTGGTGCTGCGTGACGTCACGACGCTCCACCCTCAAAAATATGCGTAGATCCAGCACAGCCCAGCGCAGCTTTGAAAAATAGTTGCGGGAAGATGGCTGCGGCTGTCAACCAAAGAGACGATACAGAGATCATTATCTGTGTGACCTGCCAAATTAATTCAAATAGCTACTAAAGCAGCTGCTTCCCCTTGTTAGTGGAGGGGAACGGCATGTTATTTTTTTGCAAAGAACGGTGAACAGCCTTGTCAACGCTGTATTAAATAAATGGTAACACTCTAATGTCTGTTGATATGTAATTTATGATGAATGGCACACAGAATTAAATTATTAGAATTAGAAGTGTATTCATCATGAATTCCTGTTTTATCATGCTGATAAATTAGTTCATAGGTAATTCGTCATGAATTACAGACACTTATTTTAAAGTGTTACCCACATAAATAAATGAAACAAATAAAATAAGTAATTAATTATGCAACTAGAGTATACTTAGCTGATGTTGCAGGTAAGTTTGCAAAAGGTTTGGAGAAGGCGTTACTTGTAGCAACGCCCAGCAAGCTCTGGAAAGGCGTTTCTCTAGTAGCTGCGTGTGACGTCAAACAGAGAGCAAGCGCAGCTTGCTTTGGGATCCTTGAACGCACCCAACGCGTTTTCCTTGGCTGCACAGCTAAGGTCTGTGAATAGAGGCTGGACTTCAGAATTAATCAGCTGTCGCTGTTGTGTCTTAAGAAGAGACATGGCGGCCGTGGCAGTTCAGGTAGTGGAAATAGAATCACACAATGAACAGGTACAAACCCGCGTCATTTGTAGTATCTGGTTTTTTGTTGTTTCTTTTAACATGCCAATTGTGCTATTTAATAATGTTTCTCATTATTATTGTTACGTGTCTATTCATAATTAGATTTTTATTTCTTACTTTGGACTCACTATATCAAATATAATTGGCAGCGCTATTCCAAACACAGGGAAAGATGCGGTAAACATCGCTCAAATGCTAACAAATGGTATTACTCAAGGAATGTACCGCATAGTTGATTGAAATGTGCTATCTACGAATGTATCGTATTACTGCGAGTTACATGGTATCTAGCATATACAGACTTTTAGACAGCTACATTTTTCATTAGCAACCGGTAACTACACGTATTCCACCATATCTTGCTTCGTTAATTATGTATTGTAATGTAGCTTTTAAAAAAAATAAAATAAAATCTGGATAAAGAGAGTTATGAATTACACATTTATGTTCTCGTTAGATTTATGACAAGAATATGTTTGTTGTCGTTGCTACAGCTTTGACAGAGCATACTCGTTACCCATACCAGAAGCAAGTCGTAACAGGCCTAATTAAAAATATACAGACAGACAGATTGCTCGATCCATCGTAAGTTGCAGGACAGCATGCATGAAGGTTTTGTTGTTTCAATTAATAAACTGGCTAGCCTCAGACAAGTGCACATCCTCGCGCTTACGAGAAAGAAAAACAAAAAAACTTCTCAGGAATGCTCTTGAAGGACGGAGTCATTTAAACACCTTATGCCATAATGACAGAGTTATGACATATGTTTCAATCTTTTGCCAACCCCTGTAAAGTAAACAAAATTTGCATCAAACTCTTAAACAATATTGTAATTTGCATGCCGCTGATTGGTTACTTTTTATTTATTTACTATTTTAAGTTTGATTTAGTTTTTGAGCATCAATAATAACGTTCTATTTATAATTATACATTTACGTTCATCATCTGTACAGTAGTCTTATATTGGGCAACTAAGTAGTACTACAACTGTAGGTACTCGCCAGGGATATTCGCTCCAGTAAAAAAAAAAAAAAAACAGCATCCCATGTTTGTGGGTAAATGACTGACCCCAGAGCCATACAGCTAGTACAAAATAACAAAGCAATTCAGAGAATTTGCTGGAGCCTTCATGCATGATGAAATAAAATGACAACAACGTAACCAACACACACACACAATACATCCGTATATATATCATATATATATATATATATATATATATTCATAATATATATATAAGTAAGTTTCAGTTTCTTACAGGAAAATAGTCTATTTAAAGGTTGCATGGGAAAGTCAAAAGAAGTGCATGCTATTTTTTTTTTTTTTTTTTAGAGATTACAAAGCTAAAAGGCTTCTTAAATCTCATATTGTTTCACAGGTCACTGATAAATGTCCCAGAGGTCAATATAGAGTATGTAAACTTTCACTGTAGTATTTCTCAAGTATTGTAATGCAGACATTCTTCATATTCCTGACTGCTTTGCTTGTGAATGAAGCCTTCCCCATTCTGTATCAAGCTATGAAGAGGGACATAAAGTGCCACACAGGCCCAATCTTCTTGGCTCTTGTGTCCGCAAGAAGTTAGACAAGTTCTGTTCATGACCTTGAGCAAACACAACAGCTATGCCGGAGCACAGACACAAATTCATTTAGTAGTTTATACATCAAACAAGTTTCACATGGACAAGCCCACTGTAGGTCAGAAAATCTTTTGCCATTGGTTGGTCCAACTTGGAACAAAGATGTACATTTGGAAAGTTTCTTTGCAAGCCTGTTCCTTTGCCCCAATGCTTACTTAAGTCCTTAATCTGTCTTTCTCATCCAAAGACTGTCAATACTTCTAAACAACAATTATGTGTTATCAAATTACGGGCAGTACTCACTGAACACATCTAAATGTCATATCCTTCTGCAACGTCTCTCTTTGCCACACATTAAAAATGTGTTTGCTTGTTAAATGTGTGTCCAGTGGCTGATTAGAAATGTATCCTATGGATTCAATTTGAGTGTTACTTGTTTATTTATTCTGAGTCAGGAATGTATGTTGTAAATTAAAGGGGTGTCAGACTCAGTTCCTGGAGGGCTGCGGCGTCTTCTGGCTTTCGTTCCACCCGAGCTCTCAGTTAATTAATTGGTCTAATTATTTGATTAACTGGGCATATTTAACACTTCCCTTCAGGCCTGAAAATGTTTCATAGGTAGTGTACCTTGAATTAAGTGCATTTTTAAAACCATCAACTGTGAAAGACCTTGAAACATATTAAATATGTCAAATTGAATAAATAATAAATCAGTTATATTAATTGAGAGCTTAAGTTGGAATGAAAACCAGAAGACCCTGAGGCCCTCGAGGACTGGAGTTTGACACCCCTGCTCTAGATTATTCCTTATAAGCATGTAAAGAAGACTTCACATTTAACTGCAGGATTACAACCCATACAAAGCATCTTGTGTTTGAGTTCAGTGCCTTTATAAAAAACATACCCACCATCCTTTATACACACAAGCAAAACCATACAGGAAGATATTTTAGATATATAGCAGTCGTGATGTCATGTTTTAAACAAACCAGTTGTGCATGCTTTGCTCCACTTGATTGATTTGAGAGTTTTGAAGGAAGATCAGTTGTTCAAGTATGTTTTATTTGTATAAATTGAATTAGTAAAATAATTAGGAGATTAATGTTTTGCAGTTGATTTTAATTCTGTTTTTCTTGCAGGCTGAACTTTCAAAAATGTCACCAGAGGAGCATTGGAAGTAAGTGTTCTTTTTACAGTATCCTGGTCCATAATTAATTATAATAATCCATACTCAACCAGGTCTCTGTAAAAATACAATGAATAAGCTATTCAAGCACTACTAAATTACTTACTACTGATCAGAGTTGTAATATCTGTACAGTATATAATGGATAACTACTATTGGCAAAAATCACAGTATTTTAACTTAATGCTTACAGCTTTCTTGCCAACATGTACATTACAAGCTAACACATTCTTCCATGTGCTACTCTTTTTTCCCTTGTGTCTACCTGCTTACAGAATGCAGCATGAAAAAATTCATGTTAAACACCGTGGCCATGAGGCCATGCATGCAGAGATGGTACTCATATTGATAGCTACCCTGGTGATTGCACAGATCGTGTTGGTCCAGTGGAAACAGAGGCACTGCAGATCTTATAATGTGAGTCATGTTTATGTGATCATTTTTATTAGTGTTGTATTTATATGTATTTAGCATTTACAGGTAAGTGACATAAGCTATTAGACAAAAGCTTCTCCTTCCTGGACAGAACTGGTAAAAAGAAGTTTAAAGGTTTCCATGGGTTTGTTTGTTTTTTATTTATTTATTTATTTATTTATTTTAATGTGACCATTGTGCTTTTCTGCCTTGCTTTTCTGTTGATGACTGTGTTTATCACTTTCAGTTATTTGGCGCAAGATTCAAACTATTCATTACAAGCAAAACATTTGTTTTTGAAATATGGTTTGAAATATGCAAAATTATAACTTCTTAATCAGTTTAATATTAATCGTTGTGTCATATTGCTTAGTTTATATTATATATATATAGATATATATTATAGAATATCTATATATAATATATATATAATATATATTATAGTACTTGTACCTGCATTTTCTATTACCAGTTGAACTTTCTAAATGTTTTTTTAAGATTATGCACGATGGTCTGTAGCTATGATTGTAAGTGATTAAAACCCACAAGCTTTTTGTTTTTATTTTTTATTTTAAAGTAGTTTCTCATGTTTGGACAGTGAATCAGCGACGGATTCCTGGCTTTTAATCCTGTGCTCTTATCATTAGATCACATTTCCTGGAGTTATGGAAAATTTAATAGAATCTCAGTGAAACATTGGGCCAGATCCAGATTCATCCGACAAGTATTTAGAAAAAAAGTAAAATGTGGTATTAATGGCCCCTGTTCACAAAGCTTTAAAGGATGTTTGTATGAATAAATACAGTTTGATATCCACTATCTAGACCAGTGTAAAAATAAATAATAATCATTAGCCATTTTTTATAACCTGCATTAGAAAATGTTTTGTGAATCTGTCCCATGAACTGAAAGTACAGAGGTAAAACAAAACATGTATTACTATATTTTGTAGCTTTTGTATTTGGCCATACAATTAATTATTTCTAACTTTTGTAGCTCTGTGATTAATACGATTTGAAAAATACAGAACAGAAGGGATAAGGTATGTGATAAAGGTGAGGAGGTGCTGAAGGTTATGGGTGGTGAGAAAGATCTGATTCTGGGCACAGAATGTGGTGAAGGAAGAATAAGAAGAGCGGTAACTCTGGTAACTCTGTTGCTTTTTTTTCCTCCTTACCAGTAAATCGACTGTTCCTTCAGGAGTCCTGCAGAGGAAGTGCTTCACAATAGCAGTTAGACATAGTACTGAGTGTCAAACAAACTGATGTGATGGACAGGAGTGTTGGGGAAGGGACGGAGTTGAGGTGATAGAAATACTGAATTAGGCTTTAATAGTAGTGGGAGCTAATTGAATAGAATCCCTCGCATTGGTGAAGGAGGCTAGAATCTGTTGCTCATTAAATAGAAATGGGATGTATTTGGTTTTGAGTGCAGAAAGTTGTAAATGTTTTCCATCCGGTAGTGTACGATGATTTGGTCACTGGGGCTAGTGCTGTTGCCATGTAGTGGTGAGCAGATTGCAGAAGGTTGGAATGTTGTATTTCTCGTACCACGTCTCTCACCATGTATTAATGCCTGTAGTATTTCAGAGGATGAGCGGACATATGACTAAATAAATTGCTGAGGAAGTCAAGCGCCCCGGATATATATAATATACACTGAGTGTACAAAACATTAGGAACACCTGCTCTTTCCATGAAATAGACTGACGAGGCGAATCCAGGTGAAAGCTATGATCCCTTATTGCTGTAACCTGTTAAATCCACTTCAGTCAGCATAGGTGAAGGGGAGACAGGTTAAAGAAGGATTTTTAAGCTTTGACACAGTTGAGACATGGATTGTGTATGTGTGCCATTCAGAGGGTAAATGGGCAAGACAAAAGTTTTAAGTGCCTTTGAACAGGGTATGGTAGTAGGTGCCAGGCGCACCGGTTTGAGTGTGTCAAGAACTGCAATGCTGCTGGGTTTTTCAAGGTCAACAGTTTCCTATGTGTATCAAGGATGGTCCACCACCCAAAGGGCATCCAGCCAACGACAGGCCAGCGGTCAAAAATGGCTCATTGATGAAAGAGCCCAAAGGAATCTGGCACGAATTGTGCAGAGCAACAGATGGGCTACAGTTAGTCAACTGACCATCCAATACAACATTGGTGCCGAAAGACCCATAAAAGAATGCACAACTCGTCATACCTTGACACAAATGGGGTATGGCAGCCGACGACCTAACAGAGTTCCACTTCTTTCAGCAAAACACAAGAAACTGCCGTTGCAGTGGGCTAAGGAACGAAAACACTGGACACTGGAGGATTGGAAAAACATTGCCTGGTGTGATGAATCTTGGTTCCTGCTGTTTCACGCTGATGGGAGGACTAGGGTGTGGAGAAAACCACATGAGTACATGCATCCATCATGCCATGTGTCAGCATTGCAGGCTGGTGGTGGTGTGATGGTGTGGGGTGTGTTTTCATGGCACACATTTGGCCCCTTGATGAAAGTGGAGCAACGTTTGAATACCACAGGATATGTGAACATCATTGCTAATCAGGTGCATCCCTTCATGGCAGCAGTGTATCCATCTGCTAGTGGATTTTCTCAACAGGGTAATGTCCCCTGCCACAAGGCTCGGATTGTCCAAGAATGGTTCCATGAACATGACAGTGAATTCACCTTACTTCAGTGGCCTGCCCAGTCACTAGATCTCAATCCAATTGAGCACCTGTAAATGCAACTTGCAACAATTTCAAAGATTTTACTGAGTTACAGTTCATATAAGGAAATCAGTCAATTGAAATAAATTTATTAGGCCCTAATCTATGGATATCACATGACTGGGTATACAGATATGCATATGTTGATCACAGATACCTTAAAAAAAAAAGGTAGGGGCATGGATCAGAAAACCAGTCAGTATCTGGTGTGACCACCATTTGCCTCATGCAGCGCGACACATCTCCTTCACATAGAGCTGTTGGAACACGCTGTCGTACACGTCGACCCAGAGCATCCCAAACATGCTCAATGGGTGACATGTCTGGTAAGTATGCAGGCCATGGAAGAACTGGGACATTTTCGGCTTCCAGGAATTGTGTGCAGATCCTTGCGACATGGGGCCGTGCATTATCATGCTGAAACATGAGGTGATGGCGGCGGATGAATGGCACGACAATGGGCCTCAGGATCTCGACACGGTATCTCTGTGCATTCAAATTGCCATTGATAAAATGCAATTGTGTTCGTTGTCCGTAGCTTATGCCTGCCCATACCATAACCCCACCGCCACCATAGGACATTCTGTTCACAACGTTGACATCAGCAAACCGCTCGTCCACACGATGCCATAGGCGCTGTCTGCCATCTGCCCGGTACAGTTGAAACCGGGATTCATCCGTGAAAAGCACACTTCTCCAGCGTGTTAGTGGCCCTCGTAGGTGAGCATTTGTCCACTGAAGTCGGTTACGACATCGAACTGCAGTCAGGTCAAGACCCTGGTGAGGACGACGAGCATGCAGATGAGCTTCCCTGAGACGGTTTCTGACAGTTTGTGCAGAAATTCTTTGGTTGTGCAAACCCACAGTTTCATCAGCTGTCCGGGTGGCTGGTCTCTGACAATCCCGCAGGTGAAGAAGCAGGATGTGGAGGTCTTAGGCTGGCGTGGTTACATGTGGTCTGCAGTTGTGAGGCCGGTTGGATGTACTGCCAAATTCTCTAAAGCGACATTGGAGGCGGCTTATGGTAGAGAAATGAACATTCAATTCTCTGGCAACTGCTCTGGTAGAAATTCCTGCAGTCAGCATGCCAATTGCATGCTCCCTCAAAACTTGAGACATCTGTGGCATTGTGTTGTGTGACAAAACTGCACATTTTAGAGTGGCCTTTTATTGTCCCCAGCAAAAGGTGCACTTGAATGATCATGCTATTTAATCAGCTTCTTGATATGCCACACCTGTCAGGTGGATGGACTATCTTGGCAAAGGAGAAATGCTCACTAACAGGGATGTAAACAAATTTGTGCACAAAATTTGAGAGAAATAAGCTTTGTGTATATGTAAAATTTCTGGGATCTTTTATTTCAGCTCATGAAACGTGGGACCAACACTTTACATGTTGTGTTTATATTTTTGTTCAGTGTGTGTATATATATATATATATATATATATATATATATATATATATATATATATATATATAGCCTCGATGAAGTTGGGGCAAATGAGGAAGTGTGACTCCTGGAACAAGAAGAAGTTAAGCTGAAGAACTAATGACGGAGTCTGAGCATTTGCTACCAAACAAAAAAACAAACACAAGACAAAGAGAGGAAGTAGTGTTAGGTTAATGTAGGGAAAAAGGGGGAGATTGACAGCTTGATTGACATGGCAAGAGCTGCGCGAGGCTATTTAGAGATGACTAGAAACGAGCTGAAACTCCAGGATGTGACTGAGGCAGCTGATCACTTCCCCCAGGCGGAGCGTGGTTGAGAAAAGCTAGAGTGGAAGGCCTAGAGAAATGAGGTAAACGGGGAAAAACGCAGTGAGAGCGCTCTCTACTGTGTCCCCTGAATTACGCATAAAGGCTAACATGTAAATTCAAGCTGAACCTACAGGGCCTGTTCTTACATTAAAAAAATGTAAACACATTTTTCAAAAGAGTGACTCTCCTTTCTGTCCCAGCTCTGCCCTAACCAAGTACCTCGCCACCAGGAACTCTTGTCTCCCTTCAGATCCTCTCTTCATCGACTCTTCAAGAATCATCATTGCAAGGCATTGGTTTATTTCCCATCTCGATACCCTTCTGTCCAGGTCCGAGCTCTCCCCTCAGTTTTATTCTCCGCACTCCTTCCGAATTGGAGCAGCCAGTTCTGCAGCATGTGCCGGAATCAACCAGCACCAGATTAAAACCATGGGGCATTGGTCCTCTTCAACAGTGGAGGCATATTACTTATGTCAAGCGGCCCAGAAGCCAGAGGATGCTGCCTCACCCAGTCCTTTGAGTACAAGGATCTGTCCAGCCTGTCCTATGTCTAACACTGTTGTCACTCAAGCACTCACATGCTTCAAGCTCGCTCTCCCTCACGCCTTTCTTTACTCTCAAGCCCTCATATGTGCCCAGTGAAATCCCAGTCCCCAAGGGCTGGCTAAAATTTTTTAAGGTTTACACAGTATGTTAAACATATCTCACCATGGGTGTGAAAAAGAGAAAAAAGGAACAATGTAGTAAAAAGGTGTCAAACTAAAGTGTGAAACACAGAAGCATAAAAGACTAATTAGAAAGCCATGTAATATCCTTTTTTAATTGGCCCATGTGATTATGGTAAATTGTATTTTGTGAATTATACACCTTCAGGTTTAAGTCAAACCTGTGTACCCATCTCACTTTGCATTCAGCTCATTTAAAAGTAACGAGAAAAACATTTTACCTCTGGCCAGGGGTCTGATTTGTCAGGAAATTCCTCTCACTATGATGTGTAGATGAGTTAAAGTTGGGCTAATGTGATCCATATGTCAATTTTGCTGTTTGCCAGCAATTCAGATCGGTTATTATATGCATATATCCAGATGGTAACCTCTCCACTACCAGTAAGTAATGCAGTCCAGATACTAGGTTCTGTCAAAATACACAAAGGACACATTTCCTCCCTGTGTGTTACTGTGTGGCACAATGGCAGCTTAAGATGTGAGAATTACTGTTAAAATGTGTACCTATGGTACCTTTATAAATCTGTCCCTTACTAAATTGCATGATTAATTCAGCCATCAATTTTAGTAACATGCCCCATAAAAATGAGCTATTTTGACTGGAATAAATATATAGATTGAGGTTTATTTCACAATGACCTTTTATTTTCATGGGAGGAAGGAATTAAGAAATGTGAATTTGCTCAAGGTTTCCTTGTTTTCTTCCAAAACCACACAGCTGTTGTATATGATAGAAAATAATAATATAAAATCGCTCTATAGATATATACCTTTAACTCAAGTGAATATCAGTTTCACCATTGGAAGGCAACTGATGGTAACAACGAAAAAATATGTTTTTGTATTGCCCTGGAAGACCATTAGTTTGTATAGGTCTGTAGTGTTGAAATTCTGCCTTACTTTGCAGAAAGTCTGCATTAGGGTCAATGTTAATTGATGTTTTTTTTTTTTTTTATAGGACAGAGGGAAAGCATTTATCTTCTGAACTAATACTGCTATGCAGAGGTGTTCAGTTGCCCAAATTAAAGCTGATGATTTTGTAAAATAATTAAGCATGTGGGATAGATAACAATACACATGTCATTGTTCAGTTTTTTTTTTTTTTTATCTACACTCTCTTGTCAAAAAAAAAAAAAACACTACATGAATGGATGTAAACATTTAAACACAGTAAAAGGAAAAACAAATAGAAGGATGTTGCAGAGTTTCATGAATGGGGGAGGGGGGGTGTCAAGACTGTAACGAAGGGGTGATACCTGATACAAAACATACTGTTAAAGTAAACAATGCTTTCACATTTTTAATGAAAGGGAGGGGGGGTCCAGACTCCAAGGACCCCTCCTCTGATCCGCCCATGATGTTGGACCTTATAAAAATGAAAGTTCAACACAGAATAACAATCAAATCATTATTGTCTTACTATGCAACTAATAAGGCAGTGGCTATAAAATGTGGGAGTATCCAGGTAGCTGTTACAGTGGTCTGTAAATAAAATTGGATTTCCCAATTAAATTTAATGAGGTAGTACAGAAATGCTAATGTAGGGGTTTTAGAGGTTTTCAAGTGGGTTTCTGCATTTCTTTGACAGATGGTGACCTTGGTGCAGATGTGGGTTGTTCCTTTGTATTTCACAATAAAACTTTACTGGTGGCGTTTTCTCTCCACATGGGGAATGTTCTCTGTAATAACCAGCTACATCATCTTCAGAGCTACCCGCAAACCCCTCTCAGGAAGGACGCCACGGTATGTATTATATTAAATCTTCTCCAGCAGATCTGCATGGAGTTCCTCTGTCAGCATTCGTCTGTTTTGTTGTTGTGGAAAGGCATCAAAAGACAAATCATTAACACAAAAGTAGGTCTACTGTGACGTTTTATCATATTTTCACATCTCCATGAAACATACATGGTTACTTTTGAGGAACAGTTTATACTTAAAAAAATAAATAAATAAAAATAAACACACTTTTAGTGTCAAATCACCTAAACAACAAGTCCAGAAAAACAAACAAAACTTTTTTTTTTTTTATTTTTTTTTTTATTGTACTGGTCATTTGAACTTTGCTGTTTGTGGCACGACTAAGCTTGCTGAATACTGTACCCCATTGAACAATGCCATCTATTTATTTCACAAGGCAATTTAAGCTCAACAGCATTCTTTTTTAAGCAGTTAAAAAAAACATTGAATATGTACAAGCAAACACTTTTTTAAAATGAAAAGTTAAAAAAAAAATCTGCTGTTTACAAAACTGATTTGTTTGTCAGCCTTCATTTGTGCAAAACTTGGATGTAAACAAACCTCTTACTATACTTTCTTTTGTAACATTTACTGTGGTTTATAGAAGTCACTTATCTTAGACTGCATCAAGCCTTTTTCAGGTTAAACAAATCGACCCGTTCCATCGAGGTAAGCCATTTGTTTTTATCCATTACAATGTCTCCAATTGTCCTTTGATTAACAGTATATGCCTCACATAGGCAAGAAAACATTTGCAATGTCTTGCTGACTTGCTTTCTTATTTTCAGATTCATACATGCAGATTTGTTTGTTTTGCTCTGGTGTTAAATGTAGGGTCGACTCGCCATGTTGCACTTTCAGTTTTGCTTTGGGAGCGAGAGTGTTGATGACATTGGTATGAACTTTCAGTTAACAACGAATTAGGAAAGCAAGTCAAAGGTTAACTGCATAACTTTGTTGTTTTAACTGGCCATGATTATTTCGTTGGCACTAATAGGGAAACTACAATGATTATATTTACATTTGCTTGTCCTGGGAAGTTGGCGGGCGGCAATATAATGGGAAAAATAGCACTGTTTTTATATTGGTGATATTTGTTCCAAGAAAATAGCTGGCGGTGTGCAAGGTTGGAGATGTAAAGGGGGGCCTTATAATGCAGGATATATATATATATATATATATATATATATATATATATATATATATATATATATATATATATATATATATATATATATATGTATATGTTAGATTTTTTTTTTCTCCAGGTTAAATAATGGTTCAGTCTAAGAATAAATAAAACAATGTAATTGTTATAACAAATAATTTTTGTTTTGTCCACAGAATGGTTTACAAATGGTTCCTCCTCATTTACAAACTCAGCTATGCAGTTGGTGTCTTGGGGTATCTGGCCATAATGTTCACCATGTTTGGGTTTAATTTATTATTCAGGTATGTCTCCGTCATGTGTTTTTGTTTTTTTGTTTTCTTGGTTTATTTTGTTTATGTACATTTTTGAAGAGAACCGTAATTTTCAAGACACTGAACTTGGAAGCTTTTACACCTGCTTCTGATAAAGCTGTAATATCTGGTCCAGTTCTAGGACTGGTTTACTTCACATCTGTTCCCAGGAGCAACATTTAAACTAATGAATGTCTTAATTACCCCCCCCCCCCCCCCCCCCCCCCCCCCCCCCCCCCATTTCCCATCAACTCTCCTCACCTTTATAAAAATACACAGTTCTTTGGTTCCAAAATCTTCCCACCCAGAGCCACTGCAGTTGTCACATTGTTTAGAATCCTTGCCCAGACATTGCGCTCTATGTGGAGATGGAGACTGTAACCATTTCTCAAGAATAAACTGGACATTTTTTAAATGAGGTATACCTGCTAATACATTTTAGATTTCGACATGTTTTTAGTTATTTAAAACAGAAGTACTATATGTTCCAAATCAGGTTGACTTGATCCATCAGTGTGCACAGCCAGGGGTCAAGCTTCGAGGCTGTGTGGTCCAGTGGTTAAAGAAACAGGCTTGTAACCAGGAGGTTCCCAGTTCAAATCTCAGCTCAGCTGCTGACTCTGAGGAAGTCACTTATCCTCTTTGTGCTCCATTTTTTTGGGGTGGTACATTGTTGGAAGTAACTCTGCAACTGATGCATAGTTCACACACCCTAGTCACATATATTGTAAAGCTCTTTGTGATGGTGGTCCACTATGAAAGGCACTATATAAAAATAAAGATTATTATTATAATATTATTATTATTATTATTATTTTATTATTATTATTATTATTATTATTACAAATGAGCCTAATGGCTGGCTTGTCAACCTTGGGATTTTGTCATGATATCAGCAGCCCAATGGAACAGATTTATGATTATTTTTCAAAAGCAAACAAGGGAGAAGGACATGATTCTGGTGAAGTATGAAGCCCACTCCGTTCCTTCATTTTTACTCTTGCCATTATATAATGTATCCTACACAATGATGATGATGATGTTAAAACGTGCTTCTTTTTTATGGTAGTAATTTGTCTATTGGTTAGATTGTCTGTGACATTTTTTTCATTTATCTCCTTGTCATACTCTGGTGACACTTAAAGGGCATTATCTATATGTCACAAGTAATTGAGGGGTTCTTAAGGTAAGTGAGGGACTATACAGTATAGAGGCACCCTGCTTGTACAGCTATCTCTTTGTCCATATGTCACACTAACGGGTAGATGTACTGAGATGGGCCAGTCGCAGCGCAAACATACCACAATTTGCATTTTCATTACGACAAGTGCACATTTTGTTGTATGTACTAAGAAAAAATATGTTAATGAAGAGAACCGCAATATACTCATTTAAATATTATTTACGTCATCTTAGCGAAATCTCTAGCGAGAGTTGTGCAACATGTTTTCAGAGAGTGTCTGAAGGATAACGGCTATACATGCAAGTGTGTAAGAATCAAAATAACATTGTTTTTGTTAAATATAACAAAACAATGTTATTTTATCATCTGTACAATGCATGGTGTTCATTTTACAATTTTTAATACTGTATATTAAAAACAATACAATAAAATCGCATACACATACATTTACAGTTCTCAGTCTATTTTAAATATAAGTCATTGTGCTGAAATAACACTAATGTGTTCTGGGTATGCTACATTTTGAAAATATAAATATGTACAGTAGGCCTGTACAGTATACAGTACAATATTAAAATCAAATGAATACCTAGAGCACTTTCTTCTTACTTTAGCCTACTGGTAACACAAAATAAATCATGCTGCTGCACTGTACTGATTGGTGTACAATGTGAATAAAAGATTATTTTAAATTGAAACTAAATTATGTTAGGGTTTATTTTATTTGAATTATTATTATTTTTAAGTCGGTCTATTTAGTAGCCTAGAGAATTAACACACAATAGAGATCTTGGTCCTGTACAGATGCTCAAAATGAGCTGGAGGGGTTAGTGGCACATGTGTGAAGTTTATTGCTCCCAAAATGCTGGAAAAACCAGAAATGTCACAGAAATTTGTTTTCAAGGCTTGTAAGTACACCCTGACTTTAGTGAAAATTAAGTACTTGGGTGTTCATCTCAAAAATACATTGCGCACAACTGCAACTGTTTAAAACAAGCTTTCAAAAGTTCTTAACAAACTGATGCAATTGTAAGTGTCACAATTGCCTGTAGCTTCAGTATATCTCATTACAATATTTTTGATCTCTCATTTGCACTCTCTCCACCCTTTTCTTACGAGTTTCTGCAGGAACGCCCAGAATTACATTTTCATTTAAGGCTAAAGTGCAAATGAGAACTGCGGCTGCAAAGCATTCTCTAAAATGATGCTAACAGCTTTGCGTTTGTTTAGTATATTTCATGCTACACTTCCGACTGGTTTGCATAAGAAGCACTTATTCAATCAATTCTGATGATTCTTGGTCTTGACATACTTTATCTCCAGCTATTGAGACTATCTGGGGGTTTATAAAAGCACCTGTCTCTGTGTCAGACTTGCGTACAGTGGATATAGGTCAGCCCTGGTGGGACTCAATGTCTTTGGCATGCTTGTTTTAGTGAAATGCATTATTTAAGGTTGCAGTGAAGAGGTTTTTGTTAGTTCAATGTTCTGACCACACGAGGTCACTGTTCTAACAACTGAAGGTTAACTGAACCCTATCTGGTTGATATACAAACTAGTAAGTTTTGGTTGGAAATTGATTTTTGATAAATGACCCTTTGAATCTAGTTTCAAAGATGTTTCCAACAACACGTTGAGTCACAAGTAGGGGATCCTACAGTGTGTGTGTGTGTGTTTATATATATATATATATATAGACACACACACACACACAGAGAGTAGACAGTTTTTTGGAATTTAAAATGTTCTAAGCAACAAGGTCTCAAGACTACAAGTGAGCAAAGATTCTGCATGAGGCTCTTGGCAGGTGCTGTCCCATTCCTGGTCCTAATTCCAGTTTAAGGCCGCAGGTTCTGTATTTCTATAGAATGGGTAATGTGTCTGTTATTTGCATTATAACCTCAGATGTGAAAGAGGTGTCCTTGGTTACATAAATAAAATATATGCTTATAGCATTTCATAATGTAATAGATTATTATATATTAAACAGGATAAAAACAGAAGATTCAATGGATTTCGGTGTGGTATTGCTGTTTTATGGCTTGTACTATGGAGTCATGGGGAGAGACTTTGCTGAAATATGTTCTGATTATATGGCCTCTACTATAGGGGTAAGTATACTTGACTTACGTATTTTATTTGTGGTTTTGTGGTGGTAAAACCATAAGTGGCCTTAAGTGTTAAAAGTGGCAAACCTTTTAATTAATTTAATTTAATCGCTTCATAGCAGATGGTGAGAATTCAACACTAGTACAATAAAACTTGTCTTGCTCCTTCTTCAAAAATGAGGTAATGAAAACTAAAATACATTTGCACATGTATTTTTTTGTATAATAAGTAATGTATTTTCAGTAAAAATATATAAATTAGCTTTCACTACTGTACACCGTCAAATAATCAGACAAATTGTAGTATAAAGTCTGGTCTGGTTAACTGATTTTCTGCATAACTGAACCATACCCCTTATACTAACAAGGATTTATTGCAAGACCAAAAACTACTGCAAACAGTTTTGCATGCTTTTAATAGCACAATTGCTTGTTAAGAAACTTTGTAACCTGTACAACTGAAATTAACATCTAATACCTGTTTATTGGGAACCAAGAAGAGATCTAATTAATTGGCAATCCAATTTAAATACTTCTGGATCCTTGACTGTACTGTACATTACAGTAGTCCCTCGCTAATACAGACACTGTTATGCCATACATTCGGATAAGCCAGACACAACATATGGCCCTGTGACAGGGTAGTGTCACTGGTAAGGCTGTTGGTTACCAGGAACTGAGACTCGGGCACAGAAGCTGCATGTTTAATTGCTAATGCGCACTTTAATAGCAAACACAGAACGGACACAAATAAAACACATTAACAAAGCAGGTGCAAGGGCCAAAACAAAAAGTCTGTACAAAAACACTTGTGAACATAAACACACAGGACACGGACACAGCAACATCAAACACATACCTTCACCAACATTAACTCCAACGATAAACATCTGTGATAACCTTATTTATATACCTGTAGCTGGAGCCTTAATTATTTAATCACTTATTCAGTTCACAGCTCCAGCCACATTCCCACATGTTTTTTCAGGGAGGATTTTAACTCTTTCCCTGCCACCCAATATTCCCTCCACAAACACACTCACTCACACCTGTGCCTCAGCAGGGATTTCACCCTGCCACACTGACACATCCCCCATCCCCCCATGAGTGCAGCACACATGCCCCCTTCCAAAAACACAACCCCCTGCCCTCATGCCTGTCTTTCCCCATGTGGATTCTCGTGGGCTGTGGTGGAGGTCTCCTCACCTTCTCCTTCTGTTGGGGTGTTCTCACTGCTCACAGTGGAGTGAGGCATTCCAGCAGTGGAAATGATGCTACACTGGCAGTGAAAAGGCTGACAGCAATGCGTGGCACTCTGGCAATGGTGGCAGTGGCAACATTGACAGTGGAAATGCTGGCTCCTCCAGACATGCAGCCAGCAGTGGCAATGCTGGCAGTGGCAACATTGACAGCGGAAATGCTGGCTCCTCCGAACCTGTAGCCAGTAGTAACAATGCTAGCAGAGCCTCTCCCTGTGGCGCTGGAGACAGTGGGGCTTCTCCCTGTGGTGCTGGAGACAGCAGGGCTTCTCCGTATGGCAGTGGTGGCCCCGACAGAAGCAATGCTGACCGGGGCCATCCAGCAGTGGTGTTGGTGTTGCATATTCCGACAGTGGTGGCACTGACATCTGCAATGCTGATAGCAGCACGGGGCACTCTGGCAGTGCAGTGGCAGTGGCACTACACACTCCAGCAGTGGTGACGCTGGTAGCGGCAATGCTGCCATCAGTGCTGGGCACTCTGGACGTGATGATGGTGTTGGCAGTGACAATGCTTCCCTCGGCACAGAACACTCTGGTAGTGGTTCCTCCTCCTCCTGGCAGGCAGGTCACCAACATGAGACGTCGAATGCTGAGGTAGGAGTTTTCCGGCAGTGGCAACAGTGGCTCCTCCCTTTGTGGTTTGAGCTGGCACCGCCTTCTTCGCTCACCTCCGGGGACGACCACTCCTCCCTTTCTTCGGCCCATGAGCCAGCAGCTGTTCCTCCTCCTCCTTCTCCTCAGAGGGGGCAGTTGAGAACAAAGTGTCCCTGCTTTCCACAGATGAGGCACCAGTTTGAGGCCTTGAAAGCACTGATATAGGTGTCCCCGCTGCCTTCCTTCTCCTGGCACTGAGGCATGCAGCACATCCCTCGCTTGCCCACTGGACCGGCCACTCCTCCCCTTCTTCCTGTTTGGGGCAGGTGGAAACTCACCTTCACCCTGAGGGGCAGCAACTTGTGTAGTGCCCGGGCTCTGCACAAGCAAGGCACCACGGACCGTCTTCCATCCTCTTCTATTTTCTTTTCTTTCCGTGTATCCAACACTAACCATTCCAACACCCGTGATCACCTTATTTATATTCCTGTGGCAGGAGCCTTAATTATTTAATTACACACACACACACACACTGCCATACTGCTACAGGCCCCCAAAGACACACTGAACAACAACAAAAGTAAGTATTATACTGACACCAAAGCCAGGACAAAAATAAATACAAGAGCATATACAAGTAGCCTACTAAATCACTAAAATTAAGAACACAAGTAAAAGAGTGCATATAAAAGAAGAAAAAAAGTAACATACCAACAGAAAAGTAGCAGACCTGTGTGCTTTCCTTGCAGCCACGCGTCCACTGTAACATTTTCTCTGTAAGCATCATAACGTATTCATGTGGCACCATGATCTATTTTGTTTTAATTGCTACATTAAAAAAAAAAAAGATAATGTACTAAATTAATTTAGTTTCGATTTAAAATAAATTTTTATTTCTGCATTGTATCATTTGTTGTGTTACCAGTAGTATTTACAGCAGCTTATAGGCTAGGTCTTCATTTGATTTTACTGTATAGGTCAATTGTAGAGAGTTATATTTTTTGCATATTGTAATGTGTAGAGAACAGATGACTGTTATTTCAGCATAATACATTTAAAATGAACTGAGCACTGAAAGTGCGTTTGTGTTTTTTTTTTTTCTCCAAACCAGACACCTTCTTATTTCAGACAACCTGTCTCTCTCCAGCCATGTCCAGTTTAGCAAGGGACTACTATACTAAGTACACTCTAAAGCTGTATCAACCTATCAATTCAAAGTGGCGATTCAGTTTGTATGATAGAGCTTTTTCTTTTTTGATTATAAACACTATTGATGGTAAATCCCATAACCTTGCAGTGATTATTGTTTTTTATATATTACAGTATTATACTGGGAGAGGAATGCCTTCAAGGAACCTGTCTGATGACATCTGTGCTGTATGTGGACAGAAGATCTTTGTAAACTTGGATGAAGAAGGAATCATTGAGAACACATACCAGCTCTCATGCAATCACATGTATCTTTTATCCATTCATTGGCTTTCAGTGCAATCTAGAATTGATTTTAAAGTTATGCTTTTAACCTACAAGTAACTCAAGGGCCAAGCCCCTTCAAACATTTCTGACCTAGTGGTACGTGCTTCAGTCCTGGAATCTGTTTGGTCTGTGAGCCTAGGTCTGCCTGCAAGACGACAGGGCTTTTATTAGCTGTTCTGCTCCTAGACTGGAATTCAGAGACTGACCATTTTTAAAAGTTGCATACTTACTTGTTTGACTTAGGTTTTAAATTAAATTATAAAATACATATTTCTTAAGTGCATTGGAATGGCCTTGGTCACTAAATAATTCTGGTGTTTTACACACGCACAGTAATTCAACTCAATTCCAATCACACATTTCATTAGAGAAAATAGACATATGTCTTTTGTGGGTCTGTATGTATATCCTGCTGCAGCTGTGGTTATTTACTGTAAATTCTGGTTAGGTTATTTTGCTTGTGCTGTATAAGAACACACATGTCTCTTAAAATGAGCTGTATTTCCTATGCATACAGTAAATAGAACTTCATTTTTAAATCAATATAGGCACAGAAGTCTTTTCTGCTTCAGTGAATTACTTTAAACAAGCATTTTTGTATATAGCAAGTTTAAAGTAACTTTGTGACTTCTAATCAAATCCTTAACATTAACCATAAACAGATTTCATGAATTCTGTATCCGAGGCTGGTGCATCGTGGGCAAGAAGCAGACCTGTCCATACTGTAATGAGAAGGTAGACCTCAAGAGAATGCTCAACAACCCGTATCCTTTCTCAGTCAGAGGAAGCCACATTTTACACTGCTATAACTTACTGATATATATATATATATTATATATATAATATAGAATATTATATAATATATATATATATATATATATATATATATATATATTCTTTTCTTTCTTTATTTTTAAACATATAAAGCTATTAGGTTGTTGTCCACTTATTACAACAGTAGGTTTATTAATTTGCAAGGGAGTATTAGTTGTTGGTGTTGGATTAACTAACATCAGTTAAGTAGCTCTTTTTTGATGAGGGGAACAATGCGGCATGATATCATGAACATTCATTTCTTTAAACCTGCCAACAGGATATGGCAGTTAACCAACTATACAGTAATAGTTAGACCAAGTAGTATCATCTCTACAACCAATAGCTTTAAAAGTTGGCAGAAATCTGCTTGATGTTACTTTGCCCATAGTTGAGTCGATCAGTTTCCATAGTGTAATTAAGGTGTATATTTGATTCTGGCTGCCCTATCAGTTATCACTCTGTCAAATTAGCCAATGCATACAATCCATCGACTCTTCATCAAACTTAGTACAGTAGTCTCCAGCTAACAACACCCCTTGGGAAGCAGGTGAAGTGTTCTCTTAGCTGAAGTGTTCTCTAAGATGGAGTTGACCACCAGACACAATATACCAAGGCCAATCATGATATGAATCAATAAATACAAATGTATTTATTACTTATGTCATGACACATGTGCATCAACATATGAAATGAACAGAATAAGAGAAAAGCAATAGGAAAGCATATGTTAATAACTAATAATAATAAGCAAAGTTACCCAACTAAATTAACCAAACACCCCAACATACAATAAAAATGCAGCAGCGGCTCGAACAGTAATTATGAATATGAGAATACATTTTAACACAATGGTTATTAACACAGCACCACCCTACACATGTTAAAAAATGCAGCAGCAGCTGTAGATTACTCTCGTGATGATAAGACTGTTTTGAAAAGATTGAATAGATTTCAGTTTGATGATGATGAGTTATCAGGTTACAAAACAGTGCTGTATCAGTTTTGAATCGATATCGGTGCCAAAAAGTTCCTGTTCCTTTAGGCCAAGCATTTACAAAGGGGAAAATTCCGTTTCACCACAAGGTTAACCAAAGTGTTTTCTTAGGAGGTGTTCCTATATGGGGAGACTACTATATATATATATAGGATTAACAAGCATGTCTGTGACAGTAAACCCCCCCCTCCATGGCTGAAAATAAAAAATGAAAGATTTCAGTAACATGAAAAAGTAGATTGCCGTAGTCTTCATTTATATGTGCTCATGGAATGTTTGTTTGATATACAGACCCATATGCCCCCAGAATCTGACGTTCCAAATAACTATTTAGAGAATACTCAAATATGTACAACTTATTATTTCAGTATATATATATATGATGTCAAAAATATTAAATGTATTACTTGGCAACCGTTAATTAACGTGTAAATGGGTACTGGTCAAATCGACAAATGTGAAGTCGATTGGCAAAATATGCTGTAATTGTAATGTGTGACATTGGTACAGACTGACAGCCACTATTTATATGCATATTCTATACTATAAAGAACCAATGCCACTTCTCAAGTTTCATTACGACTGGACAAGCGGTTCTCTAGATGTATGCAAAACTAAATTGACACTGAATGTACTGACGTCTGTTCCCTTTCAGTAATAAAACAGCAATATGTATAATGAATATTAAACTGAGTAAATTAGGTAACCTTAATAACAGGTTTTCTATGGTATGATTTGGAGTTCTCTTACTCGGTAAACCCACACAAGACTATGTCTTATTGTTTACTATTAATAAAGTGCTTTCTCTACAGTTCCCTTTTGTACACTGGCATTTAAGTGTTTGGTAGCTTGACCACATCCTGAAGTTAAACAACTTCTGTGCTCTTATTCAGGGTTGTTTATTATACTAATTTTATGCCATAAATTGGTTGCTTTTACATTGGGGGGAAAAGGATAGAGATTACAATTTAGTGTGTTTTTAAAATCTGTTGCCTAAGAACTGTATTTCCTAAATATTTAACATATGCTGACTATCGCACACACAAAATAGTAAAGAAAGTACGATAAATTAAAAAATAGTTTGACTGTTTAGGCAGTATTTAACACAGTAAATTAGTCTACACAACAGAAGAGTGTTAAGGTACAGTAATTTGTTAGTGTACAAGGTTGAATTTCACTGAAGGGGATATTTGACTATTCATCTGAATTTTTGAAAGAGCATTTAACGGTTATGAAGTCAATAGTTTTTTCTCTATAATTTTTTTTCTTATTTTGTTTTTGCACCTGTCTTGACACATTGATCCTTAACATTCTGTACTAGCTGGGAGCGCACCCATGTTTTATATGGCCAATTGCTGGACTGGCTGAGATACTTGGTTGCTTGGCAACCTATCATTATTGGCTTTGTTCAGGGTATTAATTACACTTTTGGCCTTGAGTAATGCTTTTATGATTAATGGTGCTGGTATTTCTAACAGTTATACAAGTATTTGCTGATGCTGTGCTTAACACTGCAAAAACAACAGTAGCTTTTTTTGTACAAACTAATTTATTAAAAACTGCATAACTTATTAATGTAAATAGGTGCAGCAGTGTCTTGCATAACTGTGTACAGGCGCAGCATGTGGTATTCTCAGATCTAATTAAGTATTTTCTAGCTTTTAAATCAAGTATCGTGTTGCTAAACACACTGAAAGTGGGCAATAACTTTCTACACCTTGTAGATACTGTATGATCTTATTCTTTTAACGTTCATATTTGGAAAATGCATATTTTAATTTTTTTTCTTATGCTTTTCCGTTCTAAATGTTTACATGCTGAAGGACTGAAACTATGGCAAAGTGTTTTTTTGTTGTTTTTTTTTTTTTTTTTACGAAGACACATGTACTTTTAGAATTCTTAAGCCTATATATATAATTTTTTTTTTTTTAAACCTGCCATTCAACTGGTATTAATAAAGCATGTGGAAATGAATTCTCTATTACCTGTACTGTACTTGGCAAATTGCACCCTATAGACAAGAAATGAGGGTACTGAACATTTTTTAAATTTCAAAAAGCAGTATTCTACTCAAAGATACTTTAATGCATTTAATATAGTAGGGACATTTGACTGTGTGTGGTTGTATTTGAGACTTTATAAGAGCACAAAGGAAACACATTATGAAAATGTTAAACTTTTGAAGTCTTGCTTTAATTACACTCCTAAGATGAGTTGGACTGAAGGCAAAATATAATTATGCCAGGTACTGCATTTTGGAATGTTAGCATTAAATTAAGATTGCATGCCATACAGTGGGGCCTATTCAATTGATCTAAATGGTGATGGATCTAAATACTGTTATCGTTTAAATTCTTGCAAGAAGGGAGCTTTGAGAATTCCCCAAAAAGGCACATTTTTGTCTTTTAAACCTAAGTAACATTATTAGATGTGGTCCTAATTGGACACTTAAACGATGGCGGAATTAAGATTGCCCACTAGATCAGTCAAATATGCCCTTTGTGTGATGTTTAAGTAAGAATCTTATTAAAAAGATTATATAAGGGTTAAATACCAAAATACTTTTAAAAATTAAATAACGTAATCATTTGGAGAGACTAGTATTTTACACAAGACACAGAGTTCTCAAAATAGTTGCTTTAATCACTGAAAATGCCACACTATATAGTACATAATGTAGTAAAGCGTACACTACAGTATGTATAGCAGTTGTTCTCTAATGATTGGATATACAAGTAAAATTTGTTTTAAATGCTGCAGGTACAGCTTCAAGTAAATTTATTTTGGGTCTTTTTTATTTGTTTCTTGTGCAATATTATTAGTACTTTTAATAGTGACACAGGATAAAAAATAAAATCATATATTTTTGTCTTGGTTCTTGCATTTTATGAATTTACTGGAAAAGAACAATTAAAATTGTTGTATGTTCCAATGAGACCTGAGATCATACTGTGTAAAATATTGATAAATAAAGAAGACGAATAAAACATGTGTGATGTTATTTTTTTAATGCTATGTAAGATTTTTAAAAAAAGGCATATGAAAGAAAAGGTTTTTAAAAAATGTACACAAAAAGTTTAAAAGATTAATTTTTTTTTTTTCATGACTTTTCGGGCAAAAGCCTTTCTTCAGCTGCTTTTGCCCAAAACGTCCTGAAAATAAAATATTTTTTAATCATTTAAACCAAAACATTTTTATCCGGTTTTTGAGAGCGTTCATACAATAATCTTATACCAAATACAACAACAACAAAAAGCAATGCAAAGTATGTAGCCTACACGTTTAGACTAATATCACATAAGTACCTACAAATAGTTAGTATAAGTACTCAGCAATTTCTAGGTTTCCTTCATCATATCAAAATGTTATGCAAGGTCCAGTTCTTGGATTCCTTGAAGGCATATTTTTGGGTTAAATACAGTAATACAATTGAATTGTACATAAGCAATACATTTAAAAAAGATATTGATTTTGTCCCATAAAATATTTTCAGTATATTCTTAATACATCTTTATACAAACTAATGTTATTTTAAAAAAAAATTGTACATTTTGTTTTTGTTCTTAGGTAACACATTTTAATACAATTTAACATTTTACAGATTTTAAGTGTGTTTTCCAATAAATTATATGTATAACTGGACATACTTAATCCAAGTTAATGTGTTTAAAATTTTGTGTAAGATTTAACATTCAATAAATAATGTTCATTAGAAAATGATTCAGCCAAGCTCTAGCGGGCTTCTATGAGACGGTAGAGGCCTGCTGCTATGTTACAGCATGAGTTTGAATCAAATTTAAAATCAACCCACGCAGGTACTAGCTTTTAATTTTGCCCTAATGAAAGCTCAATTCACACTCGTTGGACAGCAAATACTAAACAAAAACCCTATTGATCCAAGTTTATTTCTATTATTCACTAACACCAGCCAATCAATACTTTGCACCGATGGAAGCAATCAGTCCTGCACCCGCAAAGGTCAAATCAGCCAATTATAGCCTGCCAGCTTGAGTGGAGCTCAGCATCTTTCAACAACAACACACTGAGACACAGACAGTTAAGTAATATTGCTCCATCTAACCATGTGAACTATAAGCAGGGCTTCTGTTTATTAATTTCATTTTTCTGTGCTGATTTTTTTAGTTATTTTTGAGTTTTATGTAGATTCCCTGAAGTCTTTATGTTTTTCAGGGCTTTTGCTTTTTATATACTGTATGAAATTATTGTTTTTGGTTACTTTCCAAAATGCATGGGTGTTTTTTTGTCACAATATGTATAGTAACTCAACACTACTTGCACACTTACTGTAAGTTGTACCTTCTTTCCTTTGCTTTCCTCCACAACTAAATCCTTACAGTTACGTGCACATTATTCTGGGCTTTTGTGTGTAGACATTTTTTTACATTTTGATACAGTTATGCAATTCTGTTTTAAATCTTCCCTATCTAACTGTAATATAGCTTTAAATCCCACGAATGAGCCTCATTTTCTGATTGTAATCTCGTTTTAAATCTAGCAAGCGGAGTCTCCAATAAAAATGTAGGAATCTGCTGCCATTCAGTAGTTCAGGTGTGTTTAAAATATCTGGAATGAATCAATGATAGTCACGAGTCAGAAAGGAGGGACAGTTTATTTGAGTATTTGAGTTTTTTTTTTTTTTTTTTAATTGGGAAAGGGGTGAAGTCAACGTGAATTGAGCCTGCCGTGCAACCATATCAGAACTTCGTGTCAGAGGACCACGCAGTTCTGAATTGCATACAGGGTGGCCTGCAGGTACCTGGCCAGCCATAGGGGTTGCTGGTGTGCGGTGAGCCAAGGACTCCCCAGCCAACCTAACCCCTTCCCCACCCGGGCAGCGCTTGGCTAATTGTGCGCCACCCCCTGGGAACTACAGTCCATGGTCAGCAGTGGCATAGCTTGGATTTGAACCAGTGATCTTCAAGCTATAGGGTACAGAGAGCTTTTACTGTATATGCCAGTCTGGAGCCCTACCATGTGGTAGTTGACCTTGACTTTTGCATGTGCCCTTGCCATTGGCTTGGGACACAACTCCCATAGCGGTCTACTACCACACATGTAGAGCCTTCATCGACAGGCGCTATAGCTTAAGTATGTAATGTTTCTACCATAAACTAACACAAATCATACATTTGACTTTGCTATTTATAAGCTTCTTCTATTTTCCTTGAAGAATGGTATATTCCAAATTTTCCATAAAAAGCAGTATACAGTATGGTGCTTTCAAAGAAAATACATACATTCAGTAAGCCATACATGTTTGCGCACAAAAAAAAGAAAAACATTTTAAAAATAACATGCTAATGTACTGTGGTAACCAAAAACTATTTCTTGTTGAATATATAAGAAAATTAACCAACAGTGAATTCATGTCTTTTAAGTGCCACTTTGAGGTTGAACCAGAAGACTGCCCTCTGTCCTTCGTCCTGGGGCCACTCAAGGTAGGTTTGTGTGTTCATTAACTTGCGCAGCTTACAGAACCTGTTTGGCACGTCCTCCTTCCGGATGGGCTCCAGTAGAATCAGAATGGCCGTGTCGTTGTTCTCATCAAAGAGTCGAAAGTGGCTAAAGTCCAGTTCGTACTTGCACCACTCACTGCGAACAAAGTGCTCCGAGAGAACAAATAGAGTTTTGTGGCTTTTTTCAATGGAGTTGATTATGTTGTCTATTATCCATTTTCCAGGTAGAAAGTCGCGTTTGTGAAGGCAAAGTTTGAAGGGAGGTTGGGAACTTTCTAACTCTTGGACCAAATATGTCTCCACCCACTCTGAGTCCATCTCACTGTAAGAAATAAAGGCGTCGTAGCAAATATCTTCATGTCTAGTGTTGGTTGGTCTCCTTTTGGCCTTTAACCATGCCCAAGTCATTTGTATATACCAAATGACATGCAGCTTCTTGCAAAGGATGACTGTGCTGACAATTATAAAAAAAATACTTGTGCAGAGCAGTGAAATAGCTGTTGTCCTTTGACACTCAAAGACAGAAGGGCTTGCGTCCCTTACCAGTGATCCTCTAAATGCAGAGGGTGAATCACACACATAGTTTTCAGGCCATCCATCCAACCTAACAATATTTTCTGCTTCCTGGTGCATGAATGAAAGAAATTCACAGGAACACATATACCGATTATTACCTGCCTCCAAATTATCAAGCTTCTTGAATGCTTTCAGTTTGTCCTTGGACAAGGTGTTCAGTTTGTTTCCGCTAATAAAGAGCACTTCTAAGCTAGGAGCTAATTTTGCATCAGGTAGGCTTATTAACTTGTTATTAGACACATAGATCTCTTTGAGAAAAGGCAGGTTAATTGTAAAGAAATTCAGCTCATTGTTGCTTACATCCAGAATTTCTATGGTATCTGGAATGCATGGTGTTAAATTTTTTATGCGGGATGTGGAGAGGTTTAATTTTTTTAGAGAAGGGGGCCATTGACACAATTCAGGTATGTCTTTAAAGACATTCTGGCTGAGATCTAAGGAAACTAGCTTGTTGAGTTTAGTGAACAGCTGGCTGAGAGGGCCAAGAAACTTCAGGGAATTCTTGCTGATATTCATAACTTGAAGGGATCGCCATGAGCCATCACCATGACATGCAGTTTCTGTCATGGCATTATCAGTAAGCAAATTTCCACTAAGATCCAGATACTCCAGATTTTTTAAGTGCCTAGAAGTTGGACAAGGTATCAAGAACACTTTGCTGTTAATGACAGTTAGTCTTTCTAATGGGTCCAGGAGCTTTGCTAAATAAGAAAGGGAACTGAACATGTAGAAGGAGATAATGGTTATGTTTTTAATTGTCAAGGTATGCAGGGTATCAAGCTGTACATCACTAGCGTTGTACCACCGACCAGTTCCTAAAAGCTGACAATCTTCAATTTCTACATGTAGGATTCTGGCGTTGTCAATCACTTTAAGGAATTTTACCATTGATCTATCATTAAGAGTGATGTTCTTAAAGATTAATTTCTTGATGGTTTTCTGAGAGACTGCTGAGAACACCTCAGTTTCCTCACTCACGTCCAGTATTAAATCCCTCAGTTCAAGGTAAATGCTGGAGTTCGAGAGATCGTTTAGAATGTTTTTTACTTGATTTGAATCCTGCTTAAATAGATCGTGCAGACTAAGGAGAACATGACTGATCTGTTCGATTAACTTGAAACTACCTACTTCATAATTCTTCAGTCGATTACCGTACAAGACCAGCTCATTGAGTATCTTGATTCCCACAAAGTCATCTTTCTGTATAGAACGAAAGGATGGATTTCCAAATTTCAAGCTTCTTAACCTAGTGAGGTTTTGAAGGAGCCGCCCATGACCTAAAGTAAGGTAGTCATTACCCAAGAGGTTCAGGTGCTCTAATGCACAAAGCTGCCCAAACCAACTAGCTGACAAGTTGACAAGGTGGTTGTAAGACAAGTCCAAGTGCACCAGAGCTGTCAGAAAGGTAAATGCCTCGTTGTCAATAGAATGAATACGGTTGTGTTGTAAACTCAGTACTTTGAGTTTAATGCAGGTCTTGAAGTCTGTCTTCTTGATAACTTCAATATCGTTTAATGAAAGATTGAGTCCCAGCATGTCCTTTAGGGGTATACTAGGCACTGTCAGTAATTTAGCAGAAGAGCAATCACAAAACTTCTGTGCATCACATTTCTGACAGAGGAAACTTGGGTTCATATATTCAGTAACTCCACTTGTGAATAGATGAATTGCGAAGAGCTTGACAATTAGGGTTATTGTTGTTTTTCCCATCGTGACAAACCTTAAAGGAAACACAATTGCATTAATAAAAAAAGGATTTGGGTTCCCTATCAAGAACGAAATGTAACCATTACCAGATGGGTATTAACCTTGTGAAGACCCAGAACCTGAATCAAATTATACCAAAGCTGTGTGAAGCACCTGTGATGCAGTCATGCCCGCCCCCAGAGGGCATAAGAAGACTGCAGATGCCAGGAGCATTTTTCCTTTCATAAGATTGAATCTAAACAATAAAGCCATAGACCTATATATTGTTACTTTTTATCTGCTTCTTAAGCTAATTGTGAAATACACTATTTCTGCGATAGTTATTTATGTTGTTTAAACTTCTGGTTACATGTAATTTAGTGCACGTAGCCTTTTGTTTGTCACATCTCGCAGTGGCCTTGTGCGGCTATTGTCACCCCTTCCCAGGGATCAAGCAACTTGAGTCAGCTAACTGGTGGTCTCCTTACAGACTATTCATTTCCAAACGGAGTTAAAATAAAAGTTTAGTTTTTTCAAATGATTTTGTTATTATTTGAATTATAATATGGTTATTGTTGTTTTCTGTGAGGAATTGTTTCTCTTGAGTGTGTTTTTGTGTTTTTTTTCGTTTGGACTGTTTGGGTTTACCAGAAGCTATATAGGTGGGCATCCCTATAAACTGTTTCTTGCAGTAATGCGAACTATGTGAGCCTGTAGGTTCCCAGCCTGGTACCTGCCAAACAGAGAATAAGGTTACAGCACTGGTACCATACTGACCCAGAGCAAGTCTCCACACATGTACTGTACCGAGGCTCAGTTACATCTCAGCTAAATCTATGTGCAAAGTCACTGACCCAGTTCCCACCATCCCTGGTGTAGTACCAGAGGACTTGGTTTGAGTTTTGAATGACTTGTTACAGTTTTAATCTGTATAACAGTGCTGTTACATACAGTACTGTATACTTTGTATTGACATAGCTGCTTGTTTAGATAGAGGCAGCTGTTTTTGACACTGCGTAGCTGTTTGCATCGTGCCAGGGCTTTATACTTGTGACATGCACAAGACCAGTCTCCTAGTGGAGGATAAGCATGGCAGGTGCTCTTCCTGTCTGGGGCCAGAGCAAGTAAAACAGGCACTCGCTGACTGCAGCTTCTGCAAGTTTTTTGCAACTTTTTCAAAACGCAAGCTGGGGAAATGGATGTCTCGCAGTTCTGCGAACTCCATGTCCATTTCACTTGGACAGAGTTCTGCCCCATCGTCAGTTAAAGACGTGGCTGTGTCTTCTCCAGATGGTTCTGTGCCAAAGGAAAGCAAAAAGATTGCCCGGGGGAAGGACCCATGTAGGAGGCAGTCTTTGCGGTCTTCTTCATCATCCTCTGCCTCTCCTTCTCCAAGGAAGAGGAAGAGAAAGAGTTATCGATCTAAAAGATCAGCTGACTGCACTGCTCCGCCTACCCCCCTGTTCCTTTGGAACAACAAAGAAGAGCTTTATAAAGCTAATGCTGTTATTATCATAACTGGTTCCCTGAAATAGAAATGTAACCATTACCGAACATGAACAAAATTATACCAAAGCTGCACGGTAGCACCTGTGACGCAGTCATGCCCAAGGGCATAACAATACTGCATGCACAGATGCCAGCATCATTTTTACCTGAAGCATGCGGCAACCATTGCTGCAGTGACCTTGAAGGTTAATAGTTAGGTTTCTATTTCAGGGAACCAGGGTTATGATAATAATCTAACGTTCCCTATCAAGCATCAAATGTAACCATTACTGCATGGGTAAGTGTACCAAAGCTGTTGCAAAGCCATATTGCATAACGACTGGAATGCTACAAGTCGAAGGCTACCTTGAGCGATACCGTACAGAACACCAGTAACAAGTAGCTAGGGCTAAAAAATAATTTGAATGAGAAATTCCCCTCTAATTATGTTGTAAGGGTCGACCCTGAAGCCACCCTCAATATTCGAGTTCCAAAGCAAGGATTTTGTGGATCCTTGACATTAAGTCGATAGAACCTTGTAAAGGTATGACCACGCTGCTGCTTGGCAAACGTCCCTAACAGGGTCACCCTGGAACAAAGCCCACGAAGTTGCCATGCACCTGGTGGAATGGGCAGTGAGCTTTCCTGGAAGGGGCAAGTTGGCTCGCTTAAAGGCAGTCTTTACTGCATCTGTTAATTAGATGCCTCTGCTTAGACGGACTTTACCATGGGACTTCACCCTATAACAGATAAAAACCAGTTCGCTGCCTCTAAATCTGTGTTTTGTCCACATAAGATGCTAGTGCCTGCACAGGGCAGAGTGTATGGAGCTGTAGCTCCCTGTCCGACTGGAAAGGAGGTGGATGGTAAACCTTCAATTCCACAGACTGGCTCATGTGGAATGCTGAGATAGTTTTCAGCAAAAAAGCAGGATTAGTATGAAGCATAACCTTTGAACTGGTTTCTGCAAAAATTAAGCAGGGTTTCACAATCGAAATGCTGCATCTCACTCACCCGCTTAGCGGAGGTTATTGCAAGCAAGAAAGCCACTTTAAGTGTAAGAAAATTTCAGCTCAGCTGAATGCAAAGGTTCAAATAGGGGCTTCATGAGGTACCAAGCACTACATTAAGCCTCCAATGAGGAACAATATCCTTCAAAGATGGCCAAAGCCACCAAGTTCCCTTCAAAAATTGCCCTGCCAGGAAGTGAGCTCCTGGGGAGACTGAATCAATTTTAACATAGCAAGCTGAAATAGTTGCCAGATGGACTTTTAATGTAGATGGGGATTCCCCCCCATCAAACAGATCCTGCATAAATAATTGCAGTATAACTGTTATGTGATAGGTCGTGAGGTCAAAACCCAGAGGCAAGCACAACGTCAGAAAGAAGCCCCACTTGTACTCATACCGAGAGTGTGTGGATGCTGCTCTGGTATTTTTCAGGGTGTCAATGACCCTAGCAAAAAGCCCCTGATGGCTCAAATGCAGCCGTTCAGGGGCCAGACCCTGAGCCAGAGGTTTGATGGATCGGGATGCCACAATGTCCCATGCGCCTGGCTGAGCAGAGCATGACATTTTGGCAAGCTCCATGGATGGCCACTCAGGAGCTGCAGCAGAGCTGAAAACCACAGTCTGGTGGGCCAGTAAGGGCTACTAATAGCACCCTGCCCCGGTCCTGCCTACTTTTCTTCAAACACAGCTGGAGCATGGTGAGCAGTGGGAAGACATGTAACAGTTGCATTGGCCACTGGTGTGCCAAGGCATCTGTTGCCAGCAGGTCCCTGCCACCTGTTATGGAGAACCAGCGGGGACAGTGGGTCAATTCTTGTGAGGGAAAGAGATCTATCTCTGCTCTCCCGAACCTCTCCGAAATGAAGCTCACCACCTCGGTGTGAAGCCACCATTTTGATTGACTGGGAGTTCCCCTTGAGAGGCGGTTCGCTGGCAGGTTTATCATCCTGGGCAGGAGTACCGCCCTCAGTGAGAGGAGGTGATTGTGTGCCCAGAGTAAAAGCTTGCAGGCTACGCAATAGAGACTGGGAGACCTGAGGCCGCCCTGGTAGTTTATATAAGCCACCACGGTAGTGCTGTTTGTCTGGACAAGCACTGCAAAAATTCTGATAGGCCAGAAAAACTGCTTGCAGCTACAAAATATTTATATGGAGACCCTGCCTAGGTGCCAAGACACTGTCACTAGGCAGCCACAGTTCAATACTGGCTGAAAAACCCTGCTGTTGAACCAGGCTTGAAGAGGTTGCTTGCGCAGGAGACCCAAAGGAAGCACCTGAGAAGCTGCTGACGATGAGTTCAGAAGTCTTTGGAACGTCATTGCTGTAAGCTCTCCATTGAGCTGAAAAAGCTCCAGACAGGCAGCTATTCTCTGCAGAGTGGACAGCATGGATGTGGAGTCCAAGCGCACTCCCAGATAGGAGGCTGTTTGAAAAGGTGTGAGCTGGCTCTTCACGATTCACTGATAGGTCCAACTGATAAAAGTGGCCAGGGATGAGTTCCTCGTGGGCATCTGCTTGCACTGGAGACTAGGTAATGGAGCACTCTTATGCCTCTGAGTCTCAATGGGGAATAACTTCCATGCACTTCTAGAAGGCATGCAGAGCTAGAGAGAAGCCAAATGGCAGTACACGAAACTCGTACGCTGTTCCTTGGAAAGCAAACCTCAGGTACCTCCTGTGCCCTGGTCTTATGGGGATGTGAAAATATGTGTCTTTTAGGTCCACCGTGGTGAACCAATTGCCTGGCCTGATTGACTGCAACAGCTGTTGCATGGTCAATATCTTGAATCTCCATCGACTCACATAAAGGTTGACTCCATGCCATTACACTTGAAGAGATATCTCCCCCATCATCAGTTAAAAATGCGGCTGTGTCCTCTCCAGGTGGCTCTGTGCCAAGGGAGAGCAGAAAGATTGCCCGGGGAAATGACCCAAGTAAAAGGCTATCTTTGCAGCCCTTTTGATCATCCTTTGCCTCTCCTTCTCCCTCTCTAAGGAATAAAAAGTACTCAAACATAAGTCTATTTTGTTTGTGTATTTCAAGAAGAAAGATGGAATTAATTTTATTTTGAAGTTAACAATTCATTTCAAATCAAATCCAGTCCTTACTAAAGTGACACCAAGAGAAAATTAATATAATCATCAATAGCAATACAATGTTGAAATGTTCTGTACCTGCATACATAATGTAAAAAAAATAAAATGTTTACCCCTTACATGGCAGTGCAAGACTAAACTATTTTGGACCTCAGAAATTGCAAACATTATTGCAGTGCTATTGAAGCATACTTTTATAAAGAAATATTAAACAAAGCATAGCAGTTAACCAGTGTACAAGAAATCACCTGTCGCATCTGCAGATATAAGGAAGGAATGCCCGTTATTAAACATTATCAGTCCTTCCTCTTTATGATTACAGTGTAGTTGTGGATCTAAATCCTTTCTGAGGAAACAGAGTCAAGAATTAAGCACTAGGGTTGATACAACATTAGGACGGTTTTGATTTTATTGACTCCCGTTCTAGAATTGTAAGGCAGCTTTATGTGATATGACCTCCAGTCACGAAGCTGTGCAGGTTTAAAGAAAAAAAAAGGCTCCTGAATATAAACTAGCTAACCAGTATGGGGGGAGAAAAATCCAAATGTTTTTGTTTAAGTGTTTTAAGGACTGTCAATTAATTTAGCTTAAATCCATGATGTAGTGACAAAGGCATTATTAAAAGGTAAGAACCCACTTGTACATGTAGGTTGTAAGCTCAAATAAAAATGATACGTGTGTGTTGCTACACACCAAACTATTAAGAGCAAAAGCCCACAAATGGTGTTGTTTTTTCTGTCCAATTCACAACATTTGAAAAACATATTGTCAGTATTGTATCCTTTATATACATATCTCCCAATACAATCTCTCATACAATCTCTCATTATTAAAGTTGAAATAAAAACAATACACTTTAATGTAAATACGTACACAAACTGGAAATGTTGAGTTTATGAGATTAGTAATTTAGGTGGAAAGGCATCTATTGAATAAACTGATCTGAAAAAAGACATTTGAAATAGCCAAAGGTTGAAATAATGTTTCAATGAAACAGCTAAAAATCAACAGGATTTGGGATTTGACAATGAGTGCATTTTATACTCTCCAGCTCCAGTAGGTTTTTTTCCTGTCTACTGCACCAAACTGTTTTCTTTGTAAGTCATATCAATAATTTAATGGTGTGTGTTTTTAAAACACTTCATCAAAGGTATATAAAGATTATAACAATGCCATTTTTACTGTGGCACAGCCCAAGTGTAAATGTTCTATTTGCATGGCAATTCTGCATGTGCATTACAAAATAAAATTCTGCATGTGCAATATAAAATGAAATTCTGCTGTCATTCCAGCTCATGTGAACTAAGGAGGGTGGCTTAACTCAACCTCTTACATAAAGGATTTGTTTTTGCCATAAAGCTTTGAAGTCTTTAATCTGATACCAATATGATTGTCCAGGTCAATCCGCACAAACAAAACAAAACGACCAAAAAAAGTAGGTTAAAATTAAAAAAACTTATTTTACAATCACTCAACACCTACTCACTGGAACGCCTTTCTTTTGTGGTTTATATATTATACAACTTACCAAATATTTTATAAACTATATACATTTAATAAACAATGGTCCATTCTCGCATACAATATGGATATAACGATGGGAAAATCTGATAGAAAACAATAATTAACACATTGAAAATGATGGTAGAAAAACGTACCTACTGAAATCCTTTTGTCGTTTCATATAGAAATGTTCAAGTGTCTTTGCTTGATTAACCTTTAACATCTGGCTTGAAGTCTACAGCATCAGTTATTTATATTAGATGTTTTTAAACAGGATGCACATGCAACTTAGCCATCTGAGATTTAGCACAGCTGCTACAAGCTACTTGTTATGCAACAGTAACCTAAGTTTTCAAATCTGATTTGTAAGCAATGTTTTAAGAAAAAATCCTAGCTTCAGCCAGTTGTTGAATTTGCACAAATACTAGCTATTAAATGGTTTATTTACTTGTAGCTTCACGTTGAAAAAAAGTAAAACACTGTACAAGTCTGAATTGGTGGTCATTTATGTGTAATTAAAAACAGTAATCTAGCGCATATCCGACTGCGGTGGAACCAGATTAAGGGTGGATATGTAAAAAGTCAGATAAATTAATCCTGTTTTAAATACCATTATGCACAGCTGTAACAATTACTATAGTCACACAATTACTGTTTTGCGATTCAGCTTTTCTTAGGGAGCTCCCCTAAATCCCTTGTCTAGAAAGTTACAGGGTATATTACGAACATCGCGTCTGCCGTGTGCAATTTTGCAAAGAAGAATGGGCAAAAATTACAGTGTCAAGAAAAGCTGGTAGAGACTTATCCAAATAGACTCATGGCTGTAATTGCTGCCAAAGGTGCCTCTTCCAAATATTGACTAAAGGGGGTGAATACTTATGTAATTAATTATTTTGTATTTGTAATTAATCTAGAACAATGTGTAGATTTTATTTGATTTTTTACTTGGACTTTGTTGTGTTGATCAGTGGCAAAAAATCCTAATTAAATCCATTTTGATTCCATGTTGTAACAATAAAATGTGGAAAAGTCCAAGGGGGTGAATACTTTTGAGAGCCCCTGTGTGTGTGTGTGTGTGTGTGTGTGTGTGTGTGTGTGTGTGTGTGTATATATATATATATATATATATATATATATATATATATATATATTATATATATATATATATATATATATATATATATATACTTGTATATGCTAAAGTACATGAAACATCTTAGAACTTTCATCTACCAATCAGAAAGCTCCACTCCATGGCACTACCACACTAAATAGAACACACAGATAGAATGTTTATCCTTAAATAAAAATTGAAAAGGGACATACATTATGCAAAGTTAAAAAATGAAATCACAATGAAAACCTGTTTCTCACAATACTTTGGTAGTGTCCTTGTCTGTATGGTTGTGACGCTTACCTTCTACCACGAGGGAATGCCCAGTGATCAGGGTTCTATGCTGTGTAAATCGATCAATTAAAAAAAATACTATCCTTCAATCTGCACTTAAATAAAATCAGCCATAATGAAGGCTACATGTGAGTGTTATTTATTTCTGACCCAATGACTTGATGAACCCATCTCATTGTAAATTGGGGTAACACAATCTGTAGTAAGATATAAAAAAATGGAATTTCTACAACAGAAGGCTTGAACCATTCTGAAAAACAATCACCTACTAATATGGACACAAAGAATTAAACAACACACATTCAAGTACAAAATGTTTATTTTCTATGATCCAAATCATCTAGAAAAATATACAAAAGCTTAACTTTACACAACACGAATCTTGAAAAAGTATATTCACATTTGTCTTTTATTGTTTTTGTTTTGTTTAATAACATCACATTTCACTTAGACATCCCCACAGTATCCTGAATCATTGGAAAGCTGCGAGTTGGAACTCCGACTGGATGAGGAATTCCAAATGTCCAGGTTCATGTGGCACCTAAAGGGATCGAAACTAGAAAATTGCTTCTGTCTGCAGAGCACAGCCTGCTCTTTGCTGACAGACGAATGGGATAATGATCTGTTGCGCTGGAATTGGCTTTGGTATGGGTCGCTCTTTGGAGTCCATATGGAGCCAAACAGACTAGACATTGGTGACAGACTCCTTGTGCCCGAGAAGTATGGCTGCAACAAAAGAAAAGAAGATATAAAAGACATATGATCATTTCTAAGAACTACAAAAGACATGTACATCGTTTCCACTATAAAACCGATCCGCTCCAAGGCCGGGCCAAACCAGCCCAGCACGACTTAGGAGGAGCCTGCTCGTCCTTCCACTGCAGCGCCCAAGCTGTGCAGCTGACGTCACATGCAACGAATGTGTTGAGGCGCACGTAGATCATGCAGCATTGAGATACGCTGTATTTGAGTTGAATGGTGGATCCAGAGGTTATGGTTGTTTTTCTTCATTTTTGTTAATTCATATACTACTGGATACAACTGAAACGCAACGACGGGATGATTATGTAGTGGAGAAGAATGCTTCTCAGAGAGAGGACAAATTTGGATCCACTGAGCAAGACAAAAAAAATCTGCTTACACTCTGCACCGTAAATGACTAAAATCATGAACCCTGCGTCACTGCACGGCTCCAAAACAGAGGTGCTGTGAGGCCAGAGTTGGTTCTCACTCGACTCGAGAAATAGCCAGTGCACAACCACAGCACGGCTCCGATGTGCAAATGGAAATACAGCCCCAAATGTTGTGCTCATGAAATAATGGACAATGAAACTGAATACACAGTCAGCCACACTGCCAGCATGCTATGTATGAAATTATTTTAATAGCTCTGCAATTCAAATCTCAGTTTATGCTAATGCATACACACACACAAGAAGAAGTTGTACCAGGTGTTGGTTGTGTTGTGTGTGGCATTCAATTATTACTTTCACCACTGGGGCACTTTAAAAAAAGAATTACACCTTTAACAAGTCTCCACAAATGCTACACTCTCAGTCTATTCATAGTATTTGAGCTGCAGTTTTGTCCGACAGCCAAAGTGAATCATGTCATACTTTTTTGCTGTTGAGTGAGAAGTCAGATCAAACTGAATATCACTAAGTAATTACACAGGAGGATTCTCTACTGTTAAGGCAAATTTAGCAAAATAAATTTTAAAATGTATTTTTTCTAACTCACTTTGCTGCCTACACATCCGGTTGATTCCCAGGCTAAGGTACTGCCTTGTGTCTCTTCATTCCAGCAGGGTTGAGGGGCATAGGGTAGACTCTGTGTCTCCTGGCCAGGGAAGGCATTCTGGAAATGTACATTCCCTAAAAAATAATAAAATGAATGTGTCAGTGTGTATTATTCAAAAGGAGTACCTTTCAAAGCAAATCAATGGTGCAAGTGAAAAAACAACAGTTTATACACTAACCAACTGACCACAAAGAAATTTTAAAGTAAAACATGCAAGTCTAGTATCTGGTTCACTTTGTTATTAACTATTAAAATTAGATGGTTTACCAAATCATGACTACCTTTGAGGCATTTTCTGTATCACATGTTAAATATTTTTAAGGGGACAATATACGGTTAACAATTTAAAAAAAACCTAAAATATTCTGGCATGAACCTTGCTGTGAATGTTTGTACCCTTGTAAAACTTACACTGACCTTTTAAAGTTAAAAAAGAAAAAGTATCCTGCTGCTATGACGCATGACCTACATTCTTTGACATTAAAAGATAACCTGGAACATTCAAAATAACTGAAAACATTTGGAAATAGTTTACTTTCCCCGAGTCATGTTGTTTTGAGAATAGAGTCATAGTACCGCAAACAAAACAAAACAACAAAACAACAACAAAAAAAAAAATTACCATCTAGCACTGGACAGTAGCTACTCTGTTCACAGTAAGGATATGGAGCGGCACACTGGCTGTTAACAGTCCAAGGAAAGCTAAAGATAAAGAAAAAAGAAAAACATAAAAAAAGTAATGTTCTTTTGTGTGCAACAGTTTTGAATGCTAACAGCAAAAACAAAACATCAAAACCGTTATTTGAAATCACCACAAGGAGGAAACAAATAATATGTATAAAGTATGTATAATAATAAAGTCAGTGCCTAGACTAAAGCAGGTAATAGTGAGAAGGAAAACCAAAGCGCTCTCCGTTATTTTAACTCTGCAGGAGCAAGTACTGTAAAATACAGAAACCATAGGAATGATCAGGCTCAGTGAAAAAGCAGCACAGTAGTTCATTGTGTCCTGGAGGAATCCAACAAAATAGTATATTAGGCCAGTTAATGTCTTTTTCTAGGAGGGTAATATATTTATAACTCAACCACACCTGTAATTGTTAAACAGAAACTTACCCATTATAAATAGTTCCTTGGGGGATGCAGGGCAAGCTTTCTGGTGGATTGTACCTGAAATCAGTGGTTAAAGGAACTGATGGCGCAGACCACATTTCTTCTGTTTGGTAAGGACTTGAAACACCTTAAAAAAAAGAAAAAAGAAATACACTTAATATATTATAACAGAAAATCTGAGTAGTATATAAAATAAATGTGTTAACTATATCTATAAATCACTCACCTGCGTTTCTCTCCACACCTGCAGCAACAGCAGCAAAACTGGGAGTGAAGTTTGTGGCTGGAACTGTTTCGGGCATTTGAGTTTTCTCCATTTGATACAGCAGGCTTAACAAGACAAGAAATGGTTTTGTCTATGTATTACAAATATGCACATATCCAGGCATTATTTACCAAAACTCTGAAAAGGAACACAAGCTTATAAGATATTAGGTGACTTGAGGAAACATTAGGGTTGCTAAATGAGTTTATGAGTTCCCAAAATTAGAACCTGAAAACTAACTAAAGACTGTCTAAATAAAACAAAAAAGGTAATCTGTCACACCACAAATACATCCTTCCTTCTTGTTCATCCTTGCGTGTCACCTTTTCGGTTCTCACAGTAAGTCCATTGTGTGGGAGGCTTTCTACAACAACTAGTCAGTTCAGCACATACTGCATAATTTGGTTCTACAATTTTGAATTGCGAAGAAATTCAAATCAACTACAATTACCCCATTTCAAATTAATCAAAACAAGTAATACCCTGCCCTGCTCTCCCTTCAATGTTGAGCGATTTCTGTTAGAGGAGCCAATGCTCAATTGTGTGTTAATTTAATTTGTTTGTTTTCTTTTAATTGCTGTAGTTCTCTTATTGTAAAATGTTTACCTGTAGTTTGGGTTCGGTGTTGGACAACAACCTCTGTCAGCTGGAAAAACACCATTTTGAATATTTTCCCCTAGGAAAAAACAAATAAATAGCAACAACCATAATTAAATATACTTAATAGTAATCTGAAATATTACCAAACATTAAGACAACATCTCATACTGTCTGCAGCTGAAATTTAAAAAAATCACATGACCTAAATATGTCGGCCATAGTCATGGCCAGCAACTCATTTATAGTGCAAACATGAAGTCAGTACCTCAAATGCTTTGTGACATACAAGAGGCTGACACTATAGTGGTAGCACATGCACATAAAAACTGTTAAAGGACAGGTTTTTTCTTCTATGACACCCATGATCAAACAATGGCCTAGACAATCAAAAAATCCAGCTATGTACTTGTTATGAAGGCAATATCTTACTAGATCTTTATCATCTGCAAACCAAAAACCTCACCAGACCCCAAGATCTAGGTCACAGGTCAAACTGAAAAGTGCCATTAAGCTTTGCCCAAAGTTTCCATAACACAGAAAACATGAAGTTGAAATGGCTTAGGACAGTGGTTCCCAACCTGTGGTCTGTCAGTAAACTCCAGGTGGTCTGCAAACAACTTCCAAAATTAGGTTAAGCAGTTCTTGCATAAGCCCATTTATACACAATCACACGTTGTGCAACTACAACATTATTACTAAGCACAACAAACAGCTTTAACCACATTAAATATCATTACAATATATGTATGTAGTCTGCATTTCCCCCCTTTATCTGTTTTCTATTACAGGTGTGATTATAAATTAATATACACTGCTCTGCAAAAGTCTTAGACTTGTTGCATTTTTCTACTCTGATGCATTACGAGCATCAACAATTTACTCAAAGCCTCCACTGGTGTTTTCTACTATTATAATAACCTTTACTTGCATAAAGGAGGAAAAATATTGAGTGAAATAGCTTGTTTTTCTTTCTTATGCAAGTCAAGGTTGTTATAATAGTAGAAAACACTATTGGATGCTTTGAGTAAACTGATGATGCTCACAGTGCATCAGAGTAGAAAAATGTAATATGTCTAAGACTTTTGCACAGCAGTGTATATTATAGCTCCCTTTGATGCAATACCTAGCATCGCCTTCAAAGCCGCCAAACAGCTTTCTTATGTGAAACAAATACTAACTAAATAACTGTTACACATTATAAAAGGCACAGACTTATTTTTACATCATTATTTATAACAATCTACATCAAGCATCCACATAAATTAACATTTTTTCTAATCTGTACTCATTCTACTACATTTTTTCACTGTTCAGGGGAAAAAAAAAAAAAAAAAAAAAAAAAAAAAAAAAAAAAATCTGGCTGTCGCTGCCTTTTCGCTCCACATAAAGCAGCGCACTGCATTTAATATTCCTAACTCGGCTGAAATTAAAACTAGACTAAATCAAAACAAAAAACATTAAAACCACAGTTTCAATACTTTCATTTTCAACAGTATAAAACATGTGTTACAGTGTTGCCAGGGATACAGGAATAACAGTATTTCCATAGTATATGTTTGTTGCTTGACTAGTGAACTGTACTGTAGCTGAGTGATCTATTTCAGCTCCATGCTATCATATGGGTTTATTCAGCCAGGTTTAATATCTCACAAGACTATATGCAAAAATGAAATTCTCTTAACACTGGAAAATGTGTAGTCTGTTCTTGACGCTGTCATATGTAACCAAAATGTAACAAATCATATCGACTGTGTGCCACCAATCTGGTTTAATTTACACATCACAGCCCACCAGAAACGGTATTAACATCCTGTGCTTCCCATCCACCTCGTCTTCCGGTGTGTTTTTTTCTATGTACACGTGGAGTGAAGTTGGCGACTCAGCGAGTGCAATAAGTTGTGTTCCAAATGGATAGATTACTTTGCTACACGAGGTACTGGCTGCTGGGACCAGCACTGGTATTTACATGTACTGGATTGGACGACGACCCAGTGCGTCACTTGTCATGAGGTTTTGTCAAACAAAACCCTTAAACCTGCAAAATCGACTTGACATTTATCTAGAATGTATTCAGAATGTATATTTTTAAACAAAAAAAATTGAAACTTTGCCATCAGCAACTTACAATGCGCAAAACAACAACATTTTTGATGAACTGAGGTAGCGAAGACTCAAGCCTAGGGATCTCATTAAGTTTGGCAAATTATAGACATACTTTCTACTGCTGTATATGCATACAAATGTGTTTCAAAATGCTGTTGTGAAAAAAATGTGTGGCAAGTGGTTCGTGGGAAAAATTTTAAACACCAAAGTGGTCCCTACATTGAAAAAGGTTTGGAACCACTGGCTTCAGATAAGTTAGCAGTTGTAGGTGGCAGAGTCAGCAGACTTGAAAACTTATATAAGCTGCCCTCTCTGAGATGCTTATTTAACCCAATTAAAAGAAGAACTAGTAAACCCTGTACTGCACAGTTTTCTCCTGAGATAGACAAGCTAGTCAAATGATTAAAAAATATTTTTATATTAATAAAAATAAAGTTTTTTTTAAACACAATTTATAAATATAAAATTGATTTTCTTTCCATCGGTAATGGTTAAATTAAAATGTTAACTAACTTCCAAATATGAAAAGAACACAAAATGTGATAAACAGCAATTGTAGTGTCGTGGAACTATAACAATGAGAGTGACATAGACATCAGTTTACTTTTAGCTGTGGAGGTTGTGCAGTGCAGTTTGGTGCTCTTGTGGTCCTTCTCTCCATCCAGGCTGCTCCAGCTCCCCCAGCTCTCCCTGCTGGCTCCCACACTACCTGACGAGCTTCCCGAGTCTGAGCCAGAGTCTGAGAACAGCCTCCTGTCCAGGGACTTCCGTCTTGGGTTTGTCAAACACACAGCTACATGGGGGAGCAACAACACTCTTAAATATTCAATACACAGGGCTCAGTTGCAGTCTATGCAAAGCTGTTTTTTATTCACGTTTAAACCCTTCTTCAGGAGAGGCTGCCCAGATTTTGTTTGTTTATTGGCTGAAAGGTCAACATCTGATGAGTTACACAGAATACTACTCCCCACTTGACTTTATATAAAAATAAATACATAAAAATCATGAAAAGCATTTTTTTGAAGACCTGAATTATTTCATTATAAATAGTGTATAGCACATAAACAGTCACACAATGCAGTTGTATATTAAATATTCTCCACCGTTAAATCAAACGGTACTTTGCTTGCTGGCTTCTTTGCTCTCCAATACTATTTGCAATTGCTTTTCGCATTATTCATTTTAATATTCACTGTTTAGATTGCCACTTTTTCCCACCATAGGCTACCAACTCCTCTCAACACAACAAAGCAGTTGTGTCCTGGCCGTTGATGAGCAAGCCATGCCTTAAGTACTTAGAATGGTGGCTTAGAAACACCAAAAAGAAAAACGTTATACCACAGTAGAAAATGTACATTAATTCGAGATGTTGTAGTATTTAACAATAAGCTTTCATACGTATATTTTACACAGTTCAACCGAACATTGCCATTTAATGTGTTTACCACGGTAAAGAGGCTTGCGTTTCTAAGCTTGAGAAATTGACATGAGTGGAGTATTCCAATCACAACACCGCACACTTCTGTTCATCTGATGCATCATGTAGATAACAGATACAAAATAATGCCTTTGTTAAAATCCCGAAAAATGGAATAGAATATGCAGACCGTGGAAAAGGTAGCGGTAAACTTGGAGCATACAGATATTAAATAAACCTAAAGACATGTCATGGAAAAAGATGTGCGTCTTTATGTCTTCTTACACACAAAGTGAGCACAGTGATAGAAAGTCTGCCATTTTCAAGTATCCAATTCATTATACATCGGTCCCTACAAGGTCTGATAAGGTACAGTAGGTAATGTTTTATTCTACTAACATCAGCTTGGGAGGGAAAAAACACATACACTGGTATGTAATGTTATATTCTGCATAAAAGAGTTGATCAGTAAGTTCCTGCTAGATAGGTTATTAAAATAATACATTCAGTACAAAACAAAATCAATTAAATACAGATAATTAGAACATAAGTTTACAAACAATAGGAGGCCATTTGGCTCATCTTGCTTGTCTGGCTATAAGTAGCTTATTGATCCCAAAATCTCATCAAGCAGCTTCTTGAAGGATCCCAGGGTGTCAGCTTCAACAACGTTACCGGGGGGTTGATTCCAGACCCTCACGATTCTGTGTAAAAAAGTGCCTCCTATTTTCTGTTTTGAATGCCCCTTTGTTTAATCTCCACTTATGACCCCTGGTCCTTGTTTTTTTTTTCAGGTCGAAAAAGTCCCTCGGGTCGACATCGTCAATATCTTTTAGAATTTTAAATGCTTGAATCAGGTCGACACATAGTCTTCTTTGTTCAAGACTGAACAGATTCAATTCTTTTAGCTTGTCTGCATATGACATGTCTTTTAAACCCGGAATAATCCTGGCCTATCTTCTTTGCACTCTTTCTACAGCAGTAATATCCTTTTTATAGCGAGGTGACCAGAACTGCACACAATATTCAAGATGAGGACTTACTAATGCCTTGTACAGTTTTAACATTACTTCCTTTGATTTAAATTCAACACTTTTCACAATATGTCCGAGCATCTTGTTGGCCTTTTTTATAGCTTCCCCACGTTGTCTAGATGAAGACATTTCTGAGTCAACATAAACTCCTAGGTCTATTTTATAGATTCCTTCTTCAATTTCAGTATCTCCCATATGATATTTATATTGATGTTTATTTCCTGCATGCAGTACCTTACACTTTTCTCTACTAAATATCATTTGCCATGTGTCTGCCCAGTTCTGAACCTTGTCTAGATCATTTTGAATGACCTTTACTGCTGCAACAGTGTTTGCCACGCCTCCCTCCTTGAATCCCTACTGCGTTCATGCGGGACTTTGTCAAAAGCTTTCTGAAAATCTAAATAAACCATGTCATATGCTTTGCAATCCATTACACTATGTAACACAATTTTTGGACCTGGGTAGTAAGTGTTATTTCCTAATTGCTTATGCCTCAAAAGTATAGAAAATGGCTATTACTCCCCACAGACTTTGCTTTTGTGACCAGGACAGTGATATTTTGAAATTTACCTATTTCCAATGAGAAAACGGTCTTTTCATTCACATAAAGTCATATAACATATGAATCCAAATTAACATGTATTTATACTAAAGTAATACAAAAATGACTACAAAAGATTTAGAAGTGAGTAGTTTTTCGGGATTTACGATTATACTGTAAATCACTTTCACGAATCAGCCCCCAAATGTAGTCTCCCATCATGTTCTCATTATACTGTCCTTGGTAGCGGCGTTCAAAGTCCAGTATATCCTGGTGGAAGCGCTCACCTTGCTCCTCCGAGTACGCTCCCATGTTCTCCTTGAATTTATCAAGATAAGCATCAAGGATATGGACTTTGAGGGACATCCTACAGCCCACTGTGCCATAGTTCTTCACCAGAGTCTCAACCAGCTCCACATAGTTATCGGCCTTGTGATTGCCCAGGAAGCTCTGAACCACTGCGACAAAGCTGTTCCAAGCCGCTTTCTCCTTACTAGTGAGCTTCTTGGGGAATTCATTGCACTCCAGGATCTTCTTTATCTGTGGTCCGACGAAGACATTGGCTCTGACCTTTGCCTTAGACAGCTTAGGGAAGAAGTCTTAAAGGTACTTGAAGGCTGCCGACTCCTTATCTAGAGCTCTGACCAATTGTTTCATAAGGCCCAATTTGATGTGCAGTGGTGGCATCAGCACCTTCCGGGGGTCCACCAGTGGCTCCCACTTGACGTTGTTCCTCCCCACAGAGAACTCGGTCCGCTGTGGCCAGTCCCGCCTGTGGTCGTGCACCTTGGTGTCCCTGCTGTCCCAAAGGCAAAGATAGCAGGGAAACTTGGTAAAACCGCCTTGGAGACCCATCAGGAATGCCACCATTGCAACCTCTTGATGCCATCTCAGAAAAATGCAGATATGTATCCACTTAGGCAGCTGGAACTAAACTGAACTGGTGTGCTTAAGGCCCCTGTATTTATACTACTATTTATATTACTGGAAAGTAATAGAAGTTACTCCAAGTTTACTCAGCACTGAATCTATCTGGAATGTTCTGGAAAATAAGTAAATTTCAAAATATCACTGTCCTGGTCACAAAAGCAAAGTCTGTGGGGAATAATAGCCATTTTCTATACTTTTGAGGCATAAGCAAATCTGTGCAGAACTACGGAGAATCTGCGCTACAAGAACTCGACCACTGCATGCTTATTTGTCCAAATTACAGATATAACGAGAATACTTTTCATAGCAAGACCAAATTAAAGCACTGTGGAACAATGGTTCCACTATTCTCAAGGCATTTACAGGCAAATCCAAAAAAACCAATCACATTTAAGGTTTTAAGGTTAATCAAGGCTTTTCAAGGTTTTCAAAGCCCCGTACGAACCACGTATGTATGTTTCCCTACCATTCGGCATCTGCTTGAGAGGGCTGTCCAGTTTTGGGCATGATGTCACAGGTTCCTGTTTTCCATTTAGGCAGCGATTTCGTGATCTGTTGAAATTTCTTGGTTCTTTGCGCTCAAGATCTCTGTTCTTCTCTGTGGACACAGCAACAGTGTGTTCGGGAACTCTAAAACAGAGAGATCAAGGTGAAGACTATAATTACTACAAATATCATGACAATAATAACAATAAAAATCGACTTAATACCTTGCTAAAAACACTGTACTGCAAAATGCAGAAGACCAATAAAACAAAGTGAATACATTCTTATTGGAAACTTAAAAGGCCAGAGAAATGAGGATATCAAATTGTCCACCTACCCAACAAAAACCGGAACCTTCCTTCTGTTTTTCCCAGAGTTCCTCCTTGCCTTTCCACTTGCAGCTGTGGTATTAAACTCCACTCTCTCCTGAGGCTTTCTCTTTAACTGTGCATCTTCCCTAAGCTAAACATCAATAGAAACATTGCCAGCGTCAAGACCTAGAAATATCACTACAGCAAAGAATCAAAATAATGTAACGTGAATGCAATTATGTGATGATTCTGCTGCAGTAGCAGACTGGAGTAAAGAAGAAACTGTGCCACCTTCTCAAACAATACAGTATTCCAGTGCTATCCTGAATTACAAGGGAGATCATTTGGTTTGTTTTTCAATCTTATGTATTTGCATTCATAAACCTGTACAATGAATTAAAATATGTGCAATACGATGACACAAATGGAAAAGCCACACACCTCTGCGGTGGAGGCGTCCACTTTTTCCCATGGCTTTTTTCCCATAAAAGGAAACAAACTGCTGCACTGTTGTATTCTTGGGACTTGGTTGTTGAGCAGTTTCTCCTCCAAGCTGCAAGCGTAGAGGACTGGTGTGCTGCCTACGGTCTCTGTTAGATTCTCATTGTGGTTTGAGTGCGTTTCCATGGGAACCAGACATGCTGTCACCTCCCCCTCGTCTTTAGCACTATGGTAAGGTTCTTTAATACATTGTGCTGATTTTTCTGGCAGGGCCGCGTCTTCGTCAGTGTTATTATTGCAGGTAGTTGGGTCCTGATCCATGTAGTCACCCAGGTTGTCCACTTCTTTCACTGGCAGACACTCTTCCTCTAGAGCAGTAGCCACAGTAGTAATGGGGTTCACTTTATATTTACTATAATACATAGAAACCTTGTGTTTCTTCTGAGGCTGAGCAGGTGCCCCCGAGTTCTTTTTTGACCCATTCTGGCTTCTGTTTGGACCATTTACCACGGCAGGAGACCCTTTTCCTTTGCCTTTATCTGATGCACTGCATGAATCGACAAATGTCTTGCAACTACCTATAATCCTGTAAATTAAAAAAAAAAAAAAAAAAAAAAACAAACAAAAAAATGTTTTTTAATATAAATGTATAAAGTATGTTACTACCACATCTCCTCCTAGTAATTACACTTCTTACCTAGCGGAACTGGAGCTGACTGTATCAACAGGGCTGTTGTCTTGAGTTAATGCAGAGTCGTGATTATGTCTGGTCCCTGGTGTGAAAAATTCAGTCAAAATGTAGCGGGCTTGACGACAGGCCATCCAACACACCCCACACAATGACAAGCTGTTAAAACAAAAGCAGCAAATTAACTTCAAATCCCACTAAGCTTAATGTATTATACATGTACTACAATTTGAGGCATATGACCATGTTTCAGTCTTACGAAAGCAGTGCTCCCTTTAAAACGATGTAGTCAGGAAACATGGTAAGAGTCTGTGCATTTTGTGTTCTGCCAAATAACGAGAATACAAGAGCAGGTGTAATGGCAATGTTGGGCAAATAGGAGCTACTACCTTATAACAGTGTTATAAAGAGCAACAAGGGAGCACTGTAATATCAAAAGGGAAACAGAACAAAAAAAAAGTAAACAATTCAGACATTGTTTTACACTAACCCTTTGCGTATGATATTTGAGTGAAATCCTTCACTCAACCCTCAGCTCAACTTAGACGCATTATTTTGTCTTACCATGTGATGATGATGGTGACCACCCAGAAGTTCTCCTCCCAGCTGGGTCCTGGAACCACCAGTGCACACAGTGGCAACATGTGATGAGGGAGAGTCACATTAAGAGTGAAGGAGAACAACGTGCCCCGACCTGTCACAAGGGTCAGATCTCTGAACACCCTGGACGAGGTAAAATCTGGGGTGAAACTGGGGAAAAAGGAAGAGCACGAGACATTTAATCACATTCTTAAAAAAAAAAAAAAAAGAAAAAGGAGTACTTCTCATACACCCGAAAGCACTTTACAAAGTTAACCGCACGATTTGGAAAATGTGACAGCACTCTGCAATGTTTAAATGACCCTCTGCTTGTTTCAAAGGACCTGTTTCAGTATGACAGTGTATCACTGGTAAATAATAAAGACATCCTGTACGTACGCAATGCTGATTTCACGGGAGGAGTTGTAATCCATCTGGAATGAATGACACTCCAGTACTTCAAAGCCAAAACCTTGGCACTTGTATCCATTGATGTTCATTGACATCACTTTTAATGGCAGCTCTCCTGCATTTTCCACTTTAAAGCTCTTCTGAATGACATATGATGGTTTGTTGTTTTTCAACCCTAGACCGGAATAAAAAAGGAAATGTAAATTGTTTGCAAGTTTGCCATGATTTCATCTTATCTATGTGGACAACGCAGCCTTGACTGCAATGTTGAGATGAACGAAGATATTACCAGAACATAAAGGAAAGTGATTTTGTGTTTGTTTGCATGATGCTTTGCTAGGCTAATAATAATAATAATAATAATAATAATAATAACAATAATAATAATAAGTCATATTACATTGCCTCTATATAAGGGCTAGTTACACATTGAGGATACTGTTTATTAACCACTTGGCCTCTGTATACTTGAATACAAATGCAGGTATCGGTATGGCGGCCCTCACCGTTTCTACATTCCATGAGTGCAGACTGCGGGAAGTTGAATCTAAGCGAGGCCCCTGGCCCTGGCAGCTTTCCTCCCACTCGCAACATCTCTCTGGCACCTAACCCTTTCACAGTGACCATGTCAAACACTGTCAAGTTATTCCTGATTAGAAAAAATACAAGCACATTTAAAAATAAATAAATAAATAAATAAAAAATAATAAATCAAAGGTTTTTATTTTTAAATTGAAGATTGCAAGTTACCATCACACTTTATGAATCATTGTTTAAAATCTAATCTCCCCATCCAATCACTTTTTTTTTTTTTTTTTTAAATGAAGTAATGTTCTTAGAACTCCTAAAGATAATCCCAAACTACAGATTCAGTCGGTATTTCACGATTAGGAATACAGCTACTTGTGGTCACAGTCACCTTATCAGTATGATTGACGTTACGGTTTTATGCTCTGCTGGTGTAAAAATGACACCAATTTCCTTTGTCTCCCAAGGTTGTAAATGGATCTGTTGCACTCGCTCCCCAGCCATGCTTTTAATGTCACTGGTATCCTGCATTGCAATATTTAATAACTGTTAGATACATTCCTGTAAGGTCCCATTTAATTTGCTAAAGCCCACATATTTTTTAAGTATATATTCTGCTGTACTACATTAATAAGACATTGGTCCCTCACTAAATTCCTTATCATATTATACTTATATATGATATTGTTTACAATAATTAATAGTTACAGATGTTTAAAGGAAATCTATCAGCTTCAATAAAAAAAAAAAAAAAAAAAAAAGTTTTCATACATAGTAAAAACTGTTTTTCTATTAGGAAGATAAATACATTTCTATTAGAAAGATAAATAATATCCTAAACAAGATTTATCACAGTTAGTCAGCATTTCTCTAGACTTACAGTATTTATAACTCTAAAGTGTGACAAATACAAAAATTAATCTTCAAAAGGGATTAAGGGATCAGACCCTGCAATATAAACTGACAAAGATAAGCTATACATACCAGATTTTTTTTCAATGTGAACTCGGTTGTAGTGACATTAACAACTAGTGGGTTTATCTTGAACCTTAAAGAAAAAGAGAAAACATTGGTTTAATAAACACCACACACACAATGCTGGCCTGCAGGCATTGCAGTAAGACCACTTTATTACAAGGATGATGGAATTAGGTTAAATGCACACACTTGTATTTCACTCAGGTGAGTAATGTAGTTGTCTTACTTGATTGCAGGTCTTGGAATTTGTCCATACTTCTTTGTTTGATGTAAAGGTATTCTGCATCTATCCATCAATGTGATGCTGATCATTACTGGCAATACAACATTACTGAAGGAATGCTTTTATGTGTATTAGTTGACTCTGCATTTTGGCAGTCTGTATGATACAAGTGTTTTCACAGCTTGACTACAATTTCTTTTGTGCTTTTATGGTGCAGTTCTATTTATTTATTTGTTAATATTCAGGCTACATCATTTACTTGATTTAAAATTAATTTCTGCTATTTAAGTGATGTAATATTGTAACATGTAACAATATCCAATTACATGTGAAGAGGTGATCCGAACTCAGAGCATTATTTATTTATTTATTTATTTATTTATTTATTTATTTTTTGGCCCATTATTTTTTATTTATTTTCCCCCCAATCTGGAATGTCCAATTATATTTTTCCTCCTCACCGCAGTGAGTCCCCACACAGCACAGATGTTCTGAGGGCGTGTGAGCGTCCTCCGATCTCACAAGCCTAAAACCACATTCGCTTTTACACCAAGCAATCCGGAGCAGAGATGGGCAGGCTACCGATCCAGGAGAACAGAAATCAGACCTGCTTTTTATCCACTCTGAATGTGCTTGGAGTCTAGCCAATAGGGTTCGCCGTTGAGCGATAAGGAGGAGGAGTCCCTGCCAGTTTCTCATCCCCCACCTTGAGAGCGTCAGAGCCAATGTGACGCCACCTTCTGAGTCCCCAGCAAAGTTCAGCCTCTTTGACAGCCTGGACGCAAACTGGTGCCATCCAGGCTGTATGGCTCATCCTGCGCTCCCAGCAACAGAGGTTTAACAGGATAAACCACTGGGGACCCCTGAATCAGAATATAATTCAATCCTTATAGACCTCATTCTACGTAGCACTATTAGCTCATGTAACTGGAACTGAATTAAATGCACAATGGCAGGCTTTAAATATGTGAAACTTTACTTCAACATATATATTTTTACTAGCAACACCTATTTCAAAAGCAAAGAACCACACACTAGATCATACAGTCTTGTACCACACATTTTACAGTAGACTAAAATACACATCAATGTGTAATTTGTCATTATTGGGTCTAGACTGGGTTAAAATGTAAGAAATACATGACCATTAAAGCCTATAATTACCATTTTGTGAGTAAATCCAGGGCTCCTAAGGGATACGGATATAAAGACAGTGGAAGAAGTTGCACAGCAATTGGAGAAGCCGACGGGTTCTTTAGTGTGAAATGCTTCATCTGTTTGGTGGAAACAACAATTTACACTGTATCAGTGTTATGTTTAGACATTGTCAGAGTCCTTACTTTAACAATTAAAGAAGTTGGCAAATCAGAATCCTTTTCTATGTTTAATATGTTTTGTAAGTAAAAACAACATATTGCCATAATATTGCTTGACATAGCACTGGAATTCATTGACCCCGTATTTAGATTCAGAAACTGTTTATTATATATTATATATTTCCAGACCTTGCTGTCATTGACCAGAGTAGCAGCAAAGTCCATTGTGACACCACTTTCCATTGGTAGTCGTGGCCAGCTGTAACAAACAAAATGTAATAAGCGTAACAGAAAATCTAACTTCCAATAAGGTCTTCCTTCTACCTACTTTTACAGCTGCAACATGTAAAGCAGGTCATGTACCCACAGGGATTCTTAACCCTTCTCTCTAACCATACCAGTTAACAAAATATACAATTAAATAAAATCATATTTCCCATAGTCTACACTCTGTTGCAGAATGCACATCGTCAGAAATAGAAATACAACTCCTAGTGACTGCACATAACCATTAAAAATGCTGCAAGTCAAACTCAATAAACTTTTATGTTTGCCAGTAAGCTCAGACTCGACTAACTGGAGGTTTCTGACATTTGAATTACCTGCAGGTCTTTAGGTCCTTTCTGTTTTGCCACATTTTGCACAATTCTGTAGCAAGACCGGTGTCTACCTTCCAGGTGCTGGAGTCCAACAGGAGGCTCTTCTGCCACTGAGGAGCCGCTGCCACACCAAACAAGCCAACAGTAGTGATGCACAAAACATACCATTAAAATGCACAAGATGGAACAAATTATTATTATATAGCTTAACCAGCTTAAACTACATTTTTGTCTGCGTTTTTTTTCCATCACAGACATAGTAATTAAACATACTGGATTTTTTTTTTTTTTAATACATTACACACACAATTAACACATATTTTAACTTGAAAGTGTCATTTCATCACTTAAACTAATGTCACACCATCTCTCTTTTTTGTTTTATTTTACCATGTCAACATTCTTCCGATTCTTTTCAGTTGCTTGATTTATGTGTCACAGCAAAGAGTGCGCCACTGTCAAGCGCAGGCATACAGCACCTAGTAAACGTGCAGAGGCTTATTTTATTTTCGGTCTGGTGTGAGATGGACGCTGTGTGCGCTACTCCACAATGCACCTGATAGGATAGGATTTGACAGGAAATATTGAGGGTGCATTTTACCTGCGGCAGGTATCCCTAGGAGACACTGATTATCGCACTCTGCACCGGCCTCAATACTTGGATCCCCCTGTTGGTGATAAAAAAAAGAATGTATGAATTGTGAAATCTGACTTATCAACTCCTTGACCAGATCAACTAAAAAAGTATGTAACAGACATATATCCTGCCACACAGCTGTAAATACAAAACCAGAGATATACCAGAATACCATGAAAAAGTAAATCTCTGTGACCTACATTCACCATAGTACCATGGAATAACGAATGACATACACGCTTACAAATGTGCTTCAGAATGACCTGACCTAGTTTCATACCACATCTAGATATATGTAAAAACATACATGTCTGCAGCATTTAGATGTGCAGCCAGTTTAGATCAACTTAACAAATATAGGAAAATATGTATTACTTTTATTATACTTTATTATGATAAAGCTATGGGCAATAAAAGTACCTCCGATATGGTGGAACTAATCTGCAGTGGTATCTCCAAAGAGAAACCAGCGCTAGTGACCAGGACCAGACTGGTCATCACATTCACTGGAGCATTCCTGGCTGTGAACTGCAAAGAGAACACCTTCCAGCAACCAGGAGGCAGCGTCACTGGACCACTGAAGTTCACAATCTAAACAGAAGGAAGGAAATATGAATACATAAGTATATAGTGTGAATTCCACATATTACTCCAAATTGTGTTAAAACACTGACAAAAAAAAAAAAAAAAAACACAGTATGCAGTATGAAAGCAGAAAGATTCCAATAAAATCAGAACTTTGGACATAAGTTTACCCTGAATAAGCCTTCGACTTCATGGGGCCTGATGACATCATTTACAGTGAAGCTAAAGTCAAAGCCATTCGTCAACCAAATGTCCAACAATTCTCCTCCATTCGGTTTCTGCTTCATGTGAAATAAAGCTGGAGGTTCATAGCCAGAACTACAAAAAAACAAACAATATTGAATGCTTTTCCAGATCATGTACCGGTATACACTGATGATGGTTCAGGGCAGGGAAAGCAGGGAAAGGGGCAGCCCAGCAAGTTACAAGTACAAGAGTAACGTATACATGAAAAGATGAGTACTTCAGAAAAGTACTACAGAAACATAGTTTAGAACTGTAAAACCTCCCACTGCCAAATCATTATTTACCCGCATCACAGAGATCATCACAATCTTTGTCAGCGTCTTTCATGTGAGAACATTTATTTAATTTTAGAGCCGAGTCTTTAGCACTGCTGAATGTTTTGTCAGTGGGTGTTTACATTTATGGATGGTTGAGAGTTCACTGTGTTCAGAGTTTAATGCGTCTATTCTGTCACCGCATAGCTATGCCGTGTTTTTAAAAAGCTTGGTAATACCTGAGTCATCATATTAGTTTTCGTTAAAACATCCATATGCATTCAGACTGCTTTAAACCACATTAAATTGCTATTAACACCTGCTTCAAACTGTAAGGTACTAGAGGCACTGAACTTGATAATGATTCAGAGGCACAGCAACAATTAAGTAATAAGAACATAAGAAAGTTTACAAACGACAGGAGGCCATTCGGCCCATCTTGCTCGTTTGGTTGTTAGTAGCTTATTGATCCCAAAATCTCATCAAGCAGCTTCTTGAAGGATCCCAGGGTGGCAGCTTCAACAACATTACTGGGGAGTTGATTCCAGACCCTCACAATTCTCTGTGTAAAAAAGTGTCTCCTATTTTCTGTTCTGAATGCCCCTTTGTCTAATCTCCATTTGTGACCCGTGGTCCTTGTTTCTTTTTTCAGGTCGAAAAAGTCCCTTGGGTCGACACTGTCAATACCTTTTAGAATTTTGAATGCTTGAATTGCCACGTAGTCTTCTTTGTTCAAGACTGAACAGATTCAATTCTTTTAGCCTGTCTGCACATGACATGCCTTTTAAGCCCGGAATAATTCTGGTCACTCTTCTTTGCATTCTTTCTAGAGCAGCAATATCTTTTTTATAGCGAGGTAACCAGAACTGCACACAATATTCAAGATTAGGTCTTACTAGTGCATTGTACAGTTTTAACATTACTTCCCTTGATTTAAATTCAACACTTTTCACAATGTATCCGAGCATCTTGTTAGCCTTTTTTATAGCTTCCCCACATTGTCTAGATGAAGACATTTCTGAGTCAACATAAGCTCCTAGGTCTTTTTCATAGATTCCTTCTCCAATTTCAGTATCTCCCATATGATATTTATAATGTACATTTTTATTTCCTGCGTGCAGTACCTTACACTTTTCTCTATTAAATGTCATTTGCCATGTGTCTGCCCAGTTCTGAATCTTGTCTAGATCATTTTGAATGACTTTTGCTGCTGCCACTCCTTCTACTTTTGTGTTGTCTGCAAATTTAACAAGTTTGCTTACTATACCAGAATCTAAATCATTAATGTAGATTAGGAATAGCAGAGGACCTAATACTGATCCCTGTGGTACACCGCTGGTTACCACACTCCATTCTGAGGTTTTTCCTCTAATCAGTACTTTCTGTTTTCTACATGTTAACCACTCCCTAATCCATGTACATGTGTTTCCTTGAATCCCAACTGCGTTCAGTTTGAGAATTAATCTTTTGTGCGGGACTTTGTCAAAAGCTTTCTGGAAATCTAAATAAACCATGTCATATGCTTTGCAATTATCCATTATCGATGTTGCATCCTCAAAAAAATCAAGCAAGTTAGTTAGGCACGATCTCCGTTTCCTAAAACCATGTTGACTGTCTCCCAGGACCCTGTTACCTTATAGGTAATTTTCCATTTTTGATCTTATTATAGTTTCCATAAGTTTGCATATAATAGAAGTCAGGCTTACTGGTCTGTAGTTACCTGGTTCAGTTTTGTTTCCCTTTTTGTGGATCGGTATTACGTTTGCAATTTTCCAGTCTGTCGGTACCACCCCTGTGTCAAGAGACTGCTGCATGATCTTGGTTAGCGGTTTGTAAATGACTTCTTTCATTTCTTTGAGTACTACTGGGAGGATCTCATCCGGCCCAGGGGATTTGTTTATTTTAAGAGCTCCTAGTCCCTTTAACAATTCTGCCTCAGTTATGCTAAAGTTATTTAAAACTGGATAGGAACTGGATGACATGTGGGGCATGTTGTCAGTATCTTCCTTTGTAAAAACTTGTGAAAAGTAATCATTTAATATATTTGCTATTTTTTTTTCTTCATCTACGATTTTGCCATTTGTATGTTCGCTTGCTGTTGTAATATTGGAAAAACATTTTGGAATTGGTTTTCGCTCCCTTAGCAATGTTCATTTCTATTTCTCTCTTGGCCTTTCTAACTTCCTTTTTGACTTGCGTTTGCAGTTCTGTGTACTCTTTCTGCGTACTTTCTTTTTGGTCCTTTTTTAATGCTCTGTAAAGTGCCTTTTTTCGCTGAATATTTTTTTTAATTGATCTATTAAACCATTTTGGCAATTTAGTTTTACATTTAGATTTGTCTACTTTAGGGATATAATTGTTTTGCGCCTCTAGTACTACATTTTTGAAGAACAACCATCCTTCTTCTGTGGGTGTTTTCTCTATTTTACTCCAATCTACTTCTGTTAGTCTCTGTTTCATACCTTCATAGTTTGCTTTTCTAAAATTGTAAACCTTAGCTCTAGTCATTACTTTTGAGGTTTTAAAAAACACTTCAAATGAGACCATGTTGTGGTCTGAGTTTGCCAGTGGTTCTCTGACCTCTGTTTTAGTTATTCTATCTTCGTTATTTGAAAAGACTAAATCAAGGCATGCCTCCCCTCTAGTCGGTGCCTTGACAAATTGTGTTAGGAAGCAGTCATTTGTTATTTCCACCATTTCTTACGCTACAAATATATTTAAGCAATAAATGAAGGGTGCCACATGTCCAGGTTTGTATGCTTGCAAGGGATACAGTTGTCTCTAAGTACACCCAATATGCTTTCTACTCAAAGCTGTGGAATTTAAATCAGTATATGCGCTGTTTGTGTGCCGAGTCTCAAAATGGAATCACATTCAGCGGCCGGCTGTACTGCGAATTTGGAATCCCGATGGGAGCGAAAGGCAGGGATAGATTTCCCTTGTCGCACAGTTACCAATTTACATGTATCTGTACATGCTTACTTACCCATCTGTGATGAGGAACGCTGGGTATGTTTTCAATGTGTAGCTGCCTTCGAGTACCTGCAGACTGATTTGACCCAAGCAATTGCTCTTATTATCACATGAGTTAGCTGAAAAACCAGACATGTAAACATCTTATAAACCAATCCAAAAGTGCAAAAATCATTCTGGGTGGTGGTATAATTATTAATCCACTTACAAATACAAATCTGCTGAGGGGGGCATCGGCTCAGACAGAACCTTTGGCCTGATTTTATGTCATCAGCATTGTCAAATGAACCAGAACCAAATTAAAAACCGAATAAGAAACTTTCTTTAATTCGTGGGTGCCACTCAGACAATACACATACCTTTAAATACTACCGAGGCAACATGTGTGAAATTTGCTGCAGAAGCACTCAATGGCACAGGCTCAAATTCTACAGTGCTTTCAGTCTTTGAAACAATTTGTATTTCCTAAAACAAAGACAACAAAGTAAAGACCATCATTACAAAGATTAACATGACAATAATCTATGCATGTTAAGTGAATCCAAAATCTAAAAAAGAACTGCAAGTGCAACAACAAAAATAAAAACTACAACTTAGCGCAGACATTCAGTACAAAAGAAGAACTGATTTCTTACCTTTACATGCAAATGTTTGACTCCTGAATTCAAAATATAAATATTGATCTTTGGCACCCCTGAAAAAAGAAACAGCAACATTTAAAACATTGTCAATTTCTTGAAACTAACTTTTACATGGGCAGGCTTTAATGCATACATTGTTCATTGTTCACAGACAAAATTAAAAAATGCAGCTGAAACTAATTTGTTTGGACTCCTGTATCTTCTATATATTCTTTTAAATTTATTTGAACTATTGCAATTTTCCACTAGAGGGCACTCAATTATCTCTTTAAACTATTACATGTTTCAGGACATAACTTCAGACTGCACTTCTGTAGAGAATTACAATAGAGGAAATCTAACACTACTTATTTCCTGTTTGAAAACTGCTAACAAAGTTTTAGAAAAGCTTGTTAATTAAGAAATAAAATAAATAAATACAGACAGACATTACCTGAACCCTAACTGAAAATCCTTCACAGCAATACAACATTGCTGATTCCATGCATGACATTAATCACTTAACTAAAAATGTCACAACATCCTATTCAGATTTTGTGAATATTTAGTGCGTTTCAGAAGGTTAGATTAAAATTCCACTAAAATGAATGTTGTAGAAACCACATAATAACCTAGTATACTTACACAATCCATTGTCACCTGTTGGTATTACAAGCAGCACAGAAACATGTTCCAGTATGTACTGCTTCAGCTTCTCGAACTCTTCATGTTTTTCTCTTTTTTCAGACAAACTGATTTGTACCATAAGCTTTTTGTCCGTTACAAAGGAGAACCCCTGGGAAATAACAGGAAAACATTCCAGTCACGAAAAAAAGAAAAAAAAAAAGGGGTTAAGGCCTACTTCACTATACAGTAACGTCCTGCCGAAAAGTTACTACAATTGACAGAGTGCCTATGTAGTGCCTGCTTCATGGCGAATTTGTCATTTATTTATCTGCACCTTGGTGCAGTCAGCCATGTTCGGACATGAGACTTCTTAGACCAAAAACTCTCGATATAATGGAGGAGATGGGCATTGTTAATCGTATGTTCATATTAGGGCTGTCAAGCGAATAAAAAATGAATCATGATTAAGCAAGAGATTACAAAAATGTTAAATCTCAGTTAATCTTGATTTTAATCACTTATTTAATTGATACAATTACTGCACCCATCTAATTTATGTTTATTTTATTACTGATGCTATTATTATCATTATCATCATCATCATCATCATCATCATCATCATCACCCTCAAACAATTCAGCATTTGTTGTTAAATTGTTTGAACCAACTGTATTGAATGTCCATAATAGTAAATATCATTTAAAATTAAAATGTGGTTATTGAAATAAAACAAAGCTACAATGTTATCAGGTGTGCAGTTAGTAGCTACCGAGTTTGCAACAGCACTGGTTATGGTATCGTACTGAGCTTGATTCATGGGTTTGCCGTGATCCTGAATTTCTAAAAGAGTACTCTGTCGAAACTGACAGGCTTCATTTGTTGTTGTATTGTTGTTGTCTGTAGCAGAAGAATTACTCAAAAGTGCATTTTGAAAGTGAAAGCATTTTTTACAGCACGCAGGTGGTACAACAGACTAGATGCACTTCTGGGATAGTAGAACTCACTTTGACAAGTAAATTATTTCTATCCAACAAATTGTCAGAAAGTTTTTTAAAAAATAAACCTCCCACTCACAAGTCCTTCAGTTTGAGGGCTTGTTACATAATGCAATTCTGTGACCAATGCATAATGCAGTTCTGTGATTTGATATTCTTTTCATTGTTCGTGCCTACAACTTTAATGCCTTTAATGGTATTTTCAAAATGTCCTCTCTACTGCATTGACAGATAAGGATCATTGCCCACAATGTCAAACAGGTAACGCAGCAATAACAATCCATGAGTCCCCCCCCCCCCCCCCCCCCGTTTTGTTTACATGCCATTTTGTAACGATGAGGTGCACTCGTCAAAATCAAAATACAAAAATGTAATGACATGACGGTGGTTCTGGAAAGATTAAATAAACCAATCAATGTCCCTCAACACTCTCGTGATGACAAGTTGCTTTCTTACAAAACAGTACTGTATCGATTGTGAAAGAATCACTATCAGTGCCAAGAAGGTGTTCTTTTAAGCGAAGTTCCTGTTCCTTTAGCTGGAGCATTTACAATGAGAAAAATCTGTTTTGCCACAAGGGTGTTCCCTAAGGTGAAGTGTTCTTAGGAGGTATTCCTATACGTGGAGACTACTGTATTTGAAAAAAAAAAAAAAAAAAATCTGATTTGGAAAAATCTAAAAATTCAGAACACCAAAACTCTTCACTTCTTTTTAAACGCACCCCCACCCTTTTGAAATCTTGGATAACACGTTTGTTTCTGAAAAAATGGCAAAAAAAAAAAAAAAATGAGCAGATTCTGAATTTTTTTAATTTCCCTACAACCTATTACTTATTTTATCCTGTAACAGAAATAACAGTTTGTCACTTTTTCTGTTACATTTAGAATATACCACAGGGCCTAGCCGATCACAGATTCATTCTGTGTAAAGACTCTCACCTGAGAATATTTGTAGCTTTTATTCAGTAAACTGCATTCGAGTTGTAGTCCCAGAATGCTGGTATCAGATGCATATTCCTGTACACACAACAAATTCTGAATTAGTTGCAGCTCTTCCAAAGTACTACCGGGATACTGGAATTTTCTCGCCCAGTATATTAGTACGCTGCTAATGGAGAAGAAACCAGACAACACAACATAGGCAGGTAAGTTATGGGTTTGTTCCTTAAAGTGTGTTATCAATGGACTATAAAGAGCGAACCGCACATTCAATTGTGCTCCAAAACGTATATATTTGATTCATAAAAACTTCACCAACGTTTTAACACAAAGATACCTTCGTCATGGACTATAGACTATAGGGTGTGGAAATGAAAACGGTCAACTGTGAAGAAAATGGAAAGTCACATATATATCACATATCCTTTACCCTTAGCGGTCCATTTATTCAGTGCTTCTCAGGCGCGTCGGGTCCAATTTATTTTCCCAAGTGCTGTTTATTTTACACGCACTGTTCAATTTTTTTTTCAGAGTAAAACAGGTTTAAAAGGCAATGCATAGCAAAAGGACACTCAGTACTGCATCTCCAGCCAAGCCCCACCCCTTGTTCGTACCTCTTCATAGTCATGCATACTAATAAATCCTCTCCCGATCACTCATTTTTATCACCGAACTCCTCAATAATGCAATCCAAGTCATTATTTTATTACTATAACATCTCAAAAAAACTCAAATGTCTGTGATATTCTTTGAGCGCTGGATGCGGAAGCAATTATCTTCTTTGTTTGGGTCCATGTTTTCTCTGTGGTGCAGGGGCTATGTGTATTGCAAATTTTTTTTTTTTTCGGCTTCACTCTGCTCCTATTGGTCTCACTCGGCCATTGAAAGGTTTTCTAGGCTTTTTTCGGAGAAAAAATGGCAAAAGACCTGTGCTTTTCATCTTTTTGACGATGTCGGACAGCGTCCGACATCGGACTGGAAAGGGGAAATTGTAATGTCGGACCTGATATGACATAGGGTTAAAGGGTTAAACATCTATCCTGTCAAAACCCTCTCACCTCCCCTAAAGCAGTCAATATGAAATCTATTACTGTGTCAGCATAGCCACAAAGAAATGGCGTCCAAAAACATCACCATTTAACTAGATTTGTTTTTTTTTTACAATCTATATGTGTCCTATCATTTTGGGTCACAGGGAAGCAGCAGATGCAAATTACAATGAGCAATTTCACACAATAATATTGTGCTTTGCATGAAAAAAAACAAGTATGTCAAAGAGATACACCCACTTCAACACCTATAAATATGAAATCAGAGCCATCAGTATCACGAAAAAGTAAAAATCACCACGACTTGCACCCACCAGGATTGCTTGTAACTGCAGTTTTCTGCTTTGTATCCAACAGCCACTGACTTCCTATACAGATATCTAGATGTAATTGGGCAAACTTCCAAAAACACAATCCCCACAGAAGTTCCTGCAGGTAGATCAACATCAGCACTTGCTGAGTGCAGTTGTCAGCTGTCACAGGCTACCAGATATGCAACATTTCTACGCCTGTAGGAACACTTAGGAAGTCCGAGTTAGGGTGAATGTTGACTGAAATCTTAAACAAATTATAAAAAGTGTACTTTAATAACTTACCTGCGTTTGTGTTAACTGTATACTTTGTATATGTGGAAAAATTAACACATTGGGATTTTTCTGAGTCAGATTCGAGGGACCACTGGATACCCCAACTCCAAATATCTATATATTTAAAATAAAAAAATAAAAAATCACAAAATATTATTACTATTATAAATATTAGTACTACTATGTTTGTCCTGAATCATTCAGCAATACAATTGCTAATGGTAGCAGATGTAAGAAGTGCTCGTTTAAATCATTAAAATACTCCAAAGGAATTTTTTTTACGAAACACTGACACTGCTCTGTTTCATATCTTTGGAACACAAAAGGTTCTATAATCATTTAGACCGATTTGTGACAGTATGGGTTCCAGGTTATGTACATCTGAAAACACTTATAAGTGGGATTTCAGATGCAACATGGAAACCACTTTGTCAAAGTGGCCTCAATAATCACATTATCCCTGGTTTTATTAACTGTAGATCCAGTGGTTATAAATTCATCAGCACATATTATAGTAGACAGAAAGATAATTGATGATGCAGAGGAACACACTAGAGAGTAGAATCTGAAAGAGGTGATTTAACGTGAAGAGATTAAGAACACCACCTGCCGAAGTCATAGGTAATATAATGGTTTTGTTTGACTAGTGCTATCTTTTGATCTTTATGCTGTCTAAATAATGTGATAACATTGCCATTAATCAAGCAGAGCCTTTTCAGTACAATCACCAGGACCTACCGGGAGATTCAGCGTCCACAGTTTGTATAAACAGGTAACATCATTTGTTTCCCTTGAATTACTTAAACTTAATCAAGAAAGTCAACAAAAGGAATAACACAGTTATGCAAGTGCACTTTACTCCCACTAGCATGACATTTGTAATTTCACACGATATAAAAGGCTTCAACTGGTGTTCTCTGTAGAATGAACAGAGCCCTTGATTTATAAAACAGCTTTATCTAACTTTTAAAAGCACTGCTTGGTAAAGTCTATATTAGATATAATCCAACCTTGCAGTATTAATAAGGCAGAAAGGCTACTCTGAATATCCCGGTATAGGAATCCGGATGAAATAATGACAAAGGAAGCTTAGAAGTTGAAAACTTTTTCTTCTTGCCTTTTCTTTTTTCTTCTTCATAGTTGTCACACATTGAACCTACTTCTATCCAAGTCTATTGAAGCTCTATACAGGACGGGCAGTGTTACTAACCTGATATGACAGAACACCATGAGAGGACGTATTTATAAATAATGAATTTTCTACATTTCCTTCTTCTGTTGGCAGGAAGATGACCCTAAATGAGGTTTTTCCTCTGGGTATGATCACCTGAAATAGGTAAGCAGAAACTAACAACTAACATTTGGAAAATAAATCATACGACAAAATACTATGTCCATAAGAGCAAGCAAGTGGCATTTAGGAAAAAAATAGGTTAAAATGCATTCAGAAACAGGGACAAACTATTTGAATTAAACTACGTATAACAGTGATTCTGATTAAATATAAAACCACATCCATTTGTGTTTTTAAACCATTTAACGTGGAGATTTATTTTACAGAATGTGTTACGTTAAAGACTTGCAAGGCTTCAACAAGATTCTCATTCGTACCAGACATCTTGTTAGAACAAGGAAATTCCCTGGTTCCCAACAACCACACTCTAATTACGAGGTAAGAGAAAGCACGCTGGAGCTTCTTTTTAAATCACTGTGTATACACAGCTGAATGCAGTATGGTTTTCTTTAACATCTATAAAGAAACACTAGATGATTTGACAAAACACACAGGATTTCCTCGGAAGGCTTAATTTACTGGTGTTTGTTTGTTTTTGTTTTTTTTAATGAATGTATATTAGAGATGAAAGTGTTGAAAAAAGTGAGAATAAAAAAGAAAATAAATAAAACACTCAATCAGATTAGATGGTGCAACACTCAACCCTAAAATTGTAGGTGATGCAAAATGTGCGTACGTAACATTGCAGTTATAATGGAAGGCCTACCCCATCACCATTAAAGATTGTACACTATTTACTGAGATTACGCAACGTCCACTGACATTCAAGTATATAAACAATGCTATACCTTGATGTAATATTACTGATTACTGCTTTCAGTTTGGAGCGATAAATAATCTGGAATTTATCTCTGGAATATATATATATATATATATATATATATATATATATATCTCCATTTGGAAAACCACGACAGTAAATTGTTCTTTAATTGTTCTTTAAGTCATACGAATGCTGCATTGAATGAACGACAATCAAGGTTAACTTGAGGCATATAACTCATCAAGAGCTACATAAATATATCAAATCAATACATTTTCTTTAGTGGGTGTAATACACTAGTATATTAAGTGTATACACTGCAACCTCTGGAATGCAATCGTATTCTAAATACTGAACATTAAACCAAAACAATTTTTTATAAAAATTAGATCAAATTGAAACCTTGCTTTATTTTTTAACTTACACCCTCCTGTCCCTTTTCCATGCGTATTCCTGCTGCGAAGGATTTTACAGACGCTTGCGTAAAAGAGAGAATATACTCACCCTTCTCTGGAATGAAGGCATGTGAAAATGTCTGCTAGATGTAAATACTGATATCAGTGTCACTGGCAGCTCCTGGCTGGGGTTGTGCACATATATTGTTTCTGCCCTTGGCAGACCCACAAGCCTACAGAAGGGAAAAAAAAAACCCAAGGAGTTTATGACACACGTAACACTGTTAATAATTTCACATGCACCATGCACAACAGGATTTGAGGATTATAAAAGCAAAAGAGCTATAATGTGCTTGCAAATGTATTCCAATGCTATCTTTATACTGTACCTAATTTAAAACATAGTTAATTGGCTCATACAATTTTAAAGCTCTATGCTTTATTTGTTAAATAAGCATGCCTTACAAAAAAAGGGAAATGCTCAGTACCATCTCATGTCTAAATGGCATGCATTATTCATACATTTCAAGTGTCACAGGCCAGCATGATCCACCCACTCGTGATATTTCTTAATCTAATATTTTTACTAACTCCACTTTGTGAACGCTGGCATATCTTGTTTCAGAATAATAAAGCAACTACATAATTGTTTAGATACGCTGCAGACTGAGTATAGTTCAAGCTCTGGGTTTTCAGTTGTAACTGTGTTACCACATGATCCCAGTCAGTTTAAAGTTTCCTCTACCAGGTATGAGGCCTGTCTCCTCCTAGGATGGGAGGACCTTTGGTGTTGAATAAATTAACCTTTGGCGGCAAAAAGAAACAAGAGCTGGTTCAGCAGTTATATCTTGGGAAGAAGCACTGCAGGGAACTGACTTCAAAGTGGAGACTGGTTGGCATTAAAGGGACACTTTATATATCATCTACAGTTTTATAATACACCACCCACTCAATATATCGCGGGTGTCGAGGTCCAATATAAATCCACTATATAAATCGAGGGCCGTGATATAGTGAGAGACCCACAGAAAAACAAATAGGCTAACAAGTACTATACAACCACTCCCTCGTTTTAACGGAAGCATCAGGGTCCAGTATAAATCCTCTACACAATCTGCTTTTTCTCATTTTTTTATATAAAAAGAAGCACACCATTTAAATTTGTACTGCAGAGGGTAATTGCTTTGCATCAATTTAAGTCTGCAATTAACTTTATGCATCTTCCTCTCCTTTCTCAAATGCACACCTGCTGCACTGAAAGAATCCATTGCCAACATAAGAGGCTTGTTGCTAGGGAGCCAACATCACTGCCCTGTGATTTGTGCATTGCCGCCACACGTGAACACCTCGTTCCCTCGTTCACTGAAACAAACGCTTCAGCAAGTAGATATTTAATTTCCTTTGTGTTGTTGTGCGACGCGTGTGTATATGACAGTATGATATTAATGCTTTGTTTTTAATTGTTTTGTATACTTTTGTTTGTGATGTGCAGTACGAAACAAAACAAACAGTAATTCTAAGTGAAATTGTCTATGTATATTGCAGCAAAGGCATGTGCAGTTAGACTGTAAAAAAGGGGAGCCAACTCCAGCACCACGATATATCCGAATCCGCAGTATAGCGAGGGCCGGTATAATGAGGGGGAGGGTGTATTTCAATTCAGCTGCACACCGTGTGGTCATTTTTAAACCACTCTGCTATCAGAAGTAGTTGAAAATGTACCATTTTGGCGTGCTGCTTAAGACAGACTTTAAGAACAAGAAAACCCTGTCCTTCATACTTTAATACAGGTCCTTCCGTTTAGTAGCACTGTAAATACAACACTAAGCATAAACAAAAACAGTAGCTAATGATGGAAAAGTCCCCCCCCCCCAACACTGTGGATGTATCTCTTCTGGTACTGGAATGCTTGTTACCATTGTTGCTGTTAACTGACACAGTTCTCTTCCTCTGCATTGTGTGAAAAATGTATTATTATTATTATTATTATTATTATTATATATTAGAGTACATCAGGTTTCCTTTAAAATACCGGCTATACCAAATTTCGAGGGACTGGCAATAACAATCACCTTACCAGTCTAAGCCAAATGCATAGTGCCATTTTTTGTCATGAAATTCTACTATTTATACAAAAAACACAGTGAATCATTCATTAAAATATGTAAATAAGAGTGATTCAAATAAACACATACATTTTGACATTTCAAACAATCAGACATACATCTTCCCCTTTCCTTGCTTTTAAAAATCACTATACACTTTATAACCCATCCTTAGCACCAATTAAAATGAAACGACTGTGAGTCTCCCAACACATAAAACACTGCAAACATCAATTAAAAACTAAGCTGATATTTTAAATGACTCACTTTGGATAACTTACAATTACATGTAAGTAAATATATGCTTATTAAACATTAGCTAACATTATGAAACATCTGCAGTATATAGCATTACATAAATTTTTCAATACAATTTCATATCACTAGCAAGCAGGTGTGATTAATCAATCATGTAGATCGGATCATTAATCGATCAATAGAAAATTTCAGGAATACAACTAAAATAAATAAATCGACATTTCTGGAAAGGTACTAACAGAACATAAAAACGTAATTGCAGTGGTTGTATACAACATGTTTGGTCTGGTTTTCACAATGCGAGCTGAAACAGACATTTACAAGTGTCAGGGTGGAAGCCCAAGCAGCATATTTGGCCAGTCAATGGTTTGCATGGTGTGACTTATAACCACAAAGAATGCTTATGAAATTGGTTCACATGTGGAAACCTTTTCTAAATCTCACAGAGCCCCTGAGAGTGTGAACCTCAACCTCTTTAGTGAGTTATAGACTGCATAAAAAAAAAAAAAAAAAAAAAAAAAAAAAAAAAACACTTCTATATTTGGACAGCCTCCCTCTTCACTCTGATGTGCTCCTAGTTCTTGCGATTACTCAGCACAGTAGTGCTTGCAGATTACTTGCTTTGAGTTTTACCATTTGGTCTGTAACTGTAGGTGCATGGACATGTTTTTAAAGTGAAGGGAGTGTAAATGATATTACACAGATTCTGACTGCTAAAAGCAGAATGGATTCTTAAACAAAAATGTTTTGCTCTTTCTGTTATTCCCTTATAAGCATGTTGGTGGTACAACAAAGGGTACACTGTCTGTTGGCCAACAAAACATTACTTTTAAGAAGCAACTATATTAATACAGACACCTCTGAGAATTAAAAGGATCTCACTAGCATTCTGAGTTCTGAACACACACATATTTACACAATCAATGCTGTAAATACACAGGCTTTTTAACTAGAAATGCTAGGTTTTGGGAACAAAAATAAAGCATACTTGGTAGGATACTTAAGAGGTATGTCATATCACACCAAATTATTTGTAACAAGAAGTGGCAATGTGAAAAAGATCCGTACTTGATATGAACAGAGGTTAAAAACAATAGGGAAGAGGGACAGATCTGTGTGCTAGTAATTACTGTCCCTGTCAATCAGATAAGGTTTTTTTAAATATGTGTATTTTATCTCAGTGCTATATGTTGCAGTAGGTGGTAGCTTTAAGACACCTATAAAATAACACCTTAGTAGAAGCAGGTTCTATTTGTAGGAGCAAGTTTTACCAGAGGTCAAAATAACATGTTATAGAATCACCTGAATCTGAAGATCCCCCAACTTATTATTTGGTTATTTAGGTGGCACACTCAATGGAAAACATTTACAGCACAGGAAGGATGTGTGAATTTGGTTGCAGCATCTTTAATTGTGAGCAGGTTCACATCCAGATAGGATACCCAAGTCACTGGGGTTATTGTTATGATTCTCACGCAGACAAAACTTACTGTGTTCCAAAGTCTAGCACTGACGGCTGGAAGTACAATGTTCTCCCACTTGGCACAGTAAATGATGAGCTGGGGGAACAAAAATAAGTACTGAATTGTTAGAATCATCTATAAGTTTGTACAAATTAACACCTTGTGAGAAACAATCCTGCTTTGTATGATTGGAAATTTAAAAAAAAAAAGTGGAATAAAAAAGTCTGCAAAAGCACGTACTGGAGCTCCAAAAAAATAAGGCAGTGCAACTTTAACTACTGAAGACTTGAAAAGACATTTCAATACCACCATTTCCTTTTAATTTTTTTATGCCATACTTGAAAAGCCTGCACAGTTCTTGCCGAATTTAAGTTTTTGGATGGGCACAGGATACGAGTATAATATACAGTATAATATAAATGTTCCGTTATATACAGAGATACATAATAAGAGCCAGATATTTGTGGATAACCTTGTTGCACAACTAAAAAGTTAGACCTCCATATAGAGTGGGGAGGTCTGCAGAGGATATTTAGTTCAGTGTTAGAAGACCAACCATATGCTATCCAAATATCACACTGGCCAGCCTTGCTCTCACTGAGGGCGCTGGTCATCCAGCTAATTCTAAACACTAACTCTTTCACAGTCATCTGCAATCGTGTTTACATTTCAGGTACATTATTTGAAATGCATTTGACCTTTTGGTAATCAAAATAATCCAAACTATATAAAAAGGCTTCCTAAAAGCCTTGTATATGTTGGATATATAGAAACACCATCTTATGACATCTTCTCTTATGTAACCCTAATATTAGTCCATAATTTGTATAGTACTATATCCTTAAAAGATACTGTATAGTATTTAGGATTAGTGTATATACAAAGATGCATATACAAATTGAGTGAAATGGCAATACCCATAACAGAAGTATTAAAACCATCAAGTAAAATGCTTATAAAACACTACTTTTCACAGGATAAAAGTTACCTTGCAAAGGTAAAACCTAAAAAATAGACTAGTAGACAATTTAGCCATACTGTTTTTAAAAGTGTACTGTTTTTTTTTTTTTTTTTTTTATTTAGAAATACACCACAAAATAGCAGGAACATAAAATGTGAATATTTATTTTTACCAAATGTATTTTTGATTGGATATATGCTCTGTGCAATATGTGCCCCCACCTTGTAAAAATTATTTTAAAAAATTAAACTTGATCCATAAACATATAAGTAACAGGTTTTAAAAAAAAAAAAAACCCACATCCATTAAATAAATAAATAAAAAGTCTACTTTTACATATAAAGAAAAACGCCCAACCACCAACGTTGGAGCCTTTAGTCTAACTGTAACGGCTCGTGTGTGTGTGTGTGTGTGTGTGTGTGTGTGTGTGTCCGTGCATCTTCTACTGAGCCACCAATAACATCTTGCAGCTGCTGCCATCCCACTGCCTGCCCTCATTTTGGTTTTTAAAAGGGCTGCCCTATTTTGACAGTGAAGTGCATCTTTGGGAGACTAACTGCTGTGCATGCTCAGCATGAGCATGCATGATTATTACAACAAGCTTCATGATTTCAACTCCTTTGCAGCTCTTAAAGTGTGTGCGAGTGTATGTGTGTGGGTGGGGTGGGGGGGGGGGGGGGTTAGTGAGTCGTGACTACTATTCTGGTTTCCATTTCAGTTATAGCAGCATTATGCAAGATGCACTCAGTTCAGGAGGAAGACCGTGAACATAGCTGTGCAAAACATCAGTAAATGATTATTTAAAAACAACACAAGCACCAGGTCAGGATCTTCCTGATAAAGCAAACAAAACACATACATATTAAATAAATAAAACAAACATTCTGATATGCTTCTCGTGAATAAGAAATACAAAACTATGTAAACCATAAAATTGCTGGCAATTCTCTATGCAGAACCTCATGTGCGTTTGAGAGGGGCTGCACAGCAAAATGTTTAAATGAAGAAAAAAAAAAAAACACTTGATGGTTTCCTGTGCTAACGGTTCAACATGTTATTTCCTACCTTCTCTCACTGAACTTTATTTGCGTAAAATTTCTGCACTACTGTCCTCTGAAGAATGCAAAGCTGTGTACAGCAAAAGTTGGAAGCAAATCTTTTGCTAAAACTGCTGCAGCTGCTCATTTAAACTCTTAATACCTTCCAGTGAGGGTTGATTTAACAAGGAGCTGTACAATACTGAATCGATGCCACAGCATTACAACTACATAGTGTTATCAGAACCGCAGCTTGGCTTTGCTTATTTCAGTATTCTGATGCTGCTTCTATTCTAAATACCATGTACGTATAGTTCAGAAATAGATGGCTTCAGCTTATTCAAATCATTCTATGCAATACACAGAGTGAATAGTTCTTTTTTTCGTGTGAAGTGAAAAAACACGATATAACTGCAACATTTGAGTTTACATATGATCTATATAGCCAGTTTCAATACAATACAGTATATTCTATCTGTATTTGTTTTTCTATTAATCTTTTGTCCAATTTTTTTTTTTTTTTAAACTACCAGACTTTAGTGAATACTGTATTGGTGATTCATTCTTTGCTGTGACCTACAGAAAGACAGCCTAGCAGGATTTCATACCAGATCCAGTTTGATAGTCTCCTCCATAATTTAATCTTCAATATGATTTAAAATGGTGTTCAGGCAGAGGTACTATACTTCGCACTAAATCATGCACAAAGATTGGAGATTCCTGGACCTGACAGATACTGTAACCACACAAAGCACCATCAATGACTGTGTGCCTGTTAATTTATGTGAACTGATTACTTAACTAGAACTGATGGCACAATCCTAGCACAGTATGAGTAATCACCTTTAAAGCAGATCACTTTTAATGGTCTTTATTTCATAGAAGGTAATTCAGTGGCTGCTGCAGCACTAGTGACAGGATTTCATTCAGAAAGGAATTAGTTTACAAGCAGTTTCCAATAGAGTAAATGGAAACTTTTTACCGGGTATTAAATAACTGTATGAAATCACCTTTTGAACTACAGTACACCACATGTGGAAACATATTTTTAGCCTTTGCCTCTTCAGCGTATGTTTGAACACCAAGTGTGAATATTATCACTGAGGGTCAAGATTATATTTTAAAACCTGTTTATGCAAAATAAAATGAACTAGCTTTACACCATTCAACAGTTTATTAATTCAGTTAAACAGACACCTAAAAATGACCTGAAAATAAAAACAAATAAAAAAAAGCTTCACTTTTATCCGGTTGTGTACTGTACATTACTATACAACTGAATTAACTTGAAGGATTAATGACTGATTAATGAGTCCATTCTAGTGATCTAAACTGTGGAGGATCAAAATAACAGCATAAAATTTGACTGCCTGACGTTTCACATATTTTTTTATAAATAGAAATGGAGGCTATATATACCAGCTAAACTGACCCCTCTACGTGTTACAGTAGGTTACAATGCAGATATCTGACATTAAAACAGACAACTTCCTGTTTGTTTGAAACTCAATAACTGATAATGAAGGGAAGTTTTTCCTGTCTAACAGACAGACCATCTGGTATAATGAGAACTGTGGCATTTGCAAGCTAGCCACTGCCTGTCATTGTGTTGTCCAGGCTTTCAACGTCTGTCTTCACCATTAAAGAGGATGATACAACCCAATCTAAATGATCATGATTCAGAAACTCACCCGCTGGGATCTACAATAACTCAAATCCAAAACCCTGTAGCATATCCCACTGAGCCATTGTGATTGGCAGATACTGAATGCATTTTATACTTGACAGCCCTTTGGATTATGCATAATTTTTGTTACCGCCTATGCCAGTTCTCAAAGGTCTCCCAACATTCTTAAATGGAACCCACCCCCATGAAACAGTTCTGTTAGTTCCAGATTTCTAGGATTTCTTATACTACATTTACTTATCAGACCAAATCTACCAGACAATTGTTATTAAAAGAACAATTAATTAAAAGAACAGGATATTAAAAAGTGAGCCACTTTCACAATCAGTGAGGCAAAAGGTTATGGTGCATTTGAGTTGTGAAAACGCTTTTGTAAAGGGTTAAAAAATTATAATATGCAGTTTATAAACCAGAAGTTGGCAGTTAATGTTCAAACAATCAAATTTGCTCATAATTAGAGTGATTTTATTTATTTTATTTTTTTACCCTAGTAAAAACAAAAAAAAGGTCTTGGTGGATGTGTTCCACTTTTTCCTGCTGAAACATGTTAGCATACCTAAAACCTCAAGGCTACTTTATTTTGCTGACTCTTCCAAAGATGCATTTACTACGGAGGTACTTGAAAAACTGCAAGTTTCACACAGTTGTCTTAATGTAGGTGAATCCAGGTCCACAAACTGAATAAGTTCTCTCGTAGTTTCTAATATACTAAAGGGTTTACAAGACCTTGGAAATTAATCTTGCTGAGAAAGTGGGGTCAATTTAATTATATAAATACTGACACATGTTACTATAGCTTAAGTGTCGAAAGCATACTGATCTCACTTCCTGTAAAAAATAAATAAATAAATAAATAACAACAAAAGTGTGAAACAGGAAACTGAAGTCAATTTTATTGTTGCTCGAGCTGGTGTCTTAGTCAAACATCACTTTCCCTGTATACAATTAAAACAAGGGCAGTACAAGTCATTTATATTTTCATTTTTCAAAACTACAGCAGCTAAATTTCATAGCAACCAGGGCACTCATATTAATGGCAAATCTTCTAGCGAGATCATGTTTTACAACTGCCTGCTCAGTTTAAATATCTATGTCAAGGTATCTGCTACAGCCAAAGATGTGGCAAACCACTTATTTATGGCTAGTGCAGTGTACATAGGGTCCCAGTCATTTTACTGCTGCTAACTAACATCCCCTACAATAAAAGCATAAAGAAGTTTTACTTACTTAGGGGTAAAAAAAAAACCAAAAAACAACACACTGGTTCGGGCTAAAACTGAAATACATTTGTTTAAATAAGAAAAACAAAGTACGGCAAGAAACCATAATGTTACCAACTTTTACACATTACATTAATACAATCAAGGTCAATTAAAAAAGTACGAGGAAGTGTTTTGGAATTGGTCAGTTTGCATGGTGTGCACCTGTCTGTAAACCGATGTCCCTAATTTGTAGTGTAGCAGCAACTAATCGATGCATTGTCTGTCCTTAAATTTCTCGAGCTTCGATTACATATTGGTAAACATCAAATAACCCATTTTTAAGTCTCCTGTTGCGGGTTTTGCATTAAATCCTTGAGTGTGCTTTTTTTAGTGCTCTTATGGTAGATAAAAAGCAAGTTGCTAGGATACGCACTTTAGGCCTCAACATTGGCATTGGATATACCCCCTATAAAATGAGCTGAGTTGCTTCACTGGAGTCGGTGCATATTTTTTTGCACTAAAAAGTGACAAGAACACATTATACACCTTTTATGTTACATGCAACCATTTCAAAAGAATGCCAATATTAAAATCTATCGATTACCTTCTTTTGTTTCAAAATATGTTGTTTGGATTATTATATAAAAAAAAAGCTGAAATTAGTACAGTAGTTAATTAGTCAGGATTTATGAGATTAAAATGTTTTGCTATGCTTTGGACTTGAAATGTTAACAGTAACGAACAACCTTAGTTCAGATAGAAATGACTTCTGTTAAAATATAGTATTTTTTATTATTATTACAATGTTAAAGGGACATCTGATGCAGACGCACGCATATTCTTTTCAGTCCTTTGTATTTCTTTTTTTTTTTTTTATAATCGGAAGTGTTCTAATTTGAATGTAAGCTATGCCTTTTTGTTTATCTATTACGCACAACAGTGTCGTAGTTATTGGATCTTGTTAAAGAAAAAAAGGTGTGTTCTTTATTTTGAAAAATAAAACGTCAACGCATTGATTATCGTTGACAAATGCCTATACGATAATCAAATAAGAAATTAGTTTGCAATTGCACAACTACTAATTTAATCACCAGATAGGAAAACTAGTTGAACTCCATGACAGTGCATAACTTTTTTGTTTAAGGTTTGATTTTAATACCTTATTGGAGCTGTATGGACTAATATATTTCAACTTACCATATACATACATACAAGAGTCTGTGCCTGGCTACCACAGGTTTCACTAACATAGTTTATTTATTCTATAAGTGTGGGTTACAAACACTCCAATTCTCAAATTAGTGCCCAGTGTAATCATGGTCATACTCATAAATTATCTGCACGGTAAGTCTGAGTTCTGTCGCTGTCACTCACACGGAGGACCTGGCAAGTACAATCACTTCACATGCTTGATACGGCAGCTTTTCAAAGGTCACCCAAGGACAGAGCAGTTCTCTAAAGGAATGGGAAAAAAACAACACACATGCACACACTAGCTCTTGTACGACTAAACAAAACGAATGGACCTGCTTACATGACCCGTCCCACAAAGTCAACTAGCCTAACAATACATACACTTTACATTGCTGTCTTGTACTATCCTGGTTAAATCACAATCAATGCGCAATGAAGTGTGAGTTTTTTGTTTTTTTTTAAACCTGCAGCAACCTTAATTCAACCTTACTGGATTGGAGACATGGGTGTGGGTGATAGCTATGCATTTATTAAACTTTGACAATTGCAGCAGAGTGGAAGCTAGTATTTAAACACAGATGTAGAACAGGGGGTGTGAAAATGAGCACTCCAAATCTGTATCTGTCAGCTTTGCAGATTATCACTGAGAGGCAATCCATCAAATAAAGTAACAACAACTGTAACCATCTTATAAGAGTCTTAACTCTTTTCAATAACGGCATGAATAGATGTATATCTGAGTTTTTTTGTTTTTTTTTCTGGAATTGTGATTTTATTGTTTATGAACTAAATTTGTTTATTTGGTTTTGTTCTGATTATTTTTTATTTTATTTACAGTAAATGTTCTTTTCTATCTGAAACAAAATATATGCATGCATATACAGAGCCTATAGAAAGTCTACATCCCCTTGAACTTTTTTCACGTTTTGTTCTGTCAGTGCCTCAGAGTTTCATGATTTTAAATGAGGATTTTTTTTCCACTTATCTACAAACCATACTCCACACTATTAAGAGGAAAAAAGTTTTTATTGAGAAAAAAAGATTACATATTAAAGATACAAAACAAAGATTATAATTGGATAAGTCTTCACCCCCCTGAGTTAATACTTGGTGGAAGCACATTTGGCAGCAATTACAGCTGTAAGTATGTTGGGATAGGTCTCTACCAACATTGCACACCTAGATTTGGCAATATGAGACCAACTGTTCAAGTTCTGTCAAGTTCCTTGGGGAGCATTGATGGACAGCAGTCTTCAAGTCATGCAATAAATCTTCAATTGGATTTAGGTCGGGGATCTGACTGGGCCACTCAAGGACATTTACCTTTTTGTTCCTTAGCCACTCCAGTGTAGCTTTGGCTGTGTGCTTTGGGTCGCTGCCATGCTGAAAGGTGCCTTTCCATCCCAGTTTCAGATTTCTTGCAGAGGGCAGCAGGTTTTCCTCAAGGACTTTTCTGTACTTTGCTCCATTCATTTTCCCTTTTTATCCTAACAAGTGCCCCAGTCCCTGCCAATGAGAAACATCCCCATAACATGGCTCTTGGTGGTGCCATACATCTTCCACATCTTAATAATCACCTTGACCATGCTCCAAGGGATACTCAAGGCCTTTGATATTTATATATATATATATATATATATATATATATATATTTTTTTTTTTTATACCCATCCTGTGATCTGCACCTTTCAACAACTTTGTCCAGGAGTTCTTTTCAAAGTTCCTTGGTGCTCATGGTTGAGTCTTTGCTTTGAAATGCACTACTTAGCAAAGGGAACCCACAGGAACTGCTGAATTTATCCTACAATTTAACACAGGTGGAGGCCACTTAACTTGGTGTGTGATTTTGAAGGCGATTGGTTACACCTGAGCTAATTTAGGATTGCTATTACAAGGGGGGTGGACACTTATCCAACCAAGCTATTTCAGTTTTTATTTATTAATTTTCTACAAATTTATAGAATATTTTTTTCACTTGGAAGTTGTGGGGTAGGATGTGTAGATAGATGAAAAAAAAAAAATAAATAAATAAATAAATAATGCATTTTAATTCCAGACTATAAGGCAACAAAAGGTGAACATTTTGAAAGGGGGTATAGACTTTCTATAGACACTGTATACATACAGTTCACTTTCTAATGCTTTGCTACAAAAAATGGAAAGAAAGCTACATCAAATTCATGTCTTTATAACCACTCTTAGTCTGGTCAAAATCTTAGAGAGGTCTGGAAAATGGAATATAAGGCATTTTGTGTTAAAATGTGGTAAACAATGGATTCCTAATCATTTTGACCTGCTGAATCCAAAAATGTTGTACACTAAGTTGAAATTTGTGTTCTTGACCCTCAAATTAGGAAAAACTAAATAGTCACCAACAGTACTGTATACCTCTAACTTCTGAAACAGCTTATTTTTTTTATAAAGCTTCTTATGGGTAACTGGGAGAAGATTTCAGCAGGTTATTGAAGGAATGCATTTATTCGCTCAATCTACTTTTAAATCCGGCATTTTGGCTCATTACTGTGTTGTGGGGAGACGCTATGTGCCAACAGTGATTACAGTACTTCTTTGCAGGTATCACACAGTTGCATTGACTACCTCTGCAACCAATACCTTAACCCTTTTTGAGCATGCCATTTGCAGTATGAAAGCTATAGTAGAATGTTTTTAGATTTCTGGGAGATTTGTTTGGCTCTGCAGGATGAAAGAAGTGGGAGGGTGGAGGCGTGTGCCCCTGGGGTTTCTGTTAAGAGCTTGTTACTGTACTTACTGAAGCACTGTTAATCCACTTTAGATCACTGGCTCTTTAGCAAAAACTAGGCCTAATCTATTGAAAGCATAGACAGGTTTACTTTATCAGTGCTACTTGTGCATTTGAACTGCGGTGTGCTGCCAGGCGTTGTATTTCTCTTTCTTATGGTTTAACTGCCAATCTGTACTGCCTGTCTGTATTGGTATGTATTCAAGTGTGAGTGTGTGTTGGTGTTTGGGGGTTGGGGAGTATAAGACACAATAGGAAACAGAAAGTGCTGATTGGCTTAAGTCTGTAGTTAAAGCACAACAAACGTTTTGGAGACTGACAGAAACAAATACCACGTTTTATGTGTCTTTTGAACTAGTTCAAAATATATTGCCTGGCCCCACATTTATGCCCCTTTTACTCATGAAATGATGAGAAATTATCCATTCATTAGCGGGGCTTTGCCCTCTTGCACAGGAGATGGCAGCGATGGCTCCTCTCCCTCTTGCACTGGAGAGGGCAGCGATGGCTCCTCTCCCTCTGGCGCTGGAGACGGCAGCGATGGCTCCTCTCCCTCTGGCGCTGGAGACGGCAGCGATGGCTCCTCTCCCTCTGGCGCTGGAGACGGCAGCGATGGCTCCTCTCCCTCTGGCGCTGGAGACGGCAGCGATGGCTCCTCTCCCTCTGGCGCTGGAGACGGCAGCGATGGCTCCTCTCCCTCTGGCGCTGGAGACGGCAGCGATGGCTCCTCTCCCTCTTGCGCTGGAGACGGCAGCGATGGCTCCTCTCCCTCTTGCGCTGGAGACGGCAGCGATGGCTCCTCTCCCTCTTGCGCTGGAGACGGCAGCGATGGCTCCTCTCCCTCTTGCGCTGGAGACGGCAGCGATGGCTCCTCTCCCTCTTGCGCTGGAGACGGCAGCGGCGGGGCTTTTCCCAACGGAGCTGGAGATAGAGGGAGCCCTGCCAATATCTGCAGCCAGCTAGCGGATTACTATGACTGCAATGTCTGGGAGGGACACTGGGATTATTTTGTAATCCACACAATTTAAAAAAAAAAAAAAAAACACTCCTGGTCTGACGCTTGGTGACGCTGTCGTCCTGTTTCTGACACCAACTGTGAACAGGATGGCTTTGCAGGAGTGACGTCAGACCAGAAATACATACTCTAAACAATGAGGAACGGCGGTGAACCTGTGAGGATACGGCATCCAGTTTTATTAAATAATAATAAACAAACAAAAAGATTTAAACAAAACACACAAAACAAAAGGGCGCCACACTTTTGTTTCATACTGCAGCTGGCATGCACAAAAAGGTTTAAGGTATCGGTTGCAGAAGTAGTCAATGCAACTGTGTGATACCTGCAAACAAGAACTGTAATCGCTGTTAGCACATAGCTTCTCCCCGCAACAAAATAAGTAAAATAAATATTTTATAAAGATTTTATTCTTTAATGTTTGCATATCTGGTGATACATTTTCAAACATAATTATATAAAGTATTAAAATAAAATCAGAACTGATTATATTTAGCCTAGAACAAAGAATTTGGGGGAACATGATTGAAGTATTTAAAATCTTAAAAGGAGCAGAGAAATTAACTTGGACCTACTTCAAGCACAGCACTGCAACCAGGACAGGTGTTGGAGATTAAGTGGAGATAGACTTAAGACAGAGGGAAGGAGACACTTCATACAAAGTGGTGAGGGTATGGAATGGGCTACCTAGTCATACTGTTGAAGCAGAATTACTTGGATCCTTTAAGAGCCAACTGAGTTTCTGAGATTAATCAGCTACTAGGAACTGGACAAGGATGGGCCTAATGGCCTCTGCTTGTCTGTATATTTTCTTATGTTCCCCTTTTTAGAAATTACAGAGCCACCTCCCAAAGTAATTCAATTATGTCTCTGCCCAGATATTTTCTTTTTTAAACTACTGTAATTGTATTGTTCCCACTTAGGAGAATTCTGACTAGTCAGCCTGATGCAGGCAGAATGACAGACAATGAGCAACAATGGGAGTCAACCTATTGCAGTTTTCTGTCTGTCTGCATCAGTTGGAAAGCATGTGAATGAGCTCATTTTTCTGTACTACAGTACCTGTTTTCAACGTAAGTCACTCTCACACTGTACAGCCTGTGTACTCTAATCTGCATGACCTTCCACAAAAGGAAGAAAACAGAAATGTGCAGAAATAACGCTGCACACTAGAACTTTAAAAAAAAAAAAAAAAAATTGATAATCCACTTCTACTAGAGAATGTTTTTCTCTATTATTTAATGTTATGAAGTACCTTCTGTTTTTGCAACCAGTCTAAAACAACACTATTTTAATTTGGATTTGCAAGACGTGCTTTCATCTAAATCCTGACTGTTGTCAGCATCCCCCCCCCAAAAAAAACAAAACATTATGCTGTTTAGAACAAGACATGATGACCATGTAATCAGTGTTGTAGACTGCACACCACACTGGTGCAACAGATCTCCAAAAGTAGAAAGATTTCTGAATTCTGGAAAGGCAGCATACAACCAGTCACAGCTATTTTGACCCCATAGTCTACCTTTCTGTCCATTGTTCATGAACGACCCTTAAAAGATGAAACCCAGCAAATCTGAAGTCAGCTGTGAAAAAATATTTTAGTACATGCTAGGGTAGACCATGATCGTGTTGAAGTTCCAAGTACAAATAGAAACAGCGAATCAGCTGAGGCTACACAAAGCAACTGATACCAATGCTTTGTTGTGTAAAGGGAAAACACAGAGATGCATGTATAAGGGTCAGTTTCCAGCTTACAGACTTAGGCTTTATTTACACAAATTCCAACATCTTAGAAACAGAATGTCTTATTGTGATTTACTAATGAAGTGGTTTATTTGTAAATCAAATGTTACTTAATTACATTAAAAAATTACCACATGAAACAACTTACTTAGGCTAGTATTTATGTCTCAAATGTTGTGAAACTGACACTGCTTAAAAAAATCTGTAGCCAAGCAACAAGAAGGCTACCTAGGCTTTGAATCTCAACTCTACCACTGACTGATCTTGGGCAAAACAATCTCCCCGCATCTTTAAGATATAAACCTGTTTAGAAAAAGTGCAACACTTTAATGGATATATCTCAGAGGGATAATCCTGGCAAAATGTAAAAACAGTGAAACACCAAGCATCTTGTGATTTGCATTGTAGAATTCAATTTTTTTCCTTAACTACATCAAAAAAGTCAAACGTCAACATTAGCACATTCTCCATGCCCCTCTTGTGGTTTAAAGACCAATGTACTTTATTAAAACAGTACATAAATTAAGGTACTGTATTTTTAGCACAAGGTCTGCTGCCTATGAATGTGATACTATTGGCAAGGTTTCTATGTAGCCTGGAAACATGCCTAAACAAGGCAAACAAAGTATACTGTAACTCTCCTATTTTGCCTCTATGAAGTTATGGCTGAGAAACTAGTAGCAGCAACCGGGACCCATTAAAACACACACAGGCTTAGATACACAGTAACCTAGGAGTGCAAACCCCTTATTTAGTAATTTACCAACACCACAAACTAAATCTAAAGCCACATCCCCCTCAAATACAAGCTTCCACATTCTAACATCACTTCCCCACTGTACTTTATAGTACAAACATGTGCATAAATAAAGTACAAACATGTGCATAAATAAAGTACAAACATGTGCATAAATAAAGTACAATCTTGGAGATTCATCCGTTACATCATTCTTTTATTAAAGAATAAATGACATATGTGCTTATGCAGTACAAAACAGTACCTTTTCAGCCTAAATACAGTTTGCTCTATTTAAACATCTAATGTTGCCATTTTAACAAGTCCAAACAACTTTCTGTTTTAATTTTAAATGGATGCTTTTGGATGCACTCATTCTAATATTCATGAAGCCCCGTATTATTGTACAATAGAGCCACTTCAAAGCAGGAACACAATGTTTTACAAGGTAAGAACATTTAAAGGAGCAGAAACTCACAGATCTACTAGATCTATGAGCTAAGCAATACCCAAAGTGGATGTCATGTCACCTCATGACCATCAATGTGAAAAACAGATGAAGTGTTACTTTTTTCTTATTGCAGTACAAGTAAATCACAAGAAAACTGTACAGAATACTAAACAGCACATTAGAATTACAGTAAGCATGCAGTACACTTAGGGTTGCCAACTGTCCAGTTTTGACCTGGACATTCCACCAATTGGCATCTGTGTCTGGGTGGCAGGAATTACCAAAGCCTGGACGCCCTAATGTCTGGTTTTAAGTGAAACGCATATGGAACACCAACCTTCCTTTAATATTATCTTTGACATGCATTAGTTGCTATAAAGATTTCCACTATCATATTAGAAATGTAGTATTGTACATTAGTATTGATCTGTACTTTCTACTTACTCAAATACTGGGGAGGGACAATGAACATATCTACATTATGTAAACAATCCAATACAGTACTGAGCTGATGTGTGATTCACTGGATTATAAAGTCTGAGGATCCTTCACTCTGATCTTGAAAATCCATGTAAACATGCAGCGTCATGTCGCCTCCTTGCCAAATTTCGCATTTTTGCGTTTTCTATTGGTATTTAATCATAATGTTTACTTGTATTAGTTTTGTTATTTATCATCTCTGGATGCTTTACATTACACTGATTTGTGTGTGATTAAATACACAACCTTTAAATACAAATATAAATAAAATATAGTTTCAATATGATATATAATGGTAATTAAACCACAACCAAATTTTAGTAATTATGTTTTCCTCCTTATACTTACACACAACCGAAGGTGTTTTGTTTTGTAGTTTTTAACATGTATTAATAATGTCTGTTAATATTTATTATAGGGCAGGCAAAATTTGCCATGCTATAATCGCCGCAAAATAATTATGACCATCAGACGGGCTTTTCCTAAAGTATCAGCTATTATTTTTCTGGATTGCAAGTTCGATTGATAAAAATATCAAGAGCACAATACTGTCATACTGCATGATTATTGATTTGTACTAGGATCTGGTGGTTTTGTGTTAAACTATTACAGTATACTACAGTTTTGATAGACCTAGGCTGATTGAGAAATATGTCTGGGTTTGGTCTGTGGAAAAGGTGGCAACCCAACATACAGTCACTAATACATGAAGTTGATGTTACGAGAGTACAAGAACACAACAAACTGTGAGCAAGTTGAACGATCATACGATACAGGAGAACAGCCCATCATGCTTCTGTTCTGCTTGACTGAACTGTAGCCATTGTTAAGGGTTAAATAATGTTATCAGAAACTGTAGCTGACAGTTAATTCAAACGTGTTGTCAAAAATTATTATGCCAATTGCAGAGGTGGGTGATCTTTCAAAAAATATCTCATGATATTTTAAAATGTTCTCTATATATTATATATATATATATCTATATATTATATAAAAATATATCTATATATATATAGATATATATATATATATATATATTCCAATTGTAAGCTAAAATATAGAACTAGAAAGTACTTTTAAAAGCTGCTTTAATATAACCCTACAGGCCCAAACACTTCTAATACTGTATGTTTAAATCATTTGCAAAACATAACATACTTACATACATACTTTTCACATATTATATAGGCAAATGACGGGGGGATTAGGCTTACTCTTTTACCATGGATTGTATGTATATACACAAAGTACGTTTATTAACATACAACAGCAGAAATGTTGGGCAAGTAAATATAGTTTAATATTCAATATTACAAGCAAGTAAAAAAAAAAAAAAAGTTATATAGCTAGTGTAATGCGGCTCACCCTAGCAAGTGACATCGAAACACCACAAGGTACTGCTTTAACAGAATAGTAACCAGGACGCTACGTTTTAGATTTTTAACTACTGGCCCCTCGGGCCACTGAGCTAGTGTTTTTACTGCACCGGATGCAATTTTATCTGGCCCAATATATTTATATATTTTTTCATGATGGTTTTTATTTTCAGTATGTTTCTAACTGTGTGGTAGCCAAAGCGAGCCCACATCTCAAAAGAAAGCTGCTAAACGAAGCCTTTCAATATATGTTACTTCAGCCATTTAACATGTATATAGCAAGTGCTAAACGAGGTATGGTAATCCAACCTTTGGTAACATTGAAATTAGAAAGGTAATTTAATGTTATGATGAATATAAAGACATACTAAATGTTAAGCACAACAACACAGTGACTATAAGAAAATGCAAGATATTTGGAGTTGGAAAGGAGTTATTTTTTAACTCTGGACTGTAGTTCAATGTAAAACAACTACTGTTGACTTTCTATGAATGGATGGAGTAACGGCAACATTTGCACTGACCATTAAAAGTACAACCAGGTATCCTTGTTTTGAATTATTTACAGGTTATTGAATAAACAAAGTAACTTGACTGCGACATCTGATGTCAGTACTTGATGGTTAGTTGTAATTAGTAATATTAAACTACTGTAATGTTGGAATGTATTTTCTATTTTGGTCAGTTTACAATATTTACACTGAGATGATGTTATAAATATTATTTGTTAGAATTAAACAGATGTAGAATATTTAGGTTGGTATATGATAGGTGTTATTTTACTCTGAATACACTACAGCAAAAATTATTATTTGGTGGTTTGCGCAATATTATGCTACTGTTGCTTTAATAAGAGATACACGCTGTGACATTGCTGCTCATTGTGTTCGGTGTATTTTAATTAAGTAAACAAAAGAAAACTTGTGCCTAAGGAAATAGGGTACAGAGCGAAGAAATCTCATCTTGGACATTGTTTGAACACTTTGTGAACCCAGCTAAACTTTACCGGCATACGCTGTTATGCTGTCTGCTTGTGCTCACACATTTGCCTTTTACTCTTGGTAGTGTAAGGGACCAGAGTTCGGGTAATCGATTACACAAAAATGCTGCACCATGTGTATTCAACTAGGAAACAATTAGAAATTCCCATCCCTAATCCTAATAGTAAACACTATTAAAACAATATTCATTATACAAAATAATAACAATCCTACTTAGAGCATTGTCGCTTTGCAAGGAGCTTATATCAGGCTTATGTCTCTGTGTGTGATTACGTCACCTACCAGCCCTGCTGCTACCTACCCCCCATGCACGCTACAATAATTTAAAATTACCTTTTTTAAAAACTTTAATGTGACGCCCAATTGATTAAATGGTTGACTTGACAATGAATAAAATAACATGAGTTCTGGAATTAAAAATTGAAATAATATACGGTAAAACAAATATCAATCTGTACTACCTATTTACCTCCCTATGAAGTTCAAATGGATCAGTCCAAAGCTTAATACTTTCAGTTTGCGCCATGCACAAGAAAAGGGTTGACCAAAAACAAATTTAAATTGTCATTAAAAAATACCAAACAACAACAATACCGGTACATCGCCCAACCCTAGCCAATTGCTACATTAAAAACACTGGTTCTGCAAGGACAAGAGGCTAAAGGTGACTTGCCAAACAGATAAATCACCCACTGGAAAAAATGTATTGCCTCCTTTCGTATATATCTTGAACTGCTAGTCAAAACCAACTACTGTAGTTCTGCAAGCTTTTTAAAACAGCTAAGGACATACAAGGTTATTAATATAGGCAGGAAATCTGTGATTTTAATGATTTCTATCAGCCAAGTATACATGTTCTGTATAACTCAATTGTTGTTTCTTCCCCTCTCCCTCCTCATACACAAAGAACCTCGGTGTCACCCTCGACTCCTCCCTCTCAGCACATCTCTACTCTGGCACGCTCCTGTCACTTCTTCCTCAGCGACATACACAGAATTCGCCCCTTCCTCACCGACTATTCCACACAGCTCCTTGTTTAGGCCCTGGTACTGTCCAGCCTTGACTACTGCAACTCCCTCCTGGCCAGACTCCGCTCCAGCTCATCCAAAGCTCTACTGCTCCCCTTGTCTTTTCCCTTTCTCCTCCTTAAGACACACCTGTTCAGACAGCATCTGCAAACCTCACAACTCTCGACTGTACTGGACTCTATGGCACCCAATTGTACCAGTACTTGCATCATATTGTACTTGCACTGAACTGCTCCATACCTTGCCGTATTCTACTACTGCTCTCAATTATAACTACTTCCTGTATTCTGCATTTGACTTTACTCTTATAGGTATCTGTATTCACATTTTTTGTAATTGCTGTTATTTTAAATCATTTTCACCCACTCATTATACTTACTACATGCTCATACTGGATTTTACTCAAAGCAAATATTTTTTACTATTTTTAACTGCTCTTAGTCAAACCCACTCTTGCATGTAATTACATACTGTAATCCCTATGTTTTGCTCATTTGAATTTGCTTTTTTGCTCCTGATTTTATTGTAGTTTTACAACTGCTCTTATCTGTAATGTGCTATTCTGTAATGCTATACTTTACAATGTGATACTTTGTACTGTGATATTTTGTAACAACTGTAAGTCGCCCTGGATAAGGGTGTCTGCTAATAAATAAATAGTACTGTATACAGTCAATTCTCATAAATACGAATTTCAAGGGACCAGCAAAAATCTATCAAATTTGTATTCAGAAATCTAACGCCAAATGCACAGCGTCAGTTTTTATTTAAGTTATAGTAAAACTGAAAGCAAATTTAAATTACAAAACAATGAAAAATATTATAAATTTAAAAAGTAGGCTACTGTGTGGTTTATTGAAAATACAGCTGTAAGTGAACTTTAAAAAGCATACGTTGGAAATGTACTGCAGGGTGCGAAATAACCGAAGGACCAGTGGCAGTTGCCGCAGTGCCCAAGCTGCTTTTGCCGAAATTCCTCTCAAATTAAAAATAATAATAATAATAATAAAAAATAAAAAAAAATACTTACAGCAAAAGTTGCCTGCAAGACCGCCAGTCATTGCCGCTGGTGTCCCTCAGCACCGACAGATCTAATCAACAACCTATTCACAAACTTGCTCAGTCAGCTGGCCCATTCTGTCACAGTTCAATTTAATTTAATTCTGTCTAATCTCGTCCTCCTTGAAAATAACTCATTATCATAATGTATTATTGTTGCCATTCTTTTAACTGTGCACCTCCCAGGACTAAGCCACAAACAAGACATACTGTACCATTGGTTAATGACGGGCAAACAGAGGGAGGGACGCTGTTAAACTAAGCTTAATATGACCGCGCCTCCAGGAATTTTCAATCACACCTGTTCACTGGCAGTGAACTCCTTTCACGTCTTCAGTGTATATACATTGCTAATTTATATAGACATTAGCATGACCGCTGCTGTTTTGTAACAAAACACCAACACTGAAAATGAACACATGCTAGGTAGATAATTATTAGTTTTGCTCAAATTCTTTCATCAAAAAAAAACAAAAAGCAGCTATGACATGGTTCAAGTAGCAGCTTTCTGCGTTATGAAATGAGTAGGAGAAATAGCATAATAGTTAACCAAACATAATCTTGAAGTACATCGATTTCTGTTTTAATTTATTTCTGTGTAATACATTCTCACTACCTTACGTAGTTTTTCTTTTTAAGTAGTAAAACGTCTGCTTTCACTAAAGGAGTTAGAACGTGTAGTATGCTTAAAAAACATTATTCAGTTTTTTTTGTTTTTGTTTTTTTTCCTGAATCAAGTGTCCAGCAATGCACCGCAACAAAACTGTAACTCCTTTGCAACTGTACATTTCAAAACTATATGTAGTCTCTCAAATGCAAATACCTAACACTACGTACATCCTGCTGTTCGTCACTGTGATGCACAGCACTCGCCATTGCCTGACCAAGTTTCTAGTTCTATTTATAGTATTTGTTTTTTCAAAGTTGTGTTGTTTGTACAGGTTGCACAGACACTACTACTTAAATTCCAGCCACGAGCAAATCTTCAGCCAGTTTTCCTGAAAATCTATCTTTAACTTTCCCTTCACTGACATTGCTTAGTTTAGACTGTATCTAAGCCTCTAGTCTAATCTATGTATTAGTCATTGGTGTCTGAACGAGTTTAGTAAAAAAAAAAAAAAAAAAAACACCCTGAATATATATATTTTTTTGCCCAATTACCCTTATGTTGTTTTTTAAATTTGATTTTTTTTTTAATACCATTTTATTTAAAATAGAAAAGTTTTTTTTGCTTGTTTTTTTTAGTAACAATTACTGTTTGAATCATTCAGATAGAGTAGAGATAGAGTAAGTGCACTAGAGGCTGTTGCAGGTGTGCCTACCACGAAATATAACCCACCAGACCAGCATGACACTGATAATGTGATATTAGCATACAAGAGAGAAACTTTGGTACTGCAACAGGGAGATATAAGGGTGTGTGCCGAATTATCTCTCGACTGCAACGAAGAGACTCAGGGTGAACTCCGGCACAAAGTTATCTTTCAGAAAAGCATATTAAAAAGTATGACGGGTCAGAAAATTGTTGCATTTCATCAATCCCATGTTGGACCCCAAGAAAGCTGTATAGTATCCTACTTCAACAAACAGGCATTGCTTACAGTAACAAATCTTAGGAGAACACTTTACATTGTATTATTTACCAGTTAACCACTAGAGCAAGCTGAAATGTGATTGCTGTCACAGCCCTCCACTCCCCCAACATACTGACATCTCTTGTATCAATAGCCTTGTGTCAAGAGGTTGACAACTTCACGACATATCAGGAATATGGTCGTTTTTAGTAGTTTTCAAAGTAAAAGCATTTAGGTTCTTAAGGAAACTGTTACAAACATTTGTAACACTTCATTTGTAACCTTAACCATGAATTCACAGCTATACAGCAATCTACAAATGCAATAACTGTATGCTACTTACACTTGTGTACTGTACATGTTGACAGAACACTCTGGTGTAATTTCAGCAGCTTTCTTTTTATGTATTTTATAGTTTAAGTGCTCAACTGCTTTATGTCAGAAGTTAATCATTCAGCCTGCTGCTGGATGCCATTGAAACAAAAGGATGCTGGATTTTGAAAACTCAAATGGGGCTTTACTAGAAAAATAAATCTCCCCACCCCTATACTGCTCTCTGATAAATTGTATTAACTTAAATACTACCCACTACACTACAAATCATCATTGCATGCTACCCACACATAGCAGATGAAGCCAAACATCTTTGCTGCAGATAAACGGGACTTCATTCTGCAATCTTCTGCTTATTTAAAAAAAAAAAAAAAAAAATCTGCTCTAAAGGGCAAACCAGCATTGCACGGCACATCCCTAGTGACTTTTTCTATTCTATCAAATCTAAACTTAGCAGCTTGGAATGTAAGCCTGTGAGGACTTTTGCTCTCACCACTTCCCCACACAAATCACTGTTTTTTTTTGGTTTTCTCTTATTCAAACTGCTACCACAAGACTTTGTTGCACAGTTTATATTATTAAATAACTTTACCCTTCTTCCTGCAGAAGGTCTTCCGTGCTCTTCTCAGCCTCAGCCTAGAAAAACAAAACAGTATAATTCTCGTTATCAGCTCAGATCACAAACAAACATTCATAATACAATGGGCAGATCACAAGCATGTATAAATTAGTTCAGAAAAAAAATAAAATAAACACTAGCCAATCATGTTCATACTGTAGAGAAATGATGTACACTGCATGTCCCTGCAAGTTCTTTCTGGAAACGTCAAGGCAAATAAAATCTACTTTTTCTTCAGCCCTGCAACCACGCAGTTAATCCTACCCAAAGTCCAAAAAACCTAAACTTAAAATGAGGTTTCCCTTCTAAAAGCTGACTATGGTATTTCTGAACAGTATTTCTACAGTTTTACCGTGCTTTTCCATAGTTTTACTATGCATTTACAATAGTTTATCCTGGTTTGCCATGCTTTATTACTTTGCTATGCTTTTACTATGGTCAACTTTTATAAGGGTATTCAAATCATTGTCAAATGTTACACTGATTTAGTGTACCCCACACCTATTTCAACGTAAGCATATTAGTCCTTGGAGGATCAATTTTCCTAGAAATACTGGTCATGGAAAAGACATACAGTATAACATATCAAAGGCCATTTCCATACAAACAGCACACCACCGAAAATGTGAGTAGCAACTGGACCCTGAAATGTCACCCATAAACATCAGCTGATCTAGTCAACTGGCACAAAACCTAAATTCCAGCTCTGCAGCTTTTACAAGCTTTCCTAAAAGACTTTCAAAGTTCTCAACTAAAAAGTCATAGCTTTTTAGAAGCTTATTTAGCTTATTTTTTTAAATTAAACTACAACTTTTTAATATGATTAACATGCCAATAGTTTGTAGAGCTAATTACATTATTTTTGGGCTCAATGTAAACTTCTACATTATTATCTCATAGAACCAGAGATGACACGTAGTTACAGCACGTTACTTCTGTTTAACATGTACAACCTTGCAAACCACACCTAATGGAACAATGAAGCACTAGTATTTGTATATAGAGGGCAGCAGCACAATGCAAATGGCATTCAACTGCCAATATATTATTAGTTAACCTTGCTGCCATCTTGAGGTTAAAAGGTTACAGACAATGACAAAATCCATTCTATGCCATTTATAGGTCACAGCTTAGTTTATATATAAAACACAATAAACAGACATGCTAACAACAGTTTGGAGAAAGAATATTGCATCATGTATGTTTGAAACTTTAAAAACTTTCCCAATAGGAGGATGGCAGTTCCAGCAAACCAAGACTCAGTATTATTCCAAACTAAGGAGGTGTTGCTTGCCAATGCCAACCAATAAAGACCCTCCCTGTATAACAGGCAAATAATGCAAATCATCTCCCCTGAGAAGTAACTAGCCTAATGTATTATTAAGGTGAGTTGTACCTTTGACAACAGATAAACACAAGTCAAGCGATATTGTAGCGTTTCAGACGCTAGGCCATTCATGAATACGGACATGCAAGCCCAAGCCACATGGTCATTAGTCAAACAGGTGACTCAGCCCATTCCTCCCTGGTCTCTCCTTATTACCATCAATATAAAAAGCCTCACGTGTAACTTGTGATCAAGTAACAAACTATGTGTATGTATATATATATATATATATATATATATATATATATATATATATATATATATATATATATATATAAACCCTGTCATACTCCACTCAAGATTCACAAAGATCGAACCTGCCATACATACATACTCCAGCACACACACATCTCAACCTCTCTAACTTGCTCCTACAGATGATCTCATGAGTGAAGCCTGTGTTCTGCTTTTTCTATTTGTCTGTCTTGCAATTTGACACTGAGGTAATGTACACATTTTAGTTGCTTTTGCCACTGCCAAAAAATGCTGCAATGAAACTTTCTCACCTGAATGGGAAATAATATGCCCACTTCTTCAGCCTGCCAAACTTCCACCAAGCTGGACATCTGAGTAAGAGCTTCGTTTGGAAAATAAAGTTCATAATTAAAAAGGAGACACAAAAGGGAAAGTAAACGATAAGGAAATAACCCTGGAGGATGAACCTCGTTTTCTTCCTTTTTCATACATATATTAAATAGCAACTACACTCTCAACACATTTGTATTTAGCTATTGTTTTGCTCAGTAATAGACAATGCTTTACAATCACGATACCATGATGCACACGGTTGTTATTATGATATAGACAGAATCGATAACACTTTGCCACACAATGTATCAAATGCTCCATTACAGTACATTATTTTATCTGAAGAGTATGAATTATACTGAAAAAAAAACAAAACAATGTAAGACTAAATGTGATAGTCTTTTTTTTTTTTTTTTAACCAACACAGGAAACACACACCACTATGCACAACACACATGAATATGTTCAGAGCACACGGGGGAAAGCGACCCGTAACTTTGACAAAATAACTGTTATTTCAAGACGTTTAACGTCCTTAGATTATGCATGAAACTCTTATGTCTAAGGTATACACACACACCAAAAAAACATTCTTTCTTTCTGTTCACAAAAACGACTTCTGTTTCACTAGCCCAGTTAAATATTCAAACAAAATACACGACCCGTTGTGAGCTCTTCTCCTTTCAAAAATAATCAAATGTGGACATTTTAAATATATATTTGTCCTCCCCAACCTTGTAGTTGTGCTTCTCCTTGGTGAAAACAGTGCAGAATGAGTTGTAGCAAGCTGCACAGCAGCAATTTGATCCATGTTTTTTCATGGCAGTGGCTGCCGTGCTGCAAGTCCCATAGCCCCGCCATGCTGTTCTTGCTTACTGCTTACTGCTTTCTCTCTGTCTGTGTCTCGCCCGCCCTCTGACTGAATGTGAGAGAGTGTGAGGGAAGTGAGTCCAGGAGATAAGACTTCCACCGTGCGCAGCAAAACGTTCTGCTGCCTGCTGCAGAGGGACATGCACAATAACCTCAGAGCACCGCCTAGAAATGAGACGAGATACAGAGTAAGAACAAGCACAGAGTAAGAACACATCGGCTTAAAAATGACTGTATAGACTAGTATCATATAAAAATAATTTGCAATAGTATATATCTTGTCTTTCTTTCTCATATATCCTGCGGATCTAATTCGAAGAAAGGGGTATACAACGCCATGTCAATTAACAACTGATCGGATCCAGTAGTTGATTTGATCAGTATTGTCTAAAAAAATGGGCAGTAGTATTACCTTTGCATTACCCCTAGATAAAGTTACTGTATTATTATTATTATTATTATTATTATTATTATTATTATTATTATTATTATTATTATTGTATGTATTTATTTATTTATTTGATTGTGGTAAAAAAACAATACACATGGATACTGTATATAATATACAGTAGTGAGAATTAGCTAATCAAAATGTAAAATAAATGTTTTCAGAACGTATTCAAAAGGGAGCATTAATTTAACAGCAAAGGCAAACATGGAGCAGAGTGAGGCTATATTTGGCATTATCAGAAATAAAACCTGCACTGCACTCTTCCAAGGTACAGCTTGGTGTGATTGGCTAAGAAATGTGCCAGACAACAACCCCTCATTACATCATCCAAAAAACAAAATTACAGCCTCACTTGAGGGCTGATTTTGTATTCATTCTTCATCTTCAGCACAGGACATGTTTTATGCTTACAGTATTACACCCAGCTAATTATTTGGTGTAATGTGGACTACACAACAATCCCCTCAAAGGCACAAAAACTAAGCTTGTATCACCTGATCTGTACTGAACATGTTATGTAGATGTTTTGGGACCGAACATGAGCTGTTGAACAAGATGCTAGAATATTCACTGTAGGTTGTGCACATTAAAGAGTGCATGGCTCTGAGTATTAACAGTTATATGCATCCTATCAGCCTTCACAAACACTGTTTTGTAATCAGCAGAAAATATAAAGTAAAGGACAAGAGAGGCACTCTGCACACTTCAGAATGGTAGAAGTATTTAACTGAAATGTGTGAATATGCGGGTTTCATTTTATGCACCATTATTAAAGTTGAGGAGGTTTCTATTGTCAAATGAGATATCACACCGAACACACCAACTCCTCACTCATACATACTGCAGGGATTTGGTTATAAACTGCAAACTCCAAAAAGATAACATTGTCCTGTTTGCTTTACTTGTGAACTGTAGTTTGTACACACCCACATTGTGTTTTAATTTATCAACACATTATGCAATAGGTCTGGGTGTTGGTCTGTTGATCCATGATATACACTCTAAATTCACAGATTGCAATGCTTTAGGTGCAGTGTTTACCACCGGTACAGAAAGCCAACCTGTATTTTTTCCCATAGGAAAAAATATACACCTATGTGTTTATAAATATCACTTTTGCTGGAGATATTGTTGTTGTAACTTTGCAACATATATATATATATATATATATATATATATATATATATATATATATATATATATATATATATATATATATACATACACACACACACACACACACACACACACACACACACACACACACACAGGGAGCAGGGAGAGGTTTAATTTCCTCCCTGCTGAGAAAAAAAAAAAATCATGTGCAATAATTTAATTATATTGGTGTTAATTGTTTTATTATTAATTATCCCCTGCACCTGGTGATTATTGTAAATTAGAGCCAGGTGCAGGGTATTTAAAGAAAGCAGCCAGTGTACTCAGGGCTGCTGCTGTGTGGAGGACTTGGTTGATGGTGTTTTCAACCGTTATGAAAAAAGGTACTGGCGAAAGCCTTTTTTGTGGTGTTAGTTTGTGTAACAGGTAAACTAGCTGTCCTGTTTTATAGTTTAGGTTCCTGTATTGGGAGTTAGTCAGTGCTCTGAAAAGAGCTAGGTGTTTATTTTGTTTTTGTAAATATTAAATGGTGTGTCGGTGCTGATAAACTTCCATATCTGTGTCCTGGGTCTTGCATTGACAGGGGCAATAAATCGTGGTGAGGTGCAGTTGTGTTACTATATAATAACTTTTTTTTTTTAAGCAGGAATCTTTTTGAAAGTATCTGGTGTTGTAATTAAAAAAAAAAAAAAAAAAAAAAAAAAAAAACTGCATCCTTTGAATTAAAGGAAAAAAGAAATGGATTTTAGAAGTACTTTAACTGATGTAGTTGAGTTCTAGCTGAAATGTGCATAGTTAATCTGTCAAAGGCTTTCTTTAATCATCTTGCCATAATAAACACAGAGTAATCATTATGATGCATAGTACTCATTTCCTGGAATTTGTTAAACAGCACTCTGGTTAAAGGTTTGCCTGGAGACTGATGACGATACGCACAGAAATAACCAAGTACTGTAGCACTAGATTTCCAAAGCCTTCTGGCTTCCTCTTGCTATATACACAGCATTAAAAGTATCTAGGTCATTTAAATGGCATTATAACCACAACAAATGATATCCTTGTTTCTTGTTTTAGAATGTGAATTCAGAATTATTATACATATGTTTAAAATAAAACAAATATATTGAATCTTTTGTGTAGGTTTGTTATTTAAGATAGATTTGATATCTTATGTAACTTCCAATGTGTCACTAATATGATTAATTTGTTTGTAAAAAAAAAAAAAAAAAAAAAAAAAAAAAAACCTTCAGTTATTATAAAACAATAGAAGGCTGTACTGTAAAAGTAAGCCTGTCTTAATGTTAAACATTAACATCATGAGAATTTGACTTTTTTTTAAACTAGGTGGTGTGATCATGTGGTATTAGTGTAACTGAATTACTTTGTTTTCATTCCAGGTGTGATGACAGGGTAATCTTCCATTAGCTACAGATATCTGTTTTTCTGTGATAAAAATTGCAGAGGCAGAATTCATTCTTTAAACTGTAGTAACCTACAAACAGAAACACACTAGTTATTGCTCAGAGATAGTTTACAAGAACTAAAGGTTTGGATATTTGCTGTGTGAGAAATTCACCCACTGTATAGTGTGTTGGAAACTTTCCGCATACTTTCAATTGAAAGTGCATAGTTGTTTTTCCAGGAAATGTTTAAACAACTTCTACAAAGAACGTGCAATCATAACCAGTATTTTGTAACTGCTTATCTGGCATACTTAGTAAGGGCCTAAATGTGATTAAATCATAGGTGTGACTGTCTGATTACTACAGTTACATATATATATTTGTTTACCAGTATGGTTAGCAATATCTTGGCATTAGTTTAGTGGTGTGATGTTTTGAATGGAGTTAGCCTACATCTATAAAGGCCTGCAAAGAGTTAAATTGGGTTTTGCTAATGCAGTAGTTCTCATTTTCAATTTAAAGCCGGGCAATAGAGAGCACATTTGTTCTGCAAAGGCTTCCACTGAAAGCACACTCTAAACATATCCTGAAATGTACTTAAACTCCAGTCACACATTACATTTTTACTTAACATGTCTTGCAAAAGCAGATTGTTTGGGACAGTGTACCCTGTATGACTAATACTGACGATTAAGGAGCCCAAAGTCGCTGAGGATTGTGTGCAAATGAGTACGTGTACTGATATTACTGTACTTTCATAACTGCTCTTATCTATATTATATTCTGTAATGTGACATTTTATAATTGATAACCTGTAATGTGATATTTTAAATGCAATACTTTGTACTGTGATAACTTGTCACAATTGTAAGTTGCCCTGGCTAAGGGTGTCTGCTAAGAAAAAGAGGAAGAAGAAGAATGTGTCTGTGCATTTTTGTTGAAAGGTTGTTGGCATGTAAAGACATCTGAATTTAGTTATGGTTAAGTCTCTGGAAAAGCATTGCCCACTAGCTTAAACTAAATAACATTTCAACTACAGCTATGGCCAAAAGTTTTGCATCACCCTATAGAATTACCTAATTTCATTCATAAAGTTGAATGAAACCTGTTGAATAATGTTACATTTGAATATTGAATTGCATACTGCTTTCTAGTTTTCCCATAGTATTTAACCAATGTGTCAATGAAAAAAATTTGACATTTCAAAAGCACAGAAAATACTATGCTACTCCTAGACTTGAGATGTCATGTTGTAGTTTCTTTGATTACATTATGTTAAATCAAAGACCTAAATTATGTTCATATATATAAATGAGGTAATGCACAACTTTTGGCCATAGCTGTAGATAAGAATGTTTGACTGTAGGAGATCAAACACTATATTGTTACAAGGGGAGATGATGCAGAACTGTATACAGTATTGCAGAATAGTTGCTCTTGGCATGATTTATCTTATAATCCCCGCCTGCGGAAAGCATATTTCAAACAATAGGGATATAGTGGTGGCAAATGTTTAGATGTCATTAGGTTATTTTTGAAACAATAGACACTTAGATAACCTCTCATCCAATTGTGATAAAACTTACTAAGGGCATTCTGTCTCTCACATGGTCTACTCTACACTCCTTTATTTACATAATTTGCACAATAAAAACATGTATGACTGCACCTATACAATATTTTTCCTAAATATAACACACTTCTTAAATTGCCTTACCTTAGGTATGATAGTAATATTCACTGTCATCCTCATAACTTACTAACAATATGGGACTCTGATACTTGATTCCCATCTCATTAGTCAATAATGCTCACTTCCATTCTCATAACTTTCATTCTTATGTTAAAGCAATTAGCTTACTTGACAGCAGCATTTGCTTTAAAAAAACCTTAGTCAGTGCTCTGTTAGAGTGAAAGAGTTAGCCAAGCACCATTTCTTATTTCAAAATCTTTGAAAATGCACACACTTGCTTATCACATTTCCCAAAGAAGAAAGTCTAGAGATAAGGAACTCAAGGTGTGGAATTCTCTCTGGGACATGAAAACCTTGGATACAAAAGTAGTAGAGTGTAGAAAAACACAAACGGGCTGCAAGTCACTTCCGAATATTTACTTCGGAAGGTTAAAATATATATTTTGTATTGTTTTTGCATGTAATAAAATACAGGTGTCTTTTGTCTTAATTCCCAAACAGCTGAATAAATACATTTATTTATTTATCACAAACAGAAAAATACAACACATTTTCTAAATTGATCAAAAACTTCAATCAATGTAGTCAAAATCCTCTGGTATTCCAAACGTTTTATCAATTCGACTTTCCTCAAAGCCAAATTTTCTCTTGGCCCACCCCTTGATAGCAAAAACATTATCTGTGAAGAGAAGAGATGTCATGAGCATGGGTATTGTTATCTATTATAATATATTGCCATTACTCTGACTTTTGGCAACCGGCAAGGATAAAAAAAAATTGTCAATCAGATAGATGGATTTAATCAATAAAATTGCCAGTTCTGAAAGCTTCTTAGAACTTATTTTTTTATACATGTTGTGTTCATAAAGACACTAATCAGATTGTTATTGCAGCATTGTTACTGTAATATGGCTCAGGCATTCTCAATAATTGCATTACAACCCTCTATCTTTGAATATTTAATGTGCACTACTGTATTATAAAACACCAGTGACAGCATCCTGAAGGTGGTTATGAAATGCTCTGTATGACAACTGAGCAGAAAAGCTTTGCTAGGCACCACTTTCATTTATTATCAGCATCAGTCACCGAACACTTAAATCACAGTATATCATTTTTGTATTCACATATGTAGTAGTTATTCCTAGGACATTCCATTGGAATTAGTTATAAACCTGATATTTTTTATTAAAACAAGAAAATGGCTATACCTTTAAGATTTTCAGATGTATATATTTTGTACTAATGATACTGACTTAAAAGAATATCAATATACTTCAAGATTATAATAGAATTGCATGTCAGATGTTTTGGAAATAAAAAAATTGCAACCTCCCACTGCTTACTGTGGAGTAATGTCAAAGTTATGATAGCGACCCCTGCTGGCTGATTTGACTCAATGCAGCAGGACTGCAGCCCACCTACACCCTCCTCAGCAAACTACTGCCTGTCAATGCTTGTGTTTATTATCCATCTGCATGTTCATGCAAAATCTATGGTCACATATCAAATACCTCCCACTAGCGAGCAGAAGCAACTGCCAAAACATCTTACCACAAAGTGAAGGCTTTGTGATGGACACAGAAAACCAATCAGCTGGGGGATTAGTTCAGATCGAACAGACAGATCTGACATTTGAACTCATAACCTTCTTATACAGGGTGCTGATAACCCAGCAATGTGCAGATATTAAGGAATATTTAATTGCACTAAACCATGATGGACAGAAATACTGGCACTGTTTACGGTCTAGTTTTCTTTCTGCTGCCAAGGTTACAAAATCAGACATCTAACAATGCACGGGAGTCTCTTTGGTGCACAATAGTCAGGAAGGGAGGGTGTCATTTTAATGATTTAAAAAGGATTATAATTGTAATTTTCCCCTCGATCCTTTGAGGAAAAGATGACCAGTGTCTGACCCACCTGTCCACCTGTTGGCTGCATCCTTTGCAATTTTGTTCGACTGCCCTGTAAAACAAAAAGTGGGAGGTCAACTACAAAGAATGGCTATTTTGTCAAAATCGAAATAAACTACGTTAAAAAAGAGTATTGAGTCAAGAGATTGATAAATTACAATGCTGAAAACAACCTCATGCAGTTTTCTGGGCAGGGCACCAAAAACAACTAGAAGACTCTTAAGGACCAATACCTGACTGGTTTCAGATATCCTCAGTTTCAAGCAGTCAAACACTGGGAAGCAAAAATAGTTATTTTATTTTGCACCAGCAAATATTAAAAATGTTATCCCTTTGTTTGCCAGCATATGTTTTGGGGAATAAGCTTGCACCTAAATAAAGACTGCAACACCTTAAAGAGAAAAAAATATATATTTATATTAAGTGAATGCCAATAAAAATCCTGGTTATGATAATTTTCAGCTGGCTGTACTGCTGTTCCATTCATAACAAACTCAAATTTGCAGACAGGCAAATACCATGGTCTGATTTAACAGGATAATTTTGCCTCACATATTACATATAGCTATTGCATATTGGGATTTTGTACATTGGCTGCCACCAGGATACAGAATCCAGAGATCATATACTGTGTTTCAGTATTTAAAAATGAGGTTGCTTTCTTTGAACATGCAGCAGAGTTACTTTACCTTGTAACTTGAAAGGTCTATACCAGGCGTGTACAATACGAGATCCCAGGGCCACATTAGGCCCCCTGGACAGTTTATTCAGTATCTTCAAGGGGTAAAGCATACAGGAGGTGCAAGCTGTATTTTTAAGAACAGCTTGCAGTGATGCATGTGGATATCAGTTTAATATCGTACACATAAACAAGCACATGGCTCTTGCAATCTCCCAAAAAATAAATTAAATACAAAGGTAGTGAAAAGCTTTTTTTGTTTTGTTTTTAAACCAGTCCATGAATCAAGAATAAAATGTTATCTTTTATCTGAAATCTACACTTAAAATCATGAATGCCAAGTCAAAGCTTTGGAAACCCTGGAAGGTGCAGTATAACTTCTGCTGCTTAGAATTCATATTTCATTGCAGTGGACTGGCAGGACCAGTTTGTCTTGATGGGTGTGGCAACTACATATTTTTTTATTTTTTACTATTATTTTTTGTTTTATTTAGAATCAACACCTGCACAATGCTGCATTACAAGAGAAATATTGAGTGTGAAGGATTAAGTTACAGTTATTTATCTTGCTAGGTTTAGGTGAACAGTATATTTTAATGTGCTTTTCTAATTTCACAACTAATATGAAAATAACACTAGATAAATAAAGAAACTGTTAAAGCATTAAAATGTCGCGACAGAGAATTTATGGAGCTGACAAGAGTTGAAAAGTCATACTGTCATAAGACTTTAATGGATAGCAGCGGTTTAGTGTAAGCTCCAAGCCAGCTAAAGGGAGACTTAGAGAAACAAATATTGGGGCAACAGAACCCACAACCACAAAGGACTGCAAACATCATAAAATAGTAAGATGAATATAAATGAATTAATTAAATAAAATCTATAAAAAGACTAAACTTTAAGCTACTTAATCTTTAAAACAAAGCTTCAAAGTGGTTCTCAACTTCGCTACGGACCCAATAAAGTACGTTAATAAAAACAATAAACCCTGGGAAAAATACTAAAGCAAACTGCACTAAACAGTCACAGTTGTTCACATTTGATATACTGGCTCTCACTATCAGCAGTTTGTCTAACTCGGCTCACAACTCAGATTGGCTCAAATTACAATGCAATGGGTGTGCCATTTCTCTCTGAAGGATGTTGTTGAGTTTCATTAAACTAGGAAGAGTTCATATGCATAACAAATGTATTACTTCAATATTCTGACAGCATATACAAGAGATATCTAGAGTATTGATATTATATCTACAGTGTATATAATGACAAGAATCATAGATCATTCTCATTAGATGATCCGCTAAACTTGGATATTAAATGTACAGTCCGGTACAAAGTAGTTTCCTAAATTTCAAATGCAACTTGCCATTTAACTTTACCGTGGCTGGTAAGCAAACACATTTTAGTCACACCTGCAGACAGCGGTTGATGAAAAGTTACAAAAGTGAACAGGCCATCACAACTTTAGGTCAGGGCTGACAAGGTCAGTTCCCTTCATACGAAACAATCAAAACCTGTAGGGCAGCAAAGCCTTGCTTGAAATTAAGCACCATATAAAACTTTAGCTTACAAAATGGGGAAAAATATATATATAGAGTTTATTTTGTTTTTCAAGGATGAACATGCAACTTGAAGTAAAAGAAAAAAGAAAAACACAACATTTTCAGACAAAACTGAAAAATAGATGGGCCTAAGGTGTACAGCCATCTGCTACTTATATTATTCAGGTTAGGGTTAAATAAGTGGTCAAAGCATGAACTTACGAATTTCTTCCACCACCTCTGGGTCACATTCCCTGTATTTTTCCACCTCTGCTCTCAGCTGGTTCCGTTGTTCCCTCAGCACCTGAAGTTCCTTCAGTAAGGCTGCCCTATCTTCCTATAGGCAATAAATACGATTATCTCCCGTTAGATTACACTTTTTACATGAAGTAGAAATGGTCCTGATGTTCATGCTGGGTCAGTGGCGGCTCACGGCCAAAATTCGTGGCTGTTCACACCTCAGATGCAGGTGAGGAGGTGGGGTCCAGGGGGCCAACCTCAGTGATAGAAGCACTGTCCAGTGGATCTGTTTCTTGTTGGAAGCGATAGAAAAATTTTGCTCTGCAATGTCTTGTGGCAAATTTTTCGATTACTTTAATAATAAAGTCAAGAATGGCAGCCATCATGTCTTTCAGTTGACAACATGGCTAAAGCATTTAATCTTTCATTTTATAAAAACATATAAAAAGTGAGATGTTGAAATGACACATATATTAAACACACTGAATGTACTCTGAAATTGAAATGTGTTTTTATTTAAATTTAAGTGGTCCCTGAATCGAAATCAATCCCAAGTTCAAAAGACCAAGAACAGGAAAAAATAAGACCTTAAACGGAAGTCACAATTAAGGCTAAAGGGGAAAATAAAACAAAAAAAGAAATAAAAACCAACAACACACACCACTAATTAACAATCAAGTAGATTTTATTTTTATTTTCAGGAACCATCATTTAATTTATAGACCTAATAAAAGACTGATCAGCTACAAACAAACAGTAAAAAAATAAAAATAAATAAAAAATAAAAAAAAAATTAAAAAAGACCTAGGAAACAGGATTTAAAAAGATAACAAATGATATAAATATTAGATTCCCCAAACATGTAGTAGTGGTCAGTAAATTAAAATAAATAAATAAATAAATAAATAAAAAAATAAATGCTGAACACAGCAAGCTATTACTGTGCTTAAGTCAAAGCACTGCTGAGGAGCAGCAGCTTCGGGAGAGAAAAAAACAAAAAAAAACAAACAAAAAAAAAGACAAACGGCGCAAAATAAAGGCAGATTAAATCTGTGAAAATAACCAAGTTCAACAAATAAGAGTATGAACAGCACATCACCCAGAAGAAGTAATTTAGAAGTGACTGGAGTCTACACCACCCCAATTGACCAGTCTGGACGAAGAGAGCAACTCCACAGGAATAGAACTGTATTCTATTTTTCCTGCGCATCGCAGTAGACTACAGTGAAATGGAACAATCAGAAGCAATGTCAGAAATATCAGTAAACTTGACAGGTCATAACACAAATATGCGATAAACATGGAACACGAGAAATGTATTCAGGAAGTGCAGCTGTAGCCTTTGCATTATGATTGTTCATTAAATTCATACAAAGACAACAGTAAAAAAAGACAGTGTCTGGCAGAACATTCCAGGCATTATTAATACTGGCATGTCTGGTGAGTGACGCAGAAGAACTGCAGCAACAATAGGGTCACGTGAAAGTTTCTGGACGTTCGCCTTTGAACGATGTAGATACAAAATTTGCTCGCATCTAGTATAGACTAGAACCACCGACTCGGGTCTCAGTTTCTTTATACAGCTTACGGTGGAACATGGCCCATACATGCCAGTCCATATATGGTCGGAACAGTCCTGATTTCGTAGCAAATGTCCCACGTCCCGATGCATAGGAATAAAGTCCCGATAATTTACACATAGAAAACACATCTGTTGATTACTAACTTACCGGTATACAAAGGTAAGAACACTTGCTTGTGTCTGTGATTACTGTCATGCTGGTCATGTGGTGTTGATTTGAGAGGATATGTCTATTATATGACGAGTGTCCCACTGAACAGTTTCCAAATGTTGGCACGTATGCATGGCTTATGAAGAAGGGCAAAAACCACCACCATTAAAGTCACACTATTAAAATAAATAAATAAATAAATAAATAAATAAATATCTAGTGGATTCTATTTAGGGCTTTAAGTTTTCAGGTTATATTTTTGATCAAATGACGTCCCTTTAAACTAATTTTGAGCCAGTTGTTTCCTAATTAAACTGTTAATTACAAAACAATGTGAGCTGCTTTTACCTTCATATCTTGACTGAGCCAGAATCTGTTTCGCCTTATTTTTATTTCAAACAGGTGACAAATTCTGTTAACTGCTCATCCCTGATCCTATTTGCAATTCATTCTTGCAGTCTAGTTTATAGTTTAACAGCTATCCTGACATTTTCTTTTCATCATAAAACACCCAGTGCAGAGTGTAAACTGGTAGATTTAAAATCTCCTTGATCTGTAGCAAATGTAAATTGTCTTACAAAAAAAGTGGAACATGTGGGCTAATTACTGTATATATTGCAGCTTTTCTTTCAGATCATCTATGATCCTGGTTTACTCTCTATGTAATGTTCTATGGGTTGGTTACCATGATCAGTTTAACTTGTTTAAAGTTTGTATTTTCTTTTCCTGAAGTCAGTTAATTTGAAGCAAACAAATCACAAACACACTGCAATCGACTCAATGCAGTGGAAGAAAAAAATATATAATAATCTGGAAATCAAAACAGAATAAACAGCAGAAAAACATAAGGAACTTGTTATGAAAATGATGGAGCACATGTTTTTAAATCCCTTGTTTATTCATCTTTAAATGGGACGTACCACTATGAAAAAGCGTCGTTCACCTTCAAAACAGACTGAGATTCTGCCCAGAGCAAGTCTTGAAAATGTTCTAAAACCTGCATTCAGATTTTCATTTGCTTCAGGCTACTAACTGAATTGGTTGCTGGCACGTATATGAATATCCTATTGGAAACTACTGTGAGCCAAACACCCAAACAGCTATGATGTCTCTAAAACGCAGTGCAGTACATCTTGATTGCAACAAAATATTTGCCAATAATGCATTACAAAATTGGCAAAAACTGGAGAAACCTGGAAAATATACTATTCTACTGAGCTAACAAGCAATAATGCATAAAAATGATACAAAGTCTAAAGCAAATACATAAATACATCCATCAAAATGGAGAATGACTTGACTTACTGTTTCTTGCCGACCCACTTTTGCCTTTTCAATACCCTGCTGCAGGACTGTTTTCCTCTGGCTTCCCTCTGCATGCTGCAAAATGAGAACAGTTAAAATGTTACATGAGAGCCATTTCCCTTGAGCTCCTTCATCAAGATTTTTTTTATGTACAGGCTCTAACATATTTGATGAATCCTGACTTGTCACATACAGTGCTGACTGCATACCATTAAAAGTCTATCCTGTTTTGCCTGAAGGCTTAATGTCTATGTGTTATTTATTTATTTTTTATATAAAGGCACATGAGCCACTGTTAGGAACTGGTTCAAATGTATGACGAGTTTAATTTTTTTACTTCTAGGTTGTCAATAGTATTTGCAACCAGGGAATTATTTCAGGATATAGGAAAATGTAGACAAGTTACCTTTGGGAATTGTGTCAACTATCCTCAGAGAAATGATTCAGCATGTAAACATTGAAAAACATTTCAATATTTGCAATATATTCTTACAGTTTAGAAAGCCATCAGTGATTTTTGGGTTCCTTGTATTAACACACAATTGTATAGGCAAAAAATAATAGTAATACACCTGAGCACTTCTATATATACAGCTATGGCCGAACGTTTAACATCACTTAGAACTTTGGTATTGAGTCATAGTTAAAAAACATGTATGAACATAATTTAACGTCTTTTATTTAAGAAACTAAAAAAACATATTACAAAAGTCTACTGGAAGCCACCATAGTAGTACAGTATTTCAAAACATCACATTTTTCAAGTATATGGAAAACTACAAAGCGTTATGTAATTCAATATGTTAACGTAACATAATTCAGGTTTCATTCGACTTCATGAAGCAAAATGTGTTAATTCTATAGGGTGAAGTAAAACTCTTGGCCACTGCTGTAGTTTATTTCCAAAAATTATGAGACAGCACCGGCATTTGAATCACATTCTAATTCATAGCTTTACTGTAAGTATCACACAATACAGCCTCTCTTTCTTGGCAAAGCCACTGGTCTCAACAGATAATACCATTAACAACTGGTTGCCAGGCATCCATGTATATAATACTGATATACAGTAAAAACCTTCATCAACAGTGCAAACAATGTCACAAAACAGCAGTCTTTCGATTTCTGAGTGGTGTCAAGTTATTCATGATTGTTTTTGCAGATTAAAACAATGTCTCTAATTTGTATGGTTACTTTATAATCTTTTTAAAACAACATTAAATCAGATTGTCTCGCAGGAATGACAAATCACTGTACATATCTACCTGCCTTGAGGGAGAAGGACATGACGCCACTGAATTGGTTTCTGCATCAACCTTGTAGGAGGACAGTTACAGCTTTCCCTCATTATTTCATAATTATTCGTCACAAGGACATGTCTGAAAACTGTGCATAGCTGGACTATACTTTACAGCAGGGGTGACCAATGCAGGCCCTTCTTCCTACCCTGTTTAAATAGGGTAATTGAACCAATTAATCACAAAGCAGGCCCTAAAGTAGGATTTTTTGTATTTTACATTTTAATCCTGGAGTGGAATGGCCCTTTGGAACTGTAATTAAACACTCCTGCTTAATGTTTAATGGCCCCTCACAAATTCAGTATTTCACTTTTTAAGTCAGACAGCGGTATAACAAGGGAGCATGCACAGAAAGGAAGCCACAAGCAGTAGTGAAACGTTTTTCTTGCATTTCACTTCCTCCTTCAATAATACCAAAGTACTATATATTTACCTGTGACCCTATCTTTTTGGAAACCCCCTTCTGAAACAGATTTCCACACAAAGCTGTACTTCATTAATCTTAAAAATGGTACTTTTTAAAATAGATTTAAAAACAAAACAAAAAAAATACATAAATTCCCAGGTTTTTTTTTTGTTTTGTTTTTATGATTTTGTGTCAACAGAATCCAGATGTATCAATTGTTTTGCTCAGATCACCAGCCTACCCTGCACTTGTAAAACAAAAGTATAAGCTATTGCTGTCAAGGTGCTACACAGAGAATGCTCTGCTGAAACAAAACTGAAGATTAATATAGAATGAAACGGCTGCTTTATGTCAATTGTAGTTTTACAAACGACAGAATATACCGTTTGTAAAATGTAGGTACTTTATGGGAAACAAAAACAAATCTACATAAAAATATTTTAAAAAAGCAGTTTTACCTGCTTTTTCAATTCTTCAAGTTTACACTTCCTTGCATGAAGAGCTTTGCTTGGGAAAGCCCAGAAGTAATTGGATGTGCCTACCCTCTCGGAATCTACCATACCGTCATCCACTAGACTCTGCAGGACCTCCTTCACAGACATGGGGGCTGGGGGGGAAGCAGATCACAGCATATGTTGTAGAAATATTTTCCAAAGCACCCTATGTATTAGATCTTTCAGTTGTTAATATGGCGAGTTGTAGACTCGTAAAAAGGCAATACAATTCCCAAAAAGGCACTCATAAAAAGGCAATGCAATGCACGATTACCCTTGGACACAGTGGGTAGAATTGGGACTCTAGCCACTGCAAGCCAGCTTTTGTCATATTACAATGCATTTTTTAAATTTATTTATTTTTTACATGGTTATGTGCCCTGCTAACTGATTTTCAATGCTCTTCTGTTACTTTATCCAACGTTACAGATAGACATTATTGGGTCAACTGCAACGAACATTCAGTTAGTTCACATCAAGTGTACAAAGTTACTAAATTGCGCTCTAGCCGTTCTGGTACTTTTCTGGGGATCATCCCCAGCTGCGGATTAAGTTAGTTCCAATTGCAAGGAACAAAACCCTAAGTGCGTGTGGCACAAACAGATTGATTCCAGTTCGTGATAGTTTTTATGGGATTAAGCAACAATTAAAAGTTGTATATAGTGTATGGAAAACACAAATGGAATTGCATAGGCCTAAGAATTCACTGTCATCCCATTAAAACGCATTCGTATTTTGGGATGCTCTTGTTTATATATATAAAAAAAAAAATAATAATTATAATAATTCAACAAGCCTGAAACTTGTGTGTAGTATATGCAAAAGGTATTTATTCAGTGCCTCAGAGTTTCATGCATTTAAATGAGAATTTGTTTCCACTTATCTACACACCATACTCCACACTGGTAAGGGGAAAAAAGTTTTTTTTTTATATATATTAAAAATACAAAACTGAAAGATCATAATTGGATAAGAATCCACCCCCCTGAGTTAATACTTGGTGGAAGCACCTTTGGCAGCAATTACAGCTGTGAGTCTGTTGGGATAGGTCTCTACTAACTTTGCACACCCAGATTTGGCAATAGCTGACCATTCTTCTTTACAAAACTGTTCAAGCTCTGTCAAGTTCCTTGGGGAGCGTTGATGGACAGCAATCTCCAAGTCATGCCACATATTTTTGATTGGATTTAGGTTGGGGCTCTAACTGGGCCACCCAAGGACATTTACCCTTTTGTTCCTTAGCCACTCCAGTGTAGCTTTGGGTCGTTGTCATGCTGAAATTTGAACTTCTGTCCCAGTTTCAGCTTTCTTGCAGAGGGCAGCAAGTTTTCCTCAAGGTCTTCTCTGTACTTTGCTCCATTTATTTTCCCTTCTATCCTGACAAGTGCCCCAGTCAATGCCGATGAGAAACATCCCCATAACATGATGCTGCCACCACCATGCTTCACAGTAGGTATGGAGTTCTTTGGGTGATGCACTGTATTGGGTTTGCGCCATTCAGCTTTGCATTTAGGCCAAAAAGTTCCATTTTAGTTTCGTCTGACCACAAAACTTTTTGCCACATGGCTATAGAATGTCCCTAGTGTTTTTTTGCATACTTCAAACAGGATTCAAGGTGGGCTTTCTTGAGTAATGGCTTCCTTATGCCACCCTACCACACAGGCCAGATTTATGAAGTGCTTGGGATATTGTTGTCACATGCACACTTTGACCAATCTTGGCCACAAAAGCCTGTAGCTCTTGCAAAGTTGCCATTGGCCTCTTGGTAGCCTCTCTGATCAGTCTCCTTCTTGCTCATTCATCCAGTTTGGAGAGACGGCCTGATCTAGGCAGGGTCTTGATAGTGCCATACACCTTCCACTTCTTAATAATTGCGTCTTGGTGCTCATGGGTGAGTCTTTGCTTTAAAATGCACTACCCAGCAGAGGGAACCTACAGGAACTGCTGAATTTATCCTGAAATCATGTGTATCACTACAATTTAACACAGGTGGAGGCCACTTAACTTGGTGTGTGATTTTGAAGGTGATTGGTTACACCCGAGCTAATTTAGGATTGCTATTACAAGGGGGGTGGACACATCCATCCAACCAAGCTATTTCAGTTTTTATTTTTTAATTTTCTACAAATTTCTAGAATATTTTTTTCACTTGGCAGTTGTGCAATAGGATGTGTTGATTAATAATAATAATAATAATAATAATAAATAATTTTAGTGAATTTTAATTCCAGGCTATAAGGTTAGAAAAGGTGAATATTTTCAAAGGGGGTGTAGACTCTATAGGCACTGTATCTCATTGCTTCTCTTCATTGAGCATGACAACATAGTTTTCATCAAGTGTCGCTATGAGCTTCGAAATCCTGTGAACAATACAGCAAACAGTGCTTTGTGGATGTTAACCAGGCCCTCTTATTAAAATTTGAAAGCTCTGCTAAGTGCTAGATACATATTTTGGATTATATATATTTGTCGGTTTTAAGGGTTTCATTTTAGAAAACTTGTCTTTTAATGAGGTTTCTCATTTTAACTTGAGTTAGTATGGAAACTATTCTACTTAGTCTAAAGAGCTTGGTGGTTTAATTTAGTACCGTATATCAGGAACATCTAGGGGACAGCACTCATCATCTGGAGTTCGTTGCAATTGGGAACATTTTTAATCCGCACCTGGGGACTATCTGGAAGTTCTTGGTTTGTTGCAACTGTTGATAACTAGCGCACTAGTTTAGTCAAGTCCTGACTAACTACGGGACCGTCCGCTTTTTGTTCATTGCAATTGATCCATTATGTTTGGCTATCATCTCTAGAATGGCACTTGAAATGTCATGATCTTAAACAGTGACAGCATGTATTATTGGTTATTTGAATACAAGTTATATTGCTACCTACTTATTCCTTTAGTCTTTGGGGCAATCTTTTCAATATCTTTTAGCTGGAACACATCTTTCTGGAAGGAAGAATAGGATTAAATAATGCATTAGAATTACTATAATCCAACTCACAACAGCAGCAGCAACTATACAACCACCAATGTGTTGTTATCAGTGTTTATATGCTTTCCTATTCACAAGAAGCTGCTTTTTATATTAAACTTAGTGACATGGAGACATTTAATCAAAAGTCAATGAGCAGTACGTTAATATAATACCTCCAGCCGAGCTAGAATAAGAAACAAATGTGTATAGACAGGAAGTCTAGGATATTGTCACTATTCCAATTGTTGTTTCTGTACAGACCATCAGTCATCTGCAAAAATATATTAAAACATTTTTTCACAGGTTAAAAGAAACAGGCAGTCAAACCATTTTCTTGTAGAATATATCTTTTCGGTTTTTTAAGTAGGTTACATCATTCACTCTTAAGTAATGTTAAAGACATTATGCTTGCAATTCCATAGGTTTCTACCAATAACACTCTGCTATATAGAGCCCCAAACAAAATGTATTCATGAAAGATAAAATTACAAATAAAATGAGGAATGTTCAATACAAGGGAACCACTTACAAACATATGTTATTATGAAATTATGAATAGATTCCAATCACCTCAAGAACTTCTGAACTATCTGAAAAATGCGTCACGTCCTAGCCCCTGCATTAATTCCAGGTTGTCGGGGATACATGCATCCCAAACAAGAGATAACGAAGAAAACTTAATGGTCTACTATAGGCCACAGAAGCAACAAAAATGAAGATACATCATATTGATTCTGTGTAAGGGAGATCAACTGTTGAAAATGTTGAACTATCAGAAAAATAAAAACAAAATGTACTTATTTATTTTTATTATTACTGTCACTGAAACCAGATCTGAAAACGCACCTGGCTTACAATATGGCAACACTATCCACTGTATAACAGTTTATTGGGCTCCACTGAGTCCTGAGATTTTATACTGGAGGTGTGAGAGATGTCTTGTGGTTAAACAGTAAGCACACAATTGAATGCAAATGAAAAGGTCTGCTTAAAAAGTGCATTAAAAATAAGCATTCAGGCCTGCAACCATCATTAACAAACTGGCTTTGGGCTGGCTTTCATGTTTTGTATGAACACCCGGTTCAGTCCCAGGGCAATCAACAAAAATTTAATTAAGAAACCATAGGACTTTTGTGGTTTAAAAGTAGGGGCAAAACCTTCTGAAACAGCACTACTCCTTTACGTGGATTTGAAGATGACGTAATGCTGGGTTTGAGGAGGAGGTTGTGTGTGTTTTGTTGAGTTGCAATTTCAGTCATGAATAGCAGGGTTAAGGGATTTCAGAGTTTTAATGTTTATGGTTCAGCAACAAACCATGTTATTAAAGGCTCTGTGGCTTACTCACAATTGCTGTTACAGCTGTACAGACACTAACAACCTAGCCTGTATTTCCATTTATGTAATTAACACAGAAACATAAAACAAATGATTTGGTTACATAACACCAGTAGTGTAAACTGTGGGTTCTGTTTTTGAAGAAGAGTTGCTCCTAACAGATAAAAGAGGAATAGGTATTGTTAGTGCTGGGTCAAAATAACACAGTAGGCCTACTTACCGTCTCAAAAAATATCTCCATCATGCGAGTCCGCTTCTCCTCCAAGCTCAAACCTTTCTTCTTGGACTATTATAAATAAATAAATAAATAAATAAATAAATAAAAACCACAATATGGTACTGAACAAGTCTCCAGGCCCTAAGCCACTTCTCCTTGAATGACCACACCTTCTAGAACTGCCATCACCCATACGTTTATGACACGTGAGTGGATAACCATGTACCAGTTAACAAAAAAAACAACCCAAAAAAACACTATTTCAGTCCACACTAAATTAGTTAAGACTAACACTACTGTAAAAGCGAGACCTATGTGAGAATTGTAGTCTGCTGTGTATTCCAAATGTGAGGGTATTACATTACATTACATTACAGGAGAACAGCTGTATATTCCCAAAGTTATACACACACACACACACAGTCTCATTAGTATGGCACGTAAGGTATTAAGCACGCTAAAACGTATATCAGCATTACCAATATTCTTAAGAAAGTTAAGCATGCACTTTCACACCTATAGTACTACATGTCAACTTATCGTCAATAGCCTAGTACTGTATTATTTGTTTAGCAGACGCCTTTATCCAAGGCGACTTATAGAGACTAGGGTGTGTGAACTATGCATCAGCTGCAGTCATGTACAAGAACTTGTCACCCGAAGCACAGCGAGGTTAAGTGACTTGCTCGGGTCACACAGTCAGTGGCTGAGCCGGGATTTGAACCAGGGACCTCCTGGTTAGCACTTTTCTTTAACCACTGTACCACACAGCCTCATTGCACTTGAGTATTCTAGTATATGTAAAGCTTGTCCACCTTGTTTTTTGACGGGTGGCTCCCACTATCAAAACTTTGAAGACAGAGACGCAATCTCAACTTCCGATTGCTTCACAACAGCCCATGGTAGACGCAACAGGTTACTATTTTAAATACAACAGATAAGTATACCTGTGTAATATTTAAATCTGTATCATTCTTACAAACTGTAGGGGGATTACTATTTGCAACGTTGCGCTTATGTTATGCTTATTTACTCCCGTGTAAATAAATTTAGATCAAACGTAGCATTTGAAACGGTATTTGGGAATACCATCAATGACGTGACAAAACTGGGTTACAGCATGGCATTACAAAGTATTAAAACAAAGTCCTGCACATTTTGTAGTGTATCTATTTAAACTATCACTAACATGTTTAAGTTACGTAATTTAGATACAGTACTAAATAAAAAGATATCGGTACCTTGTTTCAATTCGCGAGCCAGTTTATTCTCGATCCAGAAATATAACTGTTACCGTACTGTACACAGTTTGCAGAAATGACTGGTTTTTCCAAACGACAAACAATTCTCAATTGCCTTAACTTGTGTCTTACCATCTTGTATAGTCAGTTGAACGATAATCAAACTGAACTCCAGTCTTCACGTACAAGGCTAATATTCACTTCTTTGCTCCCTCGGATTTGTTTTGCTAATTTTCGCGCTACTATTTTCTGGGTGGAGACTCGGTCGTGTTCTTATAGCGCTGATCTGCACAGATGCGCATTATTCGAGGGCTGCTGCGTGACGTCACTAAGCTCCACCCGCTGCAAAGCTGTGCAGCTCCTGCACAGCCCAGCGCAGATGTGAAAAGTTCCTGCGGGAGGCTGTCTGCCACTGTGAAATAAAACGACAGAGATCATGAGTGACCTGCCAATCGTAATTCAAATAGCTACTAAAACTACTGCTGCCCCCTTGTTACTGGAGGGGAAAAACATGTTATCTCTATGCAAAGAAGGGTGAACAACCTTGTCAACGTTATATTTCTGTTGATAGGTAATTCATGATGAATGCAGTCAGAATTAAATTATTAGAATTAGACGTGTATTCATCATGAATTCCTGTTTTATCTCACTGATAAATTAGTTCATTCGTAATTAGACAAAATTTTAAGTGTTACCCACATAAATAAACAAATCAATCAATATAAAATATTAATTAAAAGTGCACTAATAATAATGTGCTAATCCATGATAAGTAATTTATACTGTTACAATAAAGTTAATGACAATAATTACATCAAATTACTCTGTATAGCCTGACTATCCAGAAACTAACCACGACGTTTAAAAATTAGAATTATAATGGACTGTAAATGAATGCACTCCCCAGGTGTGATACATTGTGATCAATTAAATAATTACATGTAATTACGTTTCATTATATACAGCAAACAAACAGAATAAGTAATTCGTTATGCAACTACAGTATAAATAGGCGATGTTGCTGGTAAATTTCTCAAAGGTTTGGAAAAGGCGTTGCAGCAACCTCTGGGAAGCGTTTCTCTTCTCTTGTAGCTGCGCCTGACGTCAAACAGAGAACAGCCTGGAGCAGCAAGCGCAGTCATCTCTGGGATACAAGAACACGACCTCAGTCTGGGCAGCTTCTGAAGAAATACATCTCAAGCGCCCTCTGCTGGGAAAACAGGACAGGATAGTCCCCTTATGGTACCATTCCCTTGACTGGTGTACTGGTCGAATGCCAAACAACATTAATAAAACAATTCCTACATATCTTAGGCTTGCAGTCGTTTATTTATTTATTTATTCAAGAAAAGAACATATAGCAAGTTCTTATTTGAGTTTTTTTTTTTTTTTAGTGTTGTACTTGTTAATCGGGTTAACAATATGGGTTTTCCTATATAAAAATAACCCCCCAAATTGGATTAAGACGGGGTTTTATAACTCGCCCCAAAATAAAACTTACAATATTATTATTTGATTAAAAAAAAAAAAAAAAAAAAAAAAAAAAAAAAAAAAAAGCCCGAACCCTTCTCTTTGTGTGTGCAAAAATAAATCCTCAATTAAACATTTTTTTTTTTTTTTTTTACATAATGCATTCAATAGCCAGGTGCAATACGATCAAATCACATTAGATTCAGAAGTAAATATATTTTTAAATGCATTTGTACTTCATATAAAGCAGACATGTGGATAAAGTGAATTGAACAGAAGAACTTTCAGCCAGTACCACACCATAATGAACTTAATTGAAATGTATTTTACACAGGGCCGGATTAAAGGACGTGGGGACAGAGTGTGAGCCAATTTCATATGGAGCAGTGGAGCAGAGCGCAGGAACTGAGAAGTGAGTATGGTTTTATTTTTCTTGAATACATGTTCGGCCATCGAGTTTACAAAATAAAAAAATGAAATAAAGTGGTGACAAATACAGATGCAGTCGTCACTTAGCAGTTTTTTCCATCATGCCTGTGCGTGGTAACCATTAATTTTCCAGTTTCAAAAGAATTAGGCACGTTTGTGTTTTTGCAGACTTCGGAATTGCGTAATAAATAAATAAATAAATAAATAAAAATGAATAATCAATGTGATTGGCGTTGCACTTTATAATTCATTATAGAGGGAAACATATGGTTGTGGAACCATATAGAAATGTGAGACATGTGAGAAACGTCACCAAGTGTGCCCAGCTGTCTGCGGTTATTACATGGCCTACATTGTTTCTATGCAGTTCTATGGTTGTACACCAATCCAGCGCTGTGAACACGGTTAACATTGTAACGCCTGGTGCCGCCGTCTTCAAGACTGAGACAGAGCTGATACAACAGTATCACAGGAAGCTTAGCCGTTACAGTAAGTAATTGTGTTGAATTTGCATGAAAGACTCAGAGACCAAGTATGCTGTAATCAAAAAAGAAATGCACAGCCATCATAAAAGAACACTATTAATCAAAAGCAAGCTTCTGTGCCCCTCTCTTCCTATGTGTGTGAGCCCATCAGCATTCAGTTTTTGTAAAATGCCCCAAACAAATGATGACATCGCGTGGGCCCCAATTCTGCTGGGGTCCCTACGCTATAGCATAATTTGTGTATAGGTTAATCTGGCCCTAAATTAGTCACCAAACTGTGTCAAACCTCGGTTCCCACAAGCAGGGGCTTCTTACAGACGGAGGTCAAACACGAAACCAATAACACTCTGAGAAAGAGCCGGGCTCCCTGGCAGTAGCAGATATCAACCTAACGTCATCATGTTTTAGATTGCATCACCTACCAGCCCTGACCCCTCGTCCTGTGCATGTTACAATATGGTTCAGCAGTACATGAAGCTGAACAGTGTGAGGATCAATACGTTTAAAAGTCTTTGTGATGTGGTAAATGGGACATTGTTAACACACTGAAACAAATTACAACTTCACAAGTGGTCACCAATACATTTAACTGAGGAATTTTCATCACTGAAGAAAAAGAAGCTTTTCAGATCGCATTGTTAGGAGCTTGCTGCAGAAGCAGGTATTCAGAATCCAGAACAACCTGTTAAGGCCCAAGATAAACAAAACACAATTGAGGAGAACTGGTCCCTTGTCTAGGAGCTTGGCGTTGCTAGTTGAGATAATTTCCCTATATTACTGATGCCATGTAGATATCACTAGAACAGAAAGGCTGTGGCTTCCATTGCCTTTTGAGACTTGTTTACTAACCAGTTAACACTATAAATAAGTCTGGGAAAAGCAAACCCACTCAGAACTACAGACTGCAAATGCAGTCTAGCAACAAGAACTCCTCTCATTAATGCAGACTGGTCAGCCTGTCCTGATCTTGCATATACCCCTATATAGTTATTTCTGTTTAAGACATTTCATTATGTATACCACAGTTGTTTTGTTGCAAAGTTACGTGGCATGTTTTTAACCAGAGTGAAAAATACACAACAAGATCAGTATCACATCCAAATAAAATACGGGAAAGTACAGAAGAGTGAGAAGCTATGGAATGGAAGAGTGTCTGTTGTCACAGCCGTATCTGTGAGGGGCAACAAGAACTGCTGAGCCGCTCCCAAACTCAGGAGAAAGCACCTTCACACAGACTTATAAAAAAAAAAAAGGAATAATTAAGAGCAATTGCCATAAGAGAATGGGAATTAATACTAACATCATAACAAGTTAAGGGGGCAGTAAAAAAGAAAAGTTAAATCTACCCATTAATACTGCATGGTGTCATTGCTTGCTGAAGAAATAAGTTTTTGCTTGGATATAAAACTGTACATGTCATGTACTTCATAAGGATCAATAACAAAAAGACGATGTCCAACAAAATCAATATTCAATGAATGCAGTACTTTATTTCTGTGCTGTACACACAAAGGTTTTAACTCAATTGCAACAACGGAATGTTTGAAAATAAATAAATACAAACATTTTGTGCATCCAATGCAAGCATTGAAAATGGGCACTACTCTGGATATCGTGAACGGTGATCTTTACTGCAGGTTTATGAAGCTGTGCTAGTAATAGAGCATTCGGGCGGTGAAAAGGATATAAAAGCATGGACTCTGAGGCTGTGATGCTTACACACATTACATAGTGCTAGACATTCATCATCACAAGCAACACAACCACTGCTTCATTCCTTTTTTAAATCCCATGTACAAAATCTCTAGTTCCAAAATTTACAGCATACATTTCATCAATAAAAAAAATCCCAAAGTATAGTAGCATTTTTTTTTTTTTTTTTATTATTATTTTTTTAACAAAAATACTTTCTTTTAAACATAATCAGCTTCCTGTGGGCACTTTGTTTTCCATTTTGGCAACACAAACAAAAAAAAAGACAAATAAATAAACAACAAAAGACATTCACATTATAGCACTGACTGTATCTGCATCTAAATAGACCCAGTTGTACTGATCAATACTGTTAATTATCCTTGCAGTAATCGTGCAAAAGTAGGTATACCAGCAACTCCTTAATTACTCCCATACTTTTAATGTGATACTCAATTAATAATAGATATTACTTTTAATCTGATAAGTAGTGTCCATTTAGTATTTGAAAATTAAAGCCATTATTGCTTATTGATATAATTTCAACACAATCTAACTGAAGAGAGCACTGAATGGGTTATCAGTTAGTATCGGTGTCACATTTATAAATGAAGACAAAATTGTAAAATATGCAGCACAGTACATTCCCACATACTGTAGATACACACAAGCAAAACGCATTGTTTGGAGACACAAGAAGCCTTTGAAAAAATATGATCTTGTCAAAGTCACAGTAAGTTTGCAGCAATATTTAATTAATTACCATTAAGAATAAATTAATAATATAAATTTGCAATAATACCATTGTAAATACCATACATTATCTCTTGGGATCAGGTGTGACTATTTTTGTTTTGGCTTTGTTACACAGCCACCACCATTTGTGATAAAAAATAAAAAATGTTGGTAAGTCACATCAGGTTCCCCAATCACTTTCTGGATTGTTTCTTGATAATTGCAGATGCTTACAATGATGCAATAACAGCCATTTTTGCTTGATTAAAGCTGAAGGCCAAGTTAAATGTTAAAAGCATGTATGTAAGTCATGGAAATGAACATAAACTGTCTGTCTTAACTGCAAGGCTTTGTATATATACATGACAATTTTAAATGCTCAAAGTACAACTTTTTTTTTTCTTAGAGCTATTCTTTGAGTATAGAGGCATCCTAAGATACCATATTGCCCTTTCTATTTCCCTCTCTTAAGTAAGAAGCCACACACTTTCTCAGTTTCCAAATCCCAATTAATAATAACATCTACAGATGAACTTATCACCCACTTTATAGTATATCGTTTTATTGATGTCTTTTTCAGTTCTGCAGCTATGTCAATGAGTGTTAATCTATCAAACGATTACAACAGCGTAACATCAGGCATTCAGCATTCCTGCCTTTTTTTTGTGAAAGACAAACTTAGTAAAAACTACAGCATTGCAGAAGCATAAAGGTATTCAGAAAGCTCAAGATTTTAAATACTGCAACAGATTATGCTCTTAAACTATACAAGTAGTTAGTAGTAGTAGTAGACTACAACATAGTATTAATATACAAGTTCAAGATTTATTTATATATTTATTTTAACTTGGCACATGGTCCTCATGTTTCACTAAATCACTTGATGCTCAAAGCAGGCTGTATGTGGATGGACACTGAACATCTTAGGTAAAGGAATTCTCTAGTTCTCATGACGTTAATGGAGAGGGGCAAAGGAGAAGCCACAACAAACAGCAGCTGCAAGTGACTCTCTTCCAAACCCAGTGGATGGCAGACTAGTTTGGTTAGTGCAGATGCATCCAGATGGCCTGGAGGGAAACGGAGGCAGGGGAGGGTTCGCAGGTCACTGTCATTGTAAGTAACGATACACTTTAAAGCAGTGGTTCCCAGAATCTGCTACCACCACATGGCCATCGGAGGTGAGGGCCAGACCTTGTGGACCATACAGAGGATCGGCTGATGTATTAATGTAGGAGAGGAATGATCCACTGCCATCAAACACCTGTTTGGATGGAAAGAAAATAGTTGAGAATCATTAAAAAAAAAAAAAAAAAAAGTTTAATGCCTGGATTGATCATTAGAACACATTACGTCAGTGTGTCACATGACTATGAAACCATACATAATTTTGAGTAAAATATCCTCCATTTCAGATGGTTATCGTAGTAAGGGTATGCAGGAAAATCTTGAAAAACAGCATGAAGAAACAGATTTAAAACAGTAATTTGGTAAGACTTAACAGTAGTCTGTATATGGCAAGTATGTACAGTACTGCGAGGGCACGCTACTTGATTGGGGATAGTTTTCCACTTGGCATCAATTCCAAGTAACAATATTTACCAAAATGACTGCCAGGAGGAAACCACAAGTTCTATTGTGATAAACCACAGTGATTCAATAGTACATCCCCCCCCCCCCCCCCCCCCCCAAACAGCAATCTTGCCAACCTGTATTCGACTGTTCCCCCAGTCTGCCACAATAATATTGCCATTGGTATCCACAGCCACTCCTGTTGGGGCATTAAATTGCCCGTTGCCTTCCCCGTTGGACCCGAATTTCAATATGAATTCTCCCTCCTGATTGAAAACCTACACAGGGTAAACAACATAAGCAGGGTAAGCATAAGAGGACTGTACTGAAGCTTGCATTGTCAGTGTCCCCAGTTTGAATATGTGCCCCCATTCTGGAATTTAATTTTTTGGAATGCAGATCAAATAGGCTGGCACCTTGAACTGATGCCGCTCTCCATACATGAATAAATATTTCATATTTTACTTTAAAGCATGTATTAAGTGGTTCTGATCAGTGGCGGAACAGCAGCTGGTGCAACAGGTGCCACTGCACACGGGCCTGCGCACTCCGAGGGCCTTGGAAGGGTTCGAAAGTTTTTATTATTTTTGAACAATGATAATATCCTTTGCATTTATATTTGCAGATGTTATACATTTGTATCACTATAGCTGCCGGTGTGCGGTGACAGTAATTCAGATTGTATCGCCCTTTCATTTTAACAGGTACTGCAATTGTCTTAAATTATCCTAACTTTCTACCCCCGGAGGCTGGTACGAGGCATGTCTTCATGGAAGGTTTTGGGGTACTATTCAGCACAGACATTTGCAGTTATATTCTGTGTGCACGATTCATCCTGTAGTTTAGACGGAAGCTGTTGGGTGCTGCTGCGGGCACCAAAATAAACTACAGCAAATCAACATGCCTGCATTTCTGATTTAATAATAATAATAATAATAATAATAATAATAATTTCCTATGCGAGAATTTTTGCAAATGTCTGTGCAGAATGTTGAATTCTGTAATAATTTCTGTGATCGCAAAATTGGGGAATCTTGGTAAGGTTAGTGATTAAACCTGATCGTTTATGATTAAAAAAATAGTGTAGTGTTGGATGTAAAGATGTACGCAAAATAAAATAAAGTAGGTGAGTGGAAAACGTTCTTATTACATACTGTTTAATACATGCTAACATTCTGACAATTAAATACAGTTCAATAGTGAACACTTTATTTGGTATGTTTGATGTTTATAAATAAGGGTTAAATTAATGTTTGGGGAGGGGGGCCCACAATAAGGTCCTTTACTGGGGCCCATCTTCCTCTTCCTCCACCACTGGTTGTGATAATATGTCAGTTTGTACTGCCCAAATTAGCAAGAATGGTAGTCCTAAAAATCGAAAAAGGCAGATAACACCATACAAATATCAGATTTAAAAACTAGCATTTACAGGGTTTTATATTTAACATGAGGACACAAACGGTTTAAAGTTAACTGATAATGAGAGAGAGATACATGAAAACAGCTGTACAGCAGATCATTCTTCATTCTTACCTTAACAGAATGGTTATGGAAATCAGTAACAATGATTTCATTATTGTTGTTCACTGCAGCAAAGTGAGGACCTACAGCATAGAAAAGGAAATGTAAATTGGATATAAAGTATACATCTTTATTACTGTAATAGAAAATATCTCTGACTTATTTACATAATGTGAATTTAAGGGACCTCTGTTTTCTGGTTTTCATTCCAACTGATTACTTAAATAAACCCTTAGTCAAACTAATAATTGGCTTAATAGGCCTTTTTAATTGTTTTCAGCTCTTAAACAGTTGGAGATTTCAACTTAACTATAAAATGTTATAAATAACTGGAGAGCTTGAATTTTTATAGGTGCTGAGAACTATAAAAAAAGTCTAATTAAGCTAATTATTAGTTCAATTAAGGGCTTAGTTAAGTAATTGAGAGCTCATTTGGAATGAAAACCAGGAGATACGAGGGTCCCCGAGAACCGGGGTTGAAAAGCATTGCTCTTAATCAAGGGTGTCCAACCCTGGTCCTGGAGAGCCGCTGTCCCTCCTGTTTTTTGTTCTAACTATACCCTAAATTCCTTAATTGACAAATTAAGTGTTTATTAGAAGCTTAATTGGTCCAATGAAGTAACTTAGGGTACAGTTGGAACAAAAACCAGATGGGACACTGGCCCTCCAGGACCAGGAATGATGACCCCTGCTCTAAATCATTCCCACAAGGAGAATATTAGGTCAAAGGTAATCAAAATGGCGTTTGTGCAAACTTCAGACCCATTCTCATCAACCCTCTTTCTCTTCAACCACAAATGGAGAAAATACCAAGAATCTCGTCGACTTCTGGAATTACCTAAATATTATAAGGAGCTGTTTTGACCCAAATATTGTAATTTCACTATACTACGCAGTCTAATTTAATTGGTTTAAAAACAAAACAAAAAAAACCAAAACAACCCCCCCCTACAAAAATAAATAAATAAACACATTGTCTAGGGCAGGGGTGCACAATTACAGCCCTCAAGATCTGGTGCTCTCCTGGTGTTTGTTCCACTTGTACCCTAAATTACATAATTAAACTAATTGAATCTCTAGGTCTTAAATCACTTAATTATTTAATGATGCTTGTAAATCCTGGTGGACTCCAGATCAAGGACCGAATTGGTGCACCCTGGTCTAGGGTTATTAACATTTATTTTACAATATATTAGACAGACATTTAAGGAGTGACATGCACACAAGCGGTTCTGGTGTTTGGATAATGAAAAGGGAGACGTGCATGTGATGCAATGCCCTGACCATGCTCCGACTTCCATGCATCTGGTGAGCATACAAGACAAGAAAGGGGGTTTACATATTACCATCAAGTGTACCTGCAAACTGCTTGTCCCCGTTTCCACGGTTACCAAACTTTGTCACCAGCTTCCCATTGGGCTGGAAGATGAACACACAGCAGGCCTTGTTGTCCACCACAATGATGTGACCGTTCCGGTCCACCGACACACCTTTGGGCCCCATCAGTTTTCCTGAACCGATTTTAGTCTATTAGAAAAATAAGTTGATAAGATATACACAGTTTAAAAAATGAAAATTCATTAAATACAATGTTGATATTCTATGTCCTGTTTGCTGGTTTTCATTTTATTTTATCAGTGGTAACCAAGTTATGTTTCTTCGTTCTGGCATCATGGATCTTGTTTTTAGTGCACAAGGTAACTGGTTCAATCCTTACAATTGGAGATCGTTCTGCTATTTTGCTTCAAGTAATTCAGGCCAGTCCCTTTCCAGCATAAATTAATTTACTATGTGTTTAAAGTGGCTGCAGCTAACAAAATAATTTGATAAATGTTCCTCACCAGGCATATCCGTTCGTTATATGGGTCTCAAATGTGCAGTTTTAAAAGAAACACACACATTATCATTTTAAAACATGATTTCTGGTACTACACTAGATAAATCTCTGACGTTTTGTTCTAAAATAAAAATGTTTGCTATAGCATGTGCTTCTTCAAAACAGCACATTCGAGACCTACAGTATATAACCCCGGTTGTCTGGTGCTGCACATTATTTATGGCTGATGGCTGATATTTTCTTTTAACAGCATTGTTGCTTGTGTTCATTTTGTAGCATTCTGTTGGAACAAAAAGGCAGCGCATTGAACTCCTCAAAATCCATTAGGTTTTTGTTCTAACCATAACCATAATTACTTAATTAAACCTCTATATAGGTGTGAAGCAGTTAAATCGCTTATTTGCATACAATCAGTGAAAACATACAGCTCTTAATTGTGTGTTTCCTAGGCAACTCATACAAGAGGTGTTACATTAAAGAAATGAACCTTTCTGAGTGCAGCAACACAACACTGCTGGTAACCTCCTTATGCCCTGATCCCCTTCATTCATCTGGCTGTCCATCTGTCCATCACCAATAACTGATTTAAACTGCTTAAAGCCTGGATGAAGTCTTCATTTTTTCAATTAAGTAATTTATATTATAAACATTGAAAGCAATTATTTTACTGTACACTCTAAAATGATATAAAAATGTAAAGTTTAAAAATGCCTTTATATGAAACTGGTTTACCTTTACTAGGAACAAATTCGTTTAATTATGGAAAGAAATGTGAGGTCAGTCTGTTCCTTGCAGTCTAAGTACTATAGTTCCACTCAGTCTGACCAAGACAGGTAATCACTGTGAAAGGTCAAATCTGTTTTTTCTGTACACCAGGGTACTATTCAGATTATTGTACCAAGTGATTACCTGAAACACGTGCAAATCCATAAATCTTCCATAGACCTTACCTTGAATTTCCCATCGGATGAGAAAATGCTGACCCATTTGTTGTCATAATCTGCGATGATGATGTCCCCGTTGGGGTGGAGGGCCACCCCTGTAGGCCGCTGCAGCTGTCCTGGAGACCGGCCACGGACACCAAACCGGCTTTTAAACTGTCCGTCGTTTGAAAATATCTGTAAAATATATTCCAATATGTTAGTTCTCCTTTGTGGCTGGCGATTTCAAATCTATTTTTCACTCAGTTTCCCCATATTATTATTATTATTATTTGTTTGTTTAGCAGACACCTTTGTCCAAGCGATTTATGTAGACTACTAGGGTGTGTGAACTATGCATCAGCTGCAAAGTCACTTACAGCAACGTTAAATGACTTGCTCAAGGTCACACAATGAGTCAGTGGCTGAGCTGGAATTTGACCCAGGGACCTCCTGGTTACAAGCTCTTTTCTTTAACCACTGCACCACACGGCCTATTAGGAGCACAGATGAATGCTGGGTTTAAATCATTGGCTAAAAGACCTGTCTCACTTCTGTCTGTGTCTTATGGGTCCAAAAGTACTGTATCAAAGGATTTATTTGTCATTTTTAGTGTGGAAGTATAATTTTACAGGTTTGGAGCTAAAAACATCTCTAGCGAGTGTATTGTGCTGAGAAGTCTAACTTTTTTTTTTTTTCTTCCAATTAAACAACACAGGTTATAATAAAGTGTAGACCTCTCCACAGAAACCTGTTTGGTAGTTATTTACCATAAATATGAATTAAGGTGAAGTAAACATTTATACCTCTAATTAACATAATTTCTACTATTGAGCATTGGATGTCTTCATTTTGCAGGTGCTGTACAACAATATAAAGCAGTCCTCTTGCTGGAGCATTTCATTTTGTTACAGTTGAACTTGGTAATCATATCCCTTTCACAGGAATTTTTAACTGCGTCCTTCACCTGTCCTATTGTTTCAGTAAAGCAAACTAGATCAAAAAGTGTTCAGAAAGGAGTTAAAGTGAACGACTGCAATAGGCATAGATGAGACATGCAGCTCTACAGTATTGTGCTCTCAAAGACAATATATGTATTTGAAATAAAAGGGGGTGAAATTGAATATTTCCTACCTGTACACATTGATTGTTACTGTCTGCAATCAAAATCTTTCCAAGGGAAGACGCCGCCACACCTTGAAGGTTTGTGAATTCCCCTTTGTTTCTTCCCTTGGTACCTGGGACATGCAGAGACGCATCTTAGCATCACTTTCACTATAACACACTCAGAATGAAATTTCAAAATACAAGTTTCACAAACACAAAACAGTACCTACAGTCCTATAAAATTAGTGAAAGTAATTTTGTTTTTGTTACATTTACATGGAGAGAATTGTTTTGTTCAATAAATAGTTAATTCATTATATCTTTAGTGCTGTCCAGAGGCAAAATACAGAACATTTACAAAAGTAGAAAATAACAAAAAAAAAAAATGTAAACACTATATAAATGCATTGAAAAATGGCCCCAAAAAGTTTCAACTTTAAACTAAACAAACATATAGGATTGAAATTGATTGAAGACCCAGAAGGAAACATTTACTAATGTTGAGGACCAACACAAAAATACATATAACACTAGTACTAAAATGAGTAAAGGCCCATAAGATTTGACACAGTTTTTTCATAACAAACACATTTTGGGAAAAAAATAATAAAATAACATCACATTTTGCCCCTGCTTTTTCAGTTTTCATTCCCTGAGCTGTCAGGTGCTGTATACATGTCTGTGTTAAAGAGGGAACCTTGTACATCCAGCTGAATACATTTTACACCAACTTGAAAGCCAGAGTGCACAGGCTAAAATTATGGTAAAATGTAGTGAACAGATACTCATGATCAAACATTTTTTATAGGAATGTTGGATGCAGAAGATTTTAATAATTCTTCAATTTTAAAAATATTAGTCACAAACCACTGATAGAAACTGTATTTGAGTTCTTTACTTGCAAAGACATAAGATGTTGCTACACTGTCTGATAAATCTTACATCACATCTCATCTTAACAGTAGCATCCTTTTACCCAAACTAAGATTACGAAAGAAACCCGAGACAAGAAAAGATTACAACGAAAACAAAAAGAAGGGTGCAAAAACAAGAGCTCCTGCTTACCAACTCTGAAAATCAAATCGTCCTCAATGGGGTTCTCTTTCCGCTTCCCTGTGCTGAACATGCTCGCTGGCCTTTTCACAGCCTTCTGCTTCACGTGTCCACTGCCAGGGGACTTGACTCGCTTCTTAACCCCGTCTGTGGTGGGTGACACGTCCGTGGACTTGGTAACCTTTAGTTTGAAGGGGCTGCCCTTAATGTGCTGGTCGTAGAGTCTTAGCGAGAGCGTGAAGTCTCCTTCCTTCTGTATTGTGTACAGGAACTCATAAGTGCCATTTTTATTGTCCAAGATCTCCCCATCTGCCATGCTCCCATCAGGGGTGAAGATCTCTGCAGCAAGGCTGGCATTTCCGGTCTTGCACAGCTCCCCGTCCTTGTCCTTGGTGGTGATGGTGATAGAGGTGGGATGGTCCACCACACACTGCCGCAACCCCTCGCCCGTGGCCACTGTCTCATAGGCCACAGCGTTGGTGGTGATGATGGTGCCCAGGTTGTGGATGGACTTCTTCAGGCCATCAGTCTCAATGAGGAAGTCCAGCTGATCATTCTCCTCAGGCTGCAGATGGTACTCCTGGCTGGCCAGCTCGCTCAGCCTCTCACTCATCTGCTTCTTGACCAGCAGCACCTCTGTCTCAGTGCTGTGGTGCAGAGCCTGCTCTGTGAAGTTACAGCTGCTCTTGATGCCCTCCTGACCCTGGAGAAGAGTGTCCAGCTGTGTCTGGAGAACCTGGGAACGTGTTCACCCATCAGTCAACATTCCAAAGTTATATATTCTTCATTATAAGTTTAGGAGAAAACAATCTATGTGAAGCATTCTTAAAAGAAACTATGAAAGGCAGACAATACTTTCTATATACAAATTCCATCAGTGTTACATTACCTGATTTTGTCAAATGGATATTTGTAGACTACAGGTTATAGATTCAACATCAAGTCAGCTAATGAAATGCTGTAAATGTAGTAAACAGACAAAACCCAGAATAACTATATAAAAATGTGATATTTACAAACAAATCAGATCAGCTGTATAAGAAGCAAACCACAACTGGAGCTAATCAAATGAAGCGCAAGAATTCAATTCAATTCAATTCCCTTCCCTTTAAAGGGAATGTGGAATTTCAGCAAGGAACACTTAATGAATGACTTTTAAACATGATCTGTACTTTTTGTTTGAGGCCGTATGTCACTTCGAGTTCCATAAGCAGCACACTCTTCCGCACATTCAAGGTCTTTTGGAGCTCATCAAAGGTGGAGTGAATGTCTTCCTCAATGGTGGACTTCTGGCTGGTGAGCTGCTGCAGGATTTCGGACAGGAACTGAAGTGCCGAGTCTATTTCAGGCAGCCTGTGTAGTCAGGGGGACATTTTGAACTGGTTAAGAAATAGGATAACAAATCTCAAGCCAGTGAAGACAAACAACTTGTGACAATGCACAGCATGTTACTCAAGTCATACTGACAACAGAACAAAACAGAAAAAAAAAAAAAAAAAAACAAATAATGGGATCTGACAGCCTAGAGCAGGGGTGTCAAACATATGGAGCAGGGGTCGTCAAACATACACGGGTCGGATCCGGTCCCCCCGGAGCCATGTCATATATATATATATATATATATATATATATATATATATATATATATATATATATATATATATATATATATATATATATATATATATATACACACCTGTATTCTACTGAATAAAAAAATAAGTGCTGGGACGAACATAAAAGAACTAACGTTTTTGACACTCACTGCTGGAGCTGCTCCGAGGTGAGGGGGGCATGGAGCATTGAGAGGCGTTCTCCTGGTGAGCTCTGACTGTCAGCTAAGATCATACCGACCGTTGCTATTCTTTCTATTTGCTTAATAAAATAGCTTTTTTGGAAGATACAAGTTGCATGCTTGGATTCTTACCGCCGCTACAATCGGGGTCCGTTTCTGTCTGCAATACTATGATACTTGCAAAACTCGTATATTAAATCAACGTTTTAATTTTTTCACGATGCAATCCTAGCAACCCTAAAAACTGTGAGTAAATATTGTTTATATTGTACAACGCCGTCTTTTTAACGTGTATTTATTTGAAGTGTTTGTTCAAGTTAAAAACCAATGTTATTACTTTATAAAAACGCATCTATGACCACTTTGTTTATTTCCAAGACACTACAAGGGCAGTGATTAGTATAAAAAAAAAAAAAAAACTTGAAATACACAGACGATTTAACTACTGTATTACTTTCTTTGTTTTGTAGTAAATTCAGGAAAGTAAGGCCCTTCTTAATTCTGGAATATTTTTCAACATTAATACAGTGCTACATATAATGGCTTTGATAACGTTTTTAAAACGAATATCCGAACAAATATCTACATAAATCTTGAACGAATATCCAAACATGAAAATTCATGTTCATCCCAGCACAACAGCAAAAAAAAAAAAAAAAAAATAGATACTGATCTTTTTTTTTTTTTATTTAGCACTCAGCAAAAAGATAAAAACATTAGTGACTGCTACTGCTGCTCCTGATAGCTGGAACCTTTGCTTGAACCAGCATCAACATCTGGATCAAATAACTGGGCTGAGGATATCTTGAGTATGGAGTAAGTTGAGAATAACATTTTGATTTGTTGATATTAATGACAGATAAAAATTGCTGCTTCTCAAGACACTATTTCAGCAGCATTTCTTCAAAAACTCTCCATCAGAAAATGGTTTTGAAGAAACAGCTATTTTGTGAGCAATCAGGCTTGCCTGAACAGCACAAGCATTAGTAAACATCAATTGCTGCTTTTTTAATGACTGTGCTAATTCAGATTATTTATTTTCATGTACTGTTCCTGTATATGTATCATATTTCTTGCCATGGTTTGCTTCATAGTCTCTTTTAATGTTGTATTATTTCACAACAGACACATGTTACTTACAAATAAAGCACATTGGCTTTGCATTCATGCCCTCAAAGAAATACGAAATTCCCCATTTCTATTGAAACACACAGCACTCTTGTTCCACCTTTCTCTTCACGGATAAAGACACAATGACCCTTGTCACCACAGAACCTTGTTCTGGTATCACTTACTCGAACTAACTGACACACTGCCATCTCACCCACGTGGTCGGTGATTGACAGCAATCACAGCAACATGACAATTTGTGTTGCTGAAGCAAAGGTTTTGGATTTGTATAACTGTCACGACCCGTGCCAAGCGCCAGGGTATCGGATCAGGCCAGCTAAACTAAACGAGTTTGACACCCCTAGTCTAGAGGAAGGTATACTGAGAGATCATTAGTCTCTAATTCCTTTACCCTGTGGACATTAGTCCACACCACATCACAAAAATATCACAATTTGGCACACTATTGTTTTCACCTGCGTCCATCACACATCTGTTTCTGTTGCCTCCGATTAAGGATTGCTACAGATACATCCTCCCTGCCGGTGTGAGCAGCAGAGTGTGTGGCGATCGAGTAGGAACATCGGGAAAGGACACTGGCTGTTTTGGGGCTGTTCTGGGATGATGCTGTGTTGTTATGTATTGTGTTATTTTATTAGTTGTGTATTTTAAATGGTTTACAGTTCTTCATTTGCTTTTATATATCTGCTGTGTCTTCATGTGCCATCTCCATATCCTTATTTTTTTCTATTTTCTTTTTACTTCTTATAATAAACAAAGTGTTTATTATTTTTATATTTTGTTTAATTTCTGTAAGTCGCTTTGGATAAAGACATCTGCTAAATATTGAAGAAGAAGAAGAAGAAGAAGAAGAAGAAGAAGAAGAAGAAGAAGAAGAAGAAGAAGAAGAAGGAGGTAGTTTCTGCTAAATAGAATGACGGCACTGATGAGTCTTTGTAGAGGGGAGGTTTGGCATGCCCTGAAGCCTGTGTCATAGTCTACTGCCACCTTTCAGGGGCACTACTCACATGCCCTGACATTAAAACAAAAATAAATGTTTCTGCCAGTTACTGTGCAATGAAAAAAGCATACTTTCTACTGTGTGTGTGTGTGTGTGTGTGCCTTCAGTGGAGTTCTGCATTGTGCAGACTAAAGTGCTGCCAGTTCCCTTTTATATTTCAAGCCAAATGATTAAAAAGGAAGATATGAATGCGAGAATGCAGGCTTTGGCTTCAGAGGATTACATGATGCTCGATGGATTTGGCTGACGTACCTGTTCTTGACAGCGTCCAGCTGATCCTGTAAAGAAGCCTTGTGCTGCTCAACAACATCTTTGAGAGGGACAGTGGGATGCTCGGCATGCTCACCCATTGTACATTCCTGGCACATCGCTGTCTCGCACGAGGGGCAGTAAAATTCCATTACCTAATCAAGAAGAAAACCATTAGCATTGCTGACCTGTTTTTAAATTAGTTAGATAGCTCAATCTGGGAATGGACACCAGCATTGCTGGGCTAGACATAGGCACTGTTACACACACTACTGATGTTATCACAAGAAACAGGCTCAAAAGCTATGTACATGTATGGGCCATTTAAAAAAAAAAAAAAAGACTTCAACTTTCCAACTCAGCTTCAATAAAAAAATTAGGAATGATCACATACAGTAACAAACAATTTTGTGTTCATTCCCTTCATCTACTTAAAGTAATTGTGGAAAACTACATAGTTCCTTAGATATTCACCTCCGTGAACATTCAGTCATTATAAAGGTCTCAAATGAGCAAACACAAACAAACAAACACACACAACATCTGAACCTACACTAGGATAAATAAATCTCTGCTTTCAAGCAACAAACTGTCTTTTAAACTGTCTTACATTTCCTGGCTTAATTTTACTTGGAAAATTATGGACAGTGATTTATAGCATAAAAGCTCACATTTCTTACACAACAATTCTTTCACACAGCGCTGTTTTTGACTTATACAATGACTTTGGACTGGGATATTCTGGATTTGATTTAGGCCAGGGTTGACGTAGCCAAGGTGTAAAACTAAAATGAATAGGTTGGAACAATAAATCCCACTTGGTTATAAAAATAAAATTGTCACTATGGAGACCAAATTAAGCTGCTTCGTCCAGCTGCTGCTGGAAATGATGAGATGGGCTGAACAGCTGCAGAAGTTAGTTTTTAAAAAGTCAAAGAGATTTGTGCATTCTCAAAAAATCCTAAAAACAAGTCTTAAAATATTATAATTTCTTCAGCATTAAAGAGGTGGTGCTGCATGTTTAAATCCTAATCACATAAATAATTTGTCGAACTGTATCGTTGATCTGGCCAGAGCTTAAAACAGTGTGGTAGTGAAACGGTCAATGTTTGCTCGGCAACACTGGAACTTTAATGAGAAAAATCATAGAATACTGCTGTGTAGCACATATTAAAACAGTGAAAGAATGATGCTAAATTAAAAAGTGCATATTCCAACTCATATTTACATTGGTTCTTTTTTTGTGCATCTGTATTGCAGGATATTAAAACATTGTGCATAGTCAAGATTTAAACACAAAAGTAGTCAGGAGCTATGAGCAATGAGATGTAGAACTTAGCCATGCAGGCACTAGTTAAACAACTACTAGGTTTTTAAACCAATACACATTTATGTGCAACAGGACAGAGGGATTTTCTGAAGCTGTCTTACATTGCCTCCATGATTGGGGCAAGAGAGTGGCTTGCCGGTGGCCACAGCGGTTACAGTCTCCAAGGAGATGGAGTCCTCGCTGCTGCTGTCCGGAGACCTCTGCAACATGTCCATCAGGTTGGTGATGAAGAAGTTGTTCTGCAGAGCGGAAACCCCTTTCTCTGGCAGGATGGACGTCTGGCGGCACACTGGGCACGACAAGGTCAGACTATGAACAGGAATGTAGTTTTGTAAGCACCTGCAACAACAAGAAGAGACATGTTTAATCTTTGGTACTTTAAGATGTTGCCTTTCTGAGTTGTTAAGATCATTATAAGCCAAATGAAAAATAAAATAAATAAATAAATGTCTCCCCTGGCATGAATCTTGGGGGAAGGGAGGCATCGGCTTATACTTGGGCATAAGCTGTTTTTTGAGAAATATACAGTTAATCCTTTGATTTCACATATAAGCCCATGAGCCGAGTATAAGATCCCCCCAAAGCCGAGACAAGTTCAAATACAAGACGTGGCAGGTAAGATGGTTTTAAATCTCTACTATACACCAGCATGGTCAATTGTGACAGTACACTGATAAAGACCACATTAAAGCATTGTAAATAGATTTTAGTTAGATTTTAAATGTTCTTTTTTCTCTTCCAGTGTATCCTAAAATAGTCTTGCATACAAGCCAGCATACTCCTATGTACGCAGTTACACAGTATCATCTTTATTATGTGGTTGTATTATTGGTTGAGGATATTACAGCCTCATGCAAAACAGTACAAGCCTGATGTATTTCAGTGTTTTATTTGAACATACATTTTCTTATATAAAATCGAATGGCAATCTGTTGCGTATCCGCCCGTCACATATCTGCCCTAATTGTTTATTGCCATGATCAACCTCTTCAGCAACGTTAGTTTATTATTGAACAGAGAATTGCTGGTAGTGTCCTGCCTGTCACTCAGCGGTGAATGGCACACCCACACGACAGACAGCTACCATGACACAAGCATTAATACCTTGTATCTTTCTAAACAAGGGATTTAGGGGAGCTCCCTGATAAAACCTCAATATCAAAACAATAATTGTGTGAATATAGTAATTGTTACAGTTGTGTATAATGGTATTTAAAACAGGATTCATGTATCCGCCTTTTTACATATCCACCCTTACTCTGGTCCCACTGTAGCTGGATATGCAACAGATTACTTCCAACAGCATAACCACCAATGTGCACAAAAATGTAGCAAGAGAAACAAACCAGCTATACAGCAATTATCTGTTTTTCTAGTATTGAAATTGGTCCATTTTACTTCAATATCAATGCTCCTTTCTATCCCTACTGTAGTTTAACATGCACAATACAATTAACAGAGAATGCTATTTATATATCTACCTTGCATTCTGAATGTTAAACCATCTCTCCAGAACAAAAGCACAGAGATTTCAGATGAACAAGCTGGGTTTCTTTCTTTCTGTATTATTCTTCCCCATGAAGAGACTGCCACAGCTGCTTCAAACAACAAGTGAGAATCGAGCAAGCCAGGAAAACAAAAACACCACAGCACTTAACCTCAACCATCTTGTGTTGCAGTTTAGCTCCTAATTTCACATTTGTCAGCTGCCAGCCTGAGCAGTTTATAAAATAATAAAGAAATAATTAAATCTCGTCTTTGCCATCTTGTCTGCTTTAGTCAGGTTTTCATCATTGGTATAGGTCAAAACAAGCAAAAATGACTACTATTTTACAGCATTTTTGAAAAAACTAAACATAACAAAAACATACTTCTCTTTTCCCTTTCCACACTAAACAAATAGAGGCACAACTTCTGGAAAAGAAGAGCTCTGGATTTGTGTCCAGGCCAACATTGCAACTCAATTTGGGGGGGGGGGGGAATCGTAGCAACGACCATACACATCCAGTTTATTTTGCCTTTCTTGCAGCACATTCTTTTTCTGAATAAAGCATTGAGTATGCTTTTTGGCTTAACAGTGTATTCATTTCACATTCAGGTAATATGAGACATTACACTAAAACAAACACATTTTAACCCCTGTACTGCGTTGTCACTATTGCTAGCACAAAAAAAGGATTAAATTCTCTGAAAATTGATTTACCAGTACTAGGCATTTAATTTCTTCAGTTTGTCAACTTTAATGCATGGCCATGAGTAGGTTATTGCCATCAAAGATTAATCAAGAAGTCCACAAAACAAAAACCACGGTCCCTTACCTCTCACAGAAGGTGTGTAGACAGGGGAGTACTTTAGGGTTCTTGTAGCGATCCAGGCATATGCTGCAAATCAGGAACTGCTTGTCAATCTGACGCACCACAGGACTGGGGATGCTGGAGCCTTCACTGGCCATCCTAAAACGTTGACATATGGGTCACGTTTACTTTCACCCTGCACACCGGACAAAAAAAAAACCCACAACAGACTGATGTTAAAAAACATACCATACAAGGGGTGGCTGCACCATCACACAGAAGAGAAATTCAAATAATAAAGTACATGCATTTCAGATAATACCCTCCCACGCAGTCCTAACAGCTCTGGATTCGCTGCTTGGTTTATTTTTACAGTATAATACACAGGGGTTCTTACTGCCCCCCCATTTCCACTTCCATGATACTTGAGTTAAATACAATAACCTTTACAGTCTATAAAGTGTTCTGGCTACCCTTAGTTTACTTAAAATCTTTTAGCTCTGTCATTTACATATAGAAACTGATGTATTTGAATTACTTCTACAAGCATTAAAAAAAAGTCTGCATTGAACACTTTTGTTCCCATATATGCACATAATTACTTATCCAATCCAAATAAAACTTGCTTAGCACAAATTATTGAGTCATATTTTGAGAGTATAATGAAATGCCCTATGCACTCTGTCTGTATGGTCTCATTTACACATGTATCCTAGATTTTGGCAGTTAGGACCTATACAGTACCATGAAATTCCCTGAATGCAGGTGAAAGTGAAGTGGAGGCCCTGTGTTTTTCACAAATACGAAAAAACACAAAATGTAACATTTTAAACGACATGCAAATGTAAAAAAAAAAAAAAAAAAAAATAACATGAAAAATCATTATGATACAAACAGTGACATTTTTTATTTTAATTGTGAGGTTTATACAGAAAATACTATAAATAAATATTGGCAATCATAGATGTCAAGGCTTAGTCATTACCATAGACACAGTCTGAAGGGAAACGGAATAGCACTCTCGCAGATGTATAATTTGAAGCGAGTTGTTTGGGAATTAAACTTGTGATGGAAGAGAAGAGACATTTGTTTCTAAAATGTTTCCACAATGAAGCAACGCTGTGAAGAATTTGAGCATGAGGGGATGTATGCAGCTGACAGTGACAAAATAATGATGTGCAGATTTTGCAACTGTCGGCTGGAACGGGAGTCGAAAGATAGTGTCATTAAGCGTTAGCTGTGTATTGCTTTTGGGGAAAATATAGCTTGTTTGCTTGTACAGTATTTTGCATTAGCGTGCTCATGCTTTGTTATTTCAAGTGGTGCAAACTTTGCACTGGAGCAAATGCTGTTTTGGTTTTGAATGGATATGAATTAATTAATCTGCTTTGCTTAGTGTTTAAAAACTGAGAAACCCCAAGCTTGTTGTAATGACCATGTCACTGGTATAGTCAATGGTATTGAAATATGTTTAGGATATTTAAATTTAATTTTTTTTTTTTAAATTGATAGATTGCTTTATGTGCACGTTAATGATACTTTGTAATAGGCACTTTTCTAAAAAGAGTTGGGGACTAGCACATGACGTTACTTACCGCTAATGAGAAATTAGGTGACAAACAGTTTTACAAAATTTTTTAAAATTTAATTTTTATATAACCTGTTACCAATATATATATATATATATATATATATATATATATATTATATATATATATATATATATATATATATATATATAATAGTTAAAACATGATTAAAACATGATGTATACTATACTATTAGTAATATACCTCTATTTGATGAATTGTTTTATTAATGTGTATCTGTAATAAAACACATTTGTGAAAAATAAAACAAAATAAAACGCCATTTGTGAAAAATAAAACAAAAAATTATAAAAAAATAAAAATTTCACAGGGCTCTCTGAATTGGAAATGTAGGCCAAATAAAAACCATGACCATATTGTGTTATTAATAGTTCTGCAGTGTAAAGTGCCGACTTAGAAAAAGAGAGTCCTATTAACATCAATGTCTCTCAAAGCTTTGACATAAAGCTTTACAATACGTGCTGCCCCCAGGACGTTATACTAACCTGCGTAGTGTGAAAGCGTTTTAGAGTTTCAACTGCACCTTTGAGACAGGAACAGTGTGAATTAATTGAAAAAAAAGAGTCATGACCAGGGTGACTGAAGACAAAGGAATACTAAAAAGAATCAAATAAACAGGGATCATTATTCAAGAAGGAACAACAAAATAAAATTCCTTTTATCCCTTATAAAATTTCTCATAGTGAAAAACAATGTGTAATAAAGCATAGTGCAAACATGGTTAAGCATTGGTAAGCACAGAGAGGTATGGTAAAAAATATTTAAAACAAAAACATGTAGCAGATTCATAGTATAACCATGAGAAGATAACGGTAAAAGTGCACAAATACCATGGCAAACTTTTATAAGGGATGTACCACACCAGAACATCATATTTTACAGACATCTCTATGGTATCGGAAGCCTACAGCACCCTACTGTTAAAAAAGCAACAAGATGTGCCACAGCTGTAGTAACAGGTGACCTACATTTGCAACCCTATGATGTTTATCTAGATACAACACCCTGGGAAACTATTGTATTGTCCTTTAAAGATTTGATGTGCAATACAGTATAAATCTAAAACTGCAGGATAAAGACATTGGTTAAAATTCATGGAGATTAAATGTGATTCAACTGCAAATCCAAACTAGAATTTATCTAAAGCCCTGTGCCATGACGTCAGTGCTCTACATGGATGCCTATTTCTCTGTCTCATTTGAAGGTCACTGCATTCAAAACACCAGTCCTGGCTGGAGCTCAAAAGGACCCTTTATTCATTTTAAATTCATCACCAACCCTACTTAACCACTTTCAAAGAGGGGGTTGGGCCTCCAAACAAGTGGAATTCACATAGCTCTTTGTATAGCAATTTGAGTGCAAGGTGCATGGAAGAGGGACTGCTCAGGCTGATCAAGTAGCGAGGAATGTCCTAAATGGTCATACGAATAGGTCTGAGACTATAATGGGAAGTTCAGCCCCTCATCAAAGTGGGATGGTGAACTAAAGTAGGCTTAAAATAAGAAATTTTATCATCTTTATAAAACAAACTGGTACTTCAGCTTTTGTATGTTCAATAGGCCAAGGACAAAGGAAAGCCCTTATTGTTAGATACCTCACAGGAACTATTGGTCAGACAGTACAGCTCAACAGGGGGTTTAAACTACAACCATGCTTAACAACTGAACAGGCTGATATTGCTTCTAAAGCACCGGATGGCCTAGCTAGGTACTGAGTCACTGGCGTTACAAAGCTCTTTTTATATTTTACATCAGTGGTTCACAACTCAGATCATGGAGAGCCGGTATCCCTCCTGTTTTTGTTCTAACCATACCCTAAATTAGTTAACTTGACCAATTAAGCTTCTAATAAAGTCCAATAAAGTACTTTAGGGTGCAGTTGGAATAAAAACCTGCAGGGACACCGGCCCTCCAGGACCAAGTTGTGCACTACTGCTCTACATGAGTATTACAAACATATTATTTTTATACAGAATTATTCCATTGCCAAAGTACATAATGAGAAGAAGCAAAAGTGAAAATAATCCCCAAATAGTCTCAGGCCAATAATTTTATAGTTAGAAATTAGTAAATATGTAAAACCTACAGCTACCTTGAATAATTTAGGCATTCAGGTTAAAACATAAACAAGAAAACAATTCAGCATGCATTGTCTGCAGCTCTTCGAAAATGCAGCATAAGACACAAAATCCCAGACGAAAGAGGAGTATCATGCATTGCAGCGCACAAAGCCCTACCATGCCAATCCATCCTCAGATCAAGGGCATATCTTGTCACACGTAGTGAAGCTCCACTCCAGGTATGGCAGAAATATTACACTGATTTACACCAAACCTCAAATGCAATCAGCACATACAGTATTAGGTATAAAATCGAAGAAAACAAAATAAAATAAAAAGAAGGGAAAAAAATAGCAGGGAACCCCAGACCCCCCCCCCCCCCCCCCCCCCCCCATCAGAATTTCAAGCAAAATCAATCTTTATTTCAGCTCTCTCATATTCTCTGTCAGCCTGTGCTGGGAGACTGCAGCAATGCATGCAAAGGATGCTGGGATAGGGATGCAGAAGCATGCTTCAATGAGATTTGTTGCTTTGTCAAAAAAAAAAAAAAAAAATCGGCAAATCAGCTGGTGCCAGCCTCTCTGAGTCACTGATTCAGCCAGGAGAGTGCTATGTTACAGAACTAGAAGCAGGAGGATGACATCCGGTATCATGTTGTGATGTTACAAGGTGGCGGCCTTCTTCCATACAGTACAGTATATGCACATATGTTGCAAGGGAAATCCAATTTGACAGGCCAAGATCAATATGGGGAAGTTAACATCTCCTTGGTCAAGGCTTTCAGAAATTGCAATAATTATGTGTTGGCTTTAAATGTATTTTACTTAGAAGCTGTACATTTTAACAAGAGTAGGTATAATTTTGCACATATTAATTAACACTTGTATTTAATTCTTATACCCAAATAATACATTACAATAACTGTATTAATTTTAATCTATTATAAAACTGCCGTAAGTAAGTATTTCAATTCATATCGGCCAAATATAATGCAGAAATGGCAGACTGCCGTTTACTTGCAAATTGCAGTGCTGTCCCAGTTGGATCGTATTTCAAGAGTTGACATGCTTGTTTCTAGATCAGATAAACTCAAAATATTTAGACCAATGATTATCAGTTTCCTAAGTGGGTCATTCACATAGAGAACTACCAGTTTTAATGAAGAGAATGTCTTGAAGTTACCTAATTTAGCTTTTGTACACAAAAGGATGTTTCAACATCAATAAAATTGATAAGCAATCTCCATATATTTTACCACAAGTTCACAATTTAATAATAAGTACACTTCAGAGTACTATGAACAAAATGCTATGCTGTATATCCACATTTAGTTCCAACTGTTGAATTTGTACTGGATTGTGTAGTGATCTGACCTGAATTAAGATTATACAGTAGACATACAAGTATTAAGGGCGAGTTAAACCAAATTATGACATTGACAAAAACATTGTGCAAACTTTTATCAACTTGTCTCCACAGGAAAAGTACAGAAATGCACACAACCATGGTCCAGGCTGTACCCTTCACTGTCCCCATCCTGAATCAGCACATCTGTCAAGGAAGCATTTAAACAACCTGTACTGAATGTTACTAATAATGCCATTATCAATTAAGTTCTAAAAAGTAACATATTGGCCAACCACAGCACACTGTAAGCATGTTTACATCGTCAAGTGCATTTTAAGTTTTGATTGACACATGCTGGTCATATTGATTGGCAGAATGTTTGCCACAGCTGTTTGCCAGCTTACACTCCTTACTCTGGAAAGAAATAAGAACACTTTTAAACCTTTAACTTCAACATTTCATACCTCGGTAAAAATGTATTCTTGAAGTAGATCAAGGGAACAGTTACATTAGCAATACAGAATGTAATGGAAATAGAAGTCCATGTGACAGCTATCCAATATGCCTCAAAAAACATATGCTTCACATGAATATAGAAATTATGTAATAAAATGAATACATTACAAAAAAAAACAACTTATAAAAACAAGCTTATACTTTTGGATTTTGTTTAGTTACATGTTCAGACTTCATAGAATCTGGTAGAAGTGTGGGTTTGGTTGAGCTTGACACAGAGCTGTGTCCAATATACAGTACACAGAAAGACACACAACACAAGAAAATAAATCAGGCTGGTGGGGCTTTTACATTGTGCCTCTCTTGACTACTTCCAACTACAGTAATTAATGCCTCTGTGGCAGAGCAAAGCTCTGCCCTTTTTAAATTGGCAGGGATGGGGTTAATTTCCCCTACCTGCCTGGGTTTATTATGTTCAGGTGGCTGGGGTTGATTAGTTGATTAGGTTAATTAATGATCAATCAGCACCCAGCCACCTGACATAAAAGGAGGCCTCTGCTTCTCATTTGGGAGGAGGGAGCTGAGGAAGCAGGTTGGTATTTGTGGGTTTTTGTGATTTGTGAATTCTACATCCAGTGAAGGCATTGCCCAGCCTGGAAACCTTTATTTTTGTAAGTTTGTTTTTTGTACTGTTTTTTTGTGTTTAAATCCCTTTATTTTGCCCTTGTGCACTTTTATTTTGTGTTATTTATAATAAGTTATTTTTTGAACTTCAGACTGTCTCTGGGCCTCTATCCACTCGCCAGCCTGCCACAGCCTCCCTTTCCAAGATCTGAAACAACCCATGGTGAGGACTGAGCATACTGTAAATGTCCACTTAGCAAGAGCTCAGCAATCATTCTGTAACTAAGGTGAAAGGAGGCTGTGAACGCAGTACAGCACACCTTCGACTTACTCTGTCACATTGTGTGCCTCCTTCCAGGAATTCTGATTCCTGTTTTCAGTTTTATTTTCATAGTCTAAGCTGGAGGGGTTCATGGGCTGAGACACATGGCCAGCCATGCGTATCCTTGACCCTGTGTTCAGGCCACTCTCTCAGCCCGATGTCTGGCACTGCAGGTCCAGCATTTTATTTGCATGCCTATATTTCACTTCAGTAAAAATACATCTAGATTTAAAAAAAAATCACAAATTACATGCATGAGAAATACAGAGTGCAAGCTGAAAGTCAAATGTCAACTGATATTTGCCTTATATACAGTATAGTTATATATAAAGACAATGAGCAAGACACAAACATCCTAAACATATAAATGACCTTGGGAAACAAATATTGTATACCTACTATACGGAATAAGTATGTTTTTAGAAAGTTGCAGGACTGAAGTATTAAAAGGAACTATCAGGATTTTTTACATTTTTTTTTAATTTATTTTTTTGGCCTTGGGAAAAATCAATTCCATATGGGTACTGTGTGATCAGTGATGTTCTACATTCCAATGGGCTGATGCCAAACATTCTGACACCTCAAAACAACACTGAAATAGCTTCCACATTGATGATTGGGAACACAAGCTCCCCAGCAGGGGGTGGTCTGAAGACAAATTCCTGCCCTCTGTTACTTCTTATTTAAAGTGTGATGCTGGCAATGCTTAAATCTGACTCTACATTCAGAGTCAAAGGAAAGCTCACATTTTAACACACGCAGTACACAATAAAAAAAATGAAATGTCCATGCATTGTTTACTAACCTTCAGTTCTGAGACCTTGTTAAATATCCTTAAAATTAGTCAGTTAATAAACGTTCTGGTGGTCTGAGCCTTAAATGGATATTAGTCCCAATATTAAAATACTAAAGAGGAAATGCAAGGCACACAACTGCTGTGTTACTTGCCTAATTGCTGTCACTGCTTTGTACAGTTGTTTGGTCTAAGATAAATAGAGATTACACTAAAGTCATTAAACAGGTCTTACAGTAGGTTATACTGTAATTGCTGAATTGATGTATTTCATCCAACATTACTCAACACTATACCATGTCTGAATTTCAAATATACCACTGCGGTATCATATCTGTGAATTAGATTAAGGAAAGTGTTTTTTTACTTTAGGTCACTGTAATATACTTGGGGGACTCTAGATAGTTAGGTTTAATTTAATTTTATTTAACTCTCACACATACACTATAGACGTGCTATACCCAAATTAACTCTATTACAGGCCTTTAAGACTACAATTACACTGGCTCAGATATAGTAATGTTTTTTTTTTTTCTTTTTCCCGAGAACAACAAAGGATTAAAATAGATTAAACAGGCCCCTCTATTTCCCCTCCACCAGTAGAGGCATAAATCAATGCTGTGCGCAGACTCAATATGACAAAATCTGAGATGCTATCTCCCCCATACTGTATAAATTATACCATACACTCAGGGCTCTGTATTCTTGTTTAATGTTGTGTTCATTTTAGAAACAGGAAAACTAGCACCCACCGAGGTAATGTGTTTTTTTTTTTCTCCTCAAGTCACTCTTTTTGTTAAATCTGCCATAGGCTACAGTTAGTTACTACTGAGTTGGCAAGGCAACAGCCTTATTTAAATGTAGTCTATTAACCTGCCTTCCTATCCTCACAAACTCCAAACCATTACTGCTTTCAGTGGGGGAAATCGATCACTGTTTATGTATGTGTGTAGCCCATTAAAATAAGCAAAACACTTTCTTGGATGTTTATTACCAAAAACAGAAACCTGAATACAGCACTAAATTAAAAAAAAAATATTTAAAAAAATCATGACTTTGATATTATGGCAGAGTGGTTGCAGTGCGTAGGTGCTATGGTGTCACAGACCAGGAAGAAGCACCTCAAAACACAGGAGGGCGGGGCAAAACTGAAGCGCAACAGTGATCAGCGTGTTTATTAAAAAGATTTATACAAAACAAAACACCAAACAAACAAAACAAACAGTAAGAAGTAGTATGCTGGTTTGCGAAACCAGCATACATAGCAATTGTTTACTTCTTTTCACAAACTCAAGTCTCTCCTTGACACACTCTGCCATCTGAGCCAGCAATGGGTCTTTTTATATTCGTGGCTAGAGCCTTAATTACCTATTAATAAATTACCTTATTAAGGCTCCAGTCACATTCCCACGAGGGTACTAGGGAAGGGGTTTTAACCCCTATAAGAGCGGCTTTTTCGTCAGTCTCAAAACGGTAAACAATAAAAGACGGACGGTGCTCGACAGCCCACACAAACACAATAATAATAACAACAACAACAACAACAACAACAGAATACATACATAAATAATAAAATACACACAATGAGTGGGCACCCCATCACAGATATCTATTCAAAATACTGTCATATTGACTTATATACAGGATATATCCTATACAGGACTTATCCAGTCAATGTTATATTAAAGTAAAACAGTTAGTCTATTGTTAAGGTGCAGAAGAGACAATGCCCTGCACAGAACTGCACAAATCATCTGGCAGATAAACCCAAGGACTGCTATTAAAAAAAAAAAAAAAAAAGATAATTATTCTGTTTGTGATGTCGTCTTGTGTGAGCTGTGTTTTAGTCAATTCCTCAAATTATGATCAAGTTCCCTCTGGATGAGATTATACAACTGCCATCTGATCTCAATCGCAACCAAAATGATATGCAATGATACAACAGCCTCACTATTGAACTGGAAGTGTGGAGAGACAGGTGAATCAGAAATACCATGGTATCATACCAAATACTAAGCAGTTTGCTCACATCTCTAAGACACAGTGATAAGGACTTATTTCTGAACCTGTAAAAGATGCTACAAATCAGTCAAATTATCCTAGTTACGAGTGCTGAAACAAAACTTTTTTTTTTTTTTTTCTATGCTTTGGCATGTCAAAACAGTGCTAAGATCTACGATAGGTTAAGATCGATCGGCTGCACTAGTTCTAAAGAACATGCATTATGGCATGGGCATTGATGCTTAAGATGTCGTTGAAAGATTCATAAGAAAACATCCTTGTCTCTATTCAATGATTTACAAGAAAAATCCATAATAATGTATAGAAACACTGAGTAATGTATACGTTAAAATGTTAGTATGTAGTGCAAATATAGTTTAGCTTAATGAAGTACGGAAATCAGAACACTATTTAGGTGGAGAGTTTTTAAGCTTCAGATCTTCAAAAATATTTACTCTTATCATTTGTTAACAGACTAAGAAAAAAAAAAAAACTATAAAAGCTTATCAAAGTTTTTAATCCCTTTGTCTTTGGCATCAGGTGATTTAAAAGGGCCAGGTCACCGGCGGGATATTTAGCATTGGGCGGATTCAAAAAGGATAATTTCACTGTCTGCTGGTTGAGATACTGACAACTTTATTATTATTATTCTTCAATAAAGTGTAAACCTTAAATAACCTCTTTGCCACTTCAGTGAATTGCTTTTATGACTTTTATGATTTTCATATGGCTGGGTAGTTACTTTGAAAGCTGAGACAGTAATCTGAATATTGGGACTTTGCAACATGTTTACGCAGCAAAAACAAAAGACCAGATTTCCATGTTTCAAGGCAGAGAACTTCCTGTAGTAGTGAGGGATGCTTTCATTTGCCATGGAAACCATGAAATCACAGGAAACCAAAAAGGGCGAAAGAGACATCCAGTGTAAACCTATTTATTTCCACTCCCCGAGCCAACCACACAAAAGTCCAACCAAGAGTAACCACAGCGTTTAGCTTCAGCTTGTCTTGTGTCACGTTTTATAGCTGAACTTTGCATCAAATTGAAATTCAAGCACAGGGGCTCCCAGTTCCCAGCGCTCATCATAAACATTACATCATACCTCAAAACCTGGGATATGTATAGAGGGTAAACAACAACAACAACTTCATTTTGCACTAATGGAACTAAATTCTGTGTATGTTATGCTGTACAGACTGTGTAAATTGAACACTACAGCACAATTTGAAAGGTATTCCTGAATACATGTTGTGATTCGTAATAAGTTCACATGTTCTGTGTATGTCCTAAGTGACACCTTACTCACAATGTATCATACAGAACGAAACAACCCTTAGTAGTACAGCCAAAAAAAGGTGTGTTGGAATTTTCAGGAAGCAAACTTTGATTAGCAAAGAAAGAATGAATTATAATACCAACAATAGAAACTTTGCAAATCATCACACAAATGCTGCATAACAGAATGGACTCCATACAACAGCCTGTATTGATTTTAATAAGTAGAGTTTTACTTATTTTTATTTTGCAGCACTAAAATTACAACATAAATAAAAGAAGCAAGAACCCAACACACTGCCTCAGTTGATAGGTTTGTGATAAACAGTGTTTTCTTACTTACCAGTTATGCTGTACTGTAAAATGTAAGAAATAACTTTCCTTTTCAACTTCTATCCTCAAAACAGGCTTAATTTTATATCAAAACCTGACAGTTTGTCAGTTAGTTTTCATTCTACGACAGTTTCCAGAGAAATGAAGTCAGCTGTTTTTCTAGGGCAGTCAACTTTGGAAAATCACAAAGCAATATGATCTGTCCTGTCGCTCTCCGTTCACTGCTGGCTCACTGTGCACACTCACCATAGACTGCTTTCAGTTTCAAATAACAGGCTGCCCTATAGATAAAGCTGCCCGGTGACACACACAGCACAGGCCACCATCTAGCAGTCCTCCCATTCCACAGTGAAAGAAAAGCCAATCACTGCAATTCTGCACTGCAGTTACACACCATCACATTCTGTAATACATTTAGCTGGCTTCACTAACCTGAACGCACAGGCCATTCAAAAAATATTTAAATAAAACTAAATGTCCAGCACTACTACACCCATCTGCATTCTCAACTGTAATGCGGCAAACTGAATTTTTTTTTTTTTATTACATTTGCCTGCATGTCCTAAAAACGGTCACAAATTCAACGGCCATTTTCAACACAAGAAGGGAAAATGGAGATTACAGCCTATTGTATCCACAACAGTAGCACATATTTATTTACAACAGTCACACACAGTTGGCTGTCAGATAGCACGACTTGCTGCTACTACTGTAGTGCATCAAAACCTGATGAAACCCTGGATGCAACAGATGATTTACCAACATGAGATTTTCGAGCTGGCACGTTTACAGTCTTTTGACAGGCAGATCTTAATTATCTGTATAACTTATTGCAGGTCAGTAGATACCATGGTTATCAAGGAGCTTAGTACAGCAAAATATATTGTATGATCAGGATGATTAAAGCAAAATCAGCTGCTGATCAGATAACCGTTTGATTTTCATAGCGCATGTAAAACAATAATGTCCACATAGATCTTTAACTATGACAATGGTCGTTAAAAAGTTGGACATATTGGCTACTAATTTGCTTAATATCCTATTTGTATTTAATCATTATATAGCATTTATTATTGTTCATTACAGTGCACTGTACTATTATCTGTAATTATTATCTGTACTATATGCAATGCTCCCTCTGGAAATCCCAGTGAAAATCAGGGACTTCACTGCCCTGACTGTGTGACCCACCCCGCACACCATAAACAAACATCTCACCAATTGTATTGGTAGCAAATGGATAAGCTTTTATTAATTGTTTACCCATTTTTGAAGCGAGATGCTTATCTGTTCATGGATACCAGCTGTGAGGCATCGATTAAAATCATGCTAATAATTATTTATTTAGGCTCTTTTACACGTTGCCCTTGTTGTGTGCATACATTAAAAGTAATGCTGATATCATAGCCTCTGTGCTCTTCAAACTCTTTTACTGTCATTGCAGACTACAGGGCCACCATATGGCTCAGTTCATACCACCATAGCTGTTAGCTGAATGTGTTTGAATGGCTTCAAAACAACCGGATTATTAGCAACTTTTTTACAAGGTGAGGCAAAGTAATAATGTTGATTAAAAATAAGTATCTATCAGCCTAATAAGGAATAATAAATTCCCTTGGTAGCCCGCAGTTGAACGAACCCAAATTATTAATATTCCAATTCTAAACCACAGAGGTCACGCTTAACCTACGATTTACACTGCGGCTTTATTGTAATTGTTTCTAAGACCTCCACCAGTCCTACTGACCTGTGAGAGGCTGCTGCTGGTTGTCTGTGTTTGTCCTAGCTAGCCCATGAGAGGCTACTGCTGGTTATCTGTATGTGTCCTAGCTACCCTGCGAGAGGCTGCTTCTGGTTGTCTATTTGTTCTAGTTAGCCTGCGAGAGGCTGCTGCTGGTTGTCTATTTGTCCTAGCTAGCCTGTGAGAAGCTGCTGCTAGTTGAACCAAACTGTGTCGGGGCCAGAGCAGGGCTAAGTTAGTCGTATCCTATGATATAATTTTACCTTTTGTTTTTACTCAGTTCTCTCCATTAAAGGGTACATAAGGACCTTTTTATTTTATTGTGTTATATGTTCCCATGTGTTGCTATAACTGTTTACATAAGGTGGGTCTATTGTTTTAATTTAATTTCCTTTTTTTTACATTTTGATCACTTTTTTAAAAACTTTTACATTGCATTCCCTGCCTCAAGATGGCTTCCTATGTACCAGCATGGACCGCTCAACTACATTTCCCATCATCCTCCTGCTCACTGGTAAATCCATCTCAGTTACATGTGGGCAGGAGCCTGATGGGAAATGTAGTTCTGAGAGGTACATGTGAGTACATAGGAAGCCATTAAATTAGCAGTTAATTGAAAATGGTTTTAACAAAATTAATAACACGTGGTTAGTTTTGGATACTGAAGGTGAGGCTGAAAACGACTCACAATTTTAACTTAAATTTTAAATTCACCTGCTCCATGTGACGCTTCAGTGTCACAGCATTACATTTGTACTGTATGTGTGCGAGGGATCTGAGTAGGTACATATGAATAAAAAGCAGGAAGTGAATGGAGAGTGGGTAACTGTTAGAAAAAGTACGAAGAGGAGGACAACACTGAACAGTGAACATAAGGAGGAGATTGATCTAGCTTATAGATTCCAAGCACTGAGCAATGACGACCTAGTGCTGAATGAAATCAGAGGTGATTTCTGTCGACAGTTATTTTACCTGTAAAGATCCTGTAAATAGGGTTGTTACCTGCCTCCCTGGAGCAAAAGTAAAGGATATTGAATCAAGAGTGCACAGATTATTAAATCACAAAAAGTCATTGTACATGCTGGTACAAATGACATAAGGAACAGAAAATTTGAGATTCTGAAAGGATTTTAAACCATGAATAAGACTGCTGAAAAAGTTAGGATGCAGAATTATTCTCTCAGATCTACTACCTGTTGTTGGTGGTGCAGATTAAGTATTCAGTAGAATTAGGGCCTTAAATACTTGGCTGGCTGGCTGGTATGTGCAAGAAGGACTGGGATTTAAACAACTGGGATTACTTTGGGAAAATAAATAGATATGGCCATGGGCAAGCAGGCTAGCTAATAACACTGAACACCACCTAGCAAAATATTTAAACTAGGAACTGGGGTGGGGAGGGAATCGAAAGAGGCATGTAAAATTCATGTTAAAGTATCCTACCACTCGCGCTGCCTGCTCCGTAAACACAGAGGTGCATGCTACAGTAACCTTCGTCAAATTCCTATTACCCCTGCTCAATCACATGCTCTTGACTTAACCAATTTACACCTAGGTTTATAATAAATGCCAGGTCTCTGTCTAATAAGGCTCCGTTAATTAGTGATTTTATTCAGGATTACAACATTGATATTCTCTCTTTAACTGAATGGCTTGGACTGAATGACAATGTTTCCTTGATTGAGGCTTCTCCACCTAACTACTCTTTTTTTTTTCCAGAAAGCTCGCTCTACTGGGTAGGGAGGTGGACTTGCTATTGTTTTTCATTGTGAACTTGGAATCAAACAGGAAATTGTTGAAGGTTATTCATCCTTTGAAGTTTTAACCTAGATATTAAACAGTCCATTACCTGTTCATATTGTAATTATTTGTTGACCACCTAAGTCAAACCTATTATTTCTGAATGAATTTGAGGATCTGCTATCTATACTGACAGCCAAATATTCTTTTATTACGTGATTTTAACCTTCATGTTGACATTGATTCCGATTCTAACTCTGAATTTTTGAGGCTACTGGATTCCTTAGATTATATCCTGCATGTCAAAAGGTCCTACGCATAATAGTGGCCATACTTTAGATCCAGTAATTTCTCGTGGTTTAGCTGTTAAGAACGTTATAACCCTAGATCTTATTATTTCTGATCATCTTGCCATTCTTTTCAAGGTTAAGTTTTCTGATGTATTGATGATGAGTCCTCATCAGTAGATGAGCTGGCTAATACCTACAGCACCACCTTAACTGGTATCTGTATACTGTATCACCAATGAAAACTCAGAGAGTGTCTTTTAAAAAAAAGCTCACAGTGGTTTAATGATACAACTCGTAAGATGAAATATGAGGGTCGTAAAATAGAACGGAGATGGCGGGAATCTAAACGGCACAATCATTACATCGCATGGAAGGGCCACATGGCTAAATATAGGAAGGCTCTGGCATTGGCTAGATCATAATATTATTCAAATTTAATTTAAACAAAAAAATAATCCTAGATTTATTTTTGCTACCCTAAATATATTAGGTAATTGTTCCCCTAATAGTGCTACCCTTGCCACTAGCTCCGCTCACAGCTGCAATTCTTACATTTCTTTAAAAAAAAAAAAAATACTAGACATCTGAAATGAGATTCCACAGACTCCGTCTATTAAGAAGAACACCTATTAAGGCTACTATGGGAGCTTTTTCTTTGATTACCTTACAGGAATGGACAGAGCTAATTTGACATATGAGAGATACTACTTGCTCTCTTGATCCTATTCCTACAAAACTATTAAAATATTATCTTGGTGTTATTAATACCCACATTTAAAAATGTGGAACGGTTCACTTTCCTCCGGTATAGAATCCTCAGCTCTTAAGGTCGCTGTGGTAAAGCCTATGCTTAAGAAACACAATTTGGACAAAAGAAGAAAAGAAACATAAGCTGTCTGTTACTTCTTTGCACTATCACAGAAATTTCTTTGGCATTGTGGAAGAGTGGTGGGTAATTCACTGACACAGGAGACAGACAGGTGGATTTGGCAACACCGCACAGGTGCCCAGTTTTATTTGGGGTGCTCTTTTTCTTTTAGCCCGCAGAGGGCGCTGTTGGTCCGTGGTCTGCTTACCAACGATGGTAAACAGAACCACGGGAATACCAAGCGATGGTATACAATACCGGCGCACTTGCAGATGCTTCGAAACAATAATTCAAAACAGAAGGCACAAAGAAACAGGGAAAATAAAACAGTAACAAAACTACGAAGAAAAGGTGCTGCACTTGACAGCTATCCGTGCGACCCGGATCACCGGCCTACACTGCCGGCTAACTAGCCTGCTTAGTTATTTTTTTCCTGGGGTCTACCCAAGGGTTCCCCGCCCTCACTGTCTTGCTGTGAAACGTTTAGTTTCATTTTCTCTCCCGAATGGTTCTCGGTCCTGGACCAGCGCTTCCACACTCGGCCGTCTATAAGGGCAGACCTGCAGAAACAGCAGAGCGTTAACTTATAGGGCTAACAATCTCCCCAAGACTCGCCTCCCAGCCATTCAGAGAGGGGGAAAGTCCACACACCCGCTTTCCCACCTCCCTGTGTCACTGCCATGACTCGCAGGCGGTTGTTGGACGACTGCAGCCCTCTTCCTGCAGCACTGTGAACACGCCAGCAGAGTCAGCACAGATCTCCCCCTGCTACAGGCATATAAAAACCAAGAATGATATTATCAATGTATAAGTGAACTACTGTACAAAGAATCAAAAATGAATCAGAAGATACAAGGTGAACAACAATTTGACAAAGTAATTGGACTGTGTGTTTCTGAAAACACTTTATTCCTAACAATTTCCATTATGCAGAATGTGACCAAATTATTATTATTATTTTAGTGAAGGAAGCTGTGTATAGCATTAATATATTATAAATCTCCTTGAATCTCTCCTTTGAAGTTGTTGCAGTCAATTTTTCTGATAGCGTTTTAAAAGAATAGGAACAGTCTCAATGATTGAAAAAATCCAGGCCAGGTATGTTTTTTTTTTCCCCTGTCTTGAGACTCCCATTGTGGACTAACAGTAGGGAGACTGCACACAAGAAGAATCCATGAAATCGAAACACAATACCAAACAGTGAAAAAAAAAATCTAAAAAAAATAAAAACCCATTCCATAAAACTCACTGGCATAGAACATGCTACGCCATTCCATTCAGAGTTTACAGTATACTTGTGCAGTGCAAACAGTTTTTACTGCATAATGTATGGTAATAGCTTGGTATATATGTATAGTAGATACTGTACCTTTTACAACACATATGACTATATCAATTATTTTTTAACTGACTCAAAATAATTGAACAGGTGACATGAAAAAATAGGCATAATTTTAAAACAAAATAGTAGACCTTGTACGGCCTATTTATTTTTCCTCTTAGTACCAATCTATAGATCAGGCCTCACTGGGCTTCTACTGTTGGCAGCAGAATCTGTCCAATCCATTTGTAACTAAAGGATCACTTCTTTCTATTCTGCTTATTCCTCTATTGTCCCAGACTAGACTCCAGACAAGCAGCTGCATAAAGAGCACTGATTTTAGACTTCCATCTGGTCAGAGTGAAATCCATGACAAATTACACATTTTAGTGGTCCTAAGGTTCAACCTTTGACGGTAATTAAACCCAGACTTAAACCTTAATGAGATGGGGGTGATGGAATAACACTCACTGCAAAAAAAAAAAAAACACAACAACTGTCAACCCTAACCCCATCCCTATAGCACCCATCATGTTTACCATCCCCCATCTGTCTGACAGCCCCCCAGGGCAGTTCAAACTACAAATCCCAAATCCTCAAGGACTGAGGCTTTAGAAGGATTATTTCTGGAACTCTGCAGTTAATTTTAAGTGCTTCTGGGGACAATTTTTACAGTCTCTTCTGTTTTTGATATTTTTTATCCAATTTTCCTCGGTTCATTAAACAGCTGAGGAATTCTGCCAAAGTAATTTTACTCCTCACAACTTGTCTTTCTGCAGGGAATGCGGGGAATAGCAATAAAGGTAGGCTTTCTTATTTAACATTTCAACAGATAAACACTGATAGAATACTCCCAAATGTATGTCCTAAAGAAATTCTTAGACCCATTTTGCAGTGTTGTTATATGATTTGAGCAGTTCTTGGCAGCTGTCAAGTCATCTAAACACCAATTTTTAGCCATTTACAAAAATAAAAAACATAAAATACTTGCATTCTTCTGATTATCTAATTACATTTATAGCATAATTTGAAAGGACTCAATCTGTGCCTTTTTCTTATTTCCATCCCTGGACTGTTGTAAATTAGCAATATGTACCCCTCCCCACCCCACCGTCTCCTGTCACTCAGCCACTGGACTAGTTTGTTGTGTAATCAAAATCTCTGAGCAGTACCAGCATTCAAAAGGACAGGGAGTCAAGATAAGTGATGAAACAGCAAGCTTCATTAATCTCAAGACATCAGCACTTCATTTGATGGCCAATGTCAAAGTGTACTGGACACAGTAAAAGACCCCTGTCAGCGCATCCCACGTCAACATCAAACTGCATGTCACTTCCTGTGAGGATTAGCTACACATTTTGACCTATTTCTTGCAACCGCTAATTAGTTTTGCTTTCTATTCTCTTGTGGCAGTAATGAAACTCCCCTCCCCCCTCCCAGTGTCCTTCATAATGAGATAAATACTTCAGTCTTGGAAACAGACACTATTTAATGCTCTTCCTGCAGTGATTTAAACACACAGTTTTTCACATTAAACACACAGAATTGTACACACAGTAATTACAATTGCGACTGCTCAGAAACAGAGCACACAGCCCTCTAATTCCTTCTTCTCAACAGTCCTGAAATTAACTATTTGTGAGGCTTTTATGCAACACAGAAGCAGGTACAGGCAGCTGGCTTTAATTTGTAATTAACCTTGCCAACTGCCAAAACAATAAAACAATTAACAAAACAATCAACTCAACTTAAACAATTACTCAAAATTAACTTGGGGCCAGGTTTGTTACCTGACTCCACCTGCTACCGTGCTGTACTACATATTAACGATCTGTGCATTGTGTTTGTGTACTGTCATTCCCGCTGTCTATATGTGTTTACATGCCGTGCATTTATTCCCTCCCCACTGTATTCCGCTGCTGCTTTGTTGACCTTTTGTGTGGGTATTCCAATGTATAACGTAACCCGTCTGCCTGTTTGTCTTCCCTGGTCTGTTACCATTGGTTGTTATCTACCTGTGCCCATTGATCCTAGTGTGTGGCTGAGGGCCAATGGGATGTCCTGGAGCCCTGGTACCTTATTTGCATAAGGGTGTGGGGCTGAGGTTATAAGAAGGTGCTGCAACGCCATTTTGTGTTGTTGGTAAATGTAACCAGAGAAGCTGACAAAGCTGTGGTCTGTGTGTGGGTACTGAGATAGCATCCAGAGAATAAAAGGTTTTGGAAAGATCCAAAGAATCTCTTGTTTTCTGCCTCCTGCAAAACGCTTATATAGCATCTAATATATATATTAGAGGTTGGCACGGGTAGAAAATCCAGAACCGGGTACTTGTCATGAAAAGTACCCAGGTACCCGGATCTCTTTTGAGTAATGATTAAATAAATAAATAAATAAATCACACATAACTGCATGATACATTTAGTCCCTTCAGCTCTGTAGACTTGTGTAACCTTTTTCAGTACTGGAAACATTGAAAGAAATAATAATAATAATAATAATAATAATAATAATAATAATAATAATAATAATAATAGTTATTAGTGTTAAATACGTATCACGCTGTGGGATTCTTTGCGAAATATATTGGCCCTATTCCACTGTAGTAGTTGCTGTTGATATGGCTGTTATGTTCAGTTTTAAAACTAATGCAGTAGCACAGCACTGCTATTACCTTATGGACGGTCGCAATAGCTACCGTAAATTGAGCCAGCTGGGTTTTGATGGCAGTCACAGTAGAGACATGTGCGACTGTTTGGTCATAACAATAATGTGCCGTTCCTGATCACGAACTTCTGGCTTGTGAATAAATAACAATGACATCCAACCAAGCCGGAGAAAATGGAATTTGAAAACTCTGCCAAGGAAATATTTCACCTGATTTATTTGCTTATTTATTTTTAAATAAAGGCTACTTATTTGATCTTTTTGGTAAGAAACTATATCTACGCAATAACTGTAGATAAAGCATTCCCTATTGGAAGCCACACCGTTATTATTAATGTATCACAGAGTTATCACTGACGCCATTTACAAGCACAAGTCATGACCTGTTTGCCGTACTTTTCAGGAAATGCGTTGGTATGCAGTTCTGATTTAAGAAAAAAAATAAAAAATCGGCCATACCAATGTAGATAATTCAATTCATAATCATTTAAGGGAGGGGATATTTATATGTCTGTGTCTGCTTACGAAGTAGGAAAAGAACGATTCTGAATATTGTAAGGAGAGCGTCATGCTTTCCCATGAAGATGAAAACATTTAACAAGAGAAATGTTGTCACTTGTTGTCGCGCATAATCTGAATTACACCGTGCATTAGCTACTTGTTTGTCTGGCTTTACAACCTTTACAACACAGATACGCACACACACAATTATGTAAAATATAAATTTCTACCAGTTTTACTACTTAGAATTTATATTTGTGTGTGTGTGGCAGGCTGTTGAGTGGATAGAGGCCCAGAGACAGTCTGCAGTTCAAAAAAATAACAATTTTATTATAAATAAAACACAAAAATAAAGTGCACAAGGGCAAAATAACAGATACTCAAACACAAATAAAGCAAAAACAAAACTCACAAAAATTAAGTTTCCAGGCTGGGCAATGCCTTCACTGCATTTATCAAAATTCAAAAATCACAAAACAACCACAAACACCAACCTAGTTCCTCAGCTCCCTCCTCCCAAATGAGAAGCAGAGGCCTCCTTTTATGTCAGGTGGCTGGGCGCTGATTGATCGTTAATTAACCTAATCAACCCCAGCCACCTGAACATAATAAACCCAGGCAGGTAGGGGAAATTAACCCCATCCCTGCCAATTTAAAAAGGGCAGAGCTTTGCTCTGCCACACACCTCCCCCCATGTACAACGTACACCGGCCGCAATCGGCCAACTCCCCCCTCCCCCCCTCCCCCCAAGAGTCCAATTATGTCCCTTGGGTGGGCTATTATGGTGGGTGGTGGTGGGCAGGGTTGATGTCGGAGCCCCCAAGCCTTCTTTGGTTGAGGGGGCCCCGGATCTCCAAGATAGTACGGCGACAGCGGCCCGGCTCCCTCTAGTGGCGGAGGCGGCGACGGCGGCCCGGCTCCCTCTAGTGGCGGAGGTGGCGACGGCAGCGGATCCTCGGCAACCCTAGAAAACAAAAAGGAGACACCAGCAGTCCCAAGCGATGCGGAGCAGCAGGGAACCCCAGGTGATGCGAAGCAGCAGGCAACCCCAGGCGATCCAAATGTGTCATCCCTGAGCGGAGCAGGCGTGGCATCCCTGGGCGGTGCAAGGCAGGCATCCTTGGGCTATAGCTCCTCCCCTCTGGCTCCAGGAGCGACGGCGGCTCCTCCCCCCTCTCTGGCTCTGGGAGCGACGGCGGCTCCTCCCCCCTCTCTGGCTCTGGGAGCGACGGCAGCTCCTCCCCCCTCTCTGGCTCTGGGAGCGACGGCGGCTCCTCCCCCCTCTCTGGCTCTGGGAGCGACGGCGGCTCCTCCTCCCTCTCTGGCTCTGGGAGCGACGGCGGCTCCTCCTCCCTCTCTGGCTCTCGGGAAGGCGGCTCCTCCTCCTTCTCTGGCTTTCAGGAAGGCGGCTCACCCCTCTCTGGCTCTCGGGAAGGTGGCTCACCCCTCTTTATTGGAGTCACCGGGGCATCTCCCATGTCTACCACCAGGTAATTAACCACCATGAGGGCAACCTCTGGGAAGGACGCTGAGTGGTGTTGTTCCTCCCACTGTTCCCACCTCTCCCCATCTCGACGCCACAGCGTGTTGATAAGTATGGGGAGATCGTGGACGAGGTCTACCTCAGGGTGCATCAACCAGCCCTAGATCTCCTGGGATGGTGGTGAAGGTGGTGGTGCTGGCGGTAGTGGGGTGGGGTGAACACTGCACCTCTTCCTGGCCCTGGTTGTAGGAGCATCCTGCCCAGTTGTGGCCGTCCTCCTCACACCGGCCACACCAGTTTGCCGGTGGCACGTCTGGGCAGGACCGCCAACGACGGTCCTCCTTCCCACACCAGGAACACCAGGGGAAGAGGCTGGCCTGGTCCTCCAGCTGTGGCTGCAGCAGCTTACATTTCTTCAGCTGCTGCTTTTCCTGCCTTTGCCACGGTCTGCTCTTTCCCATAATTCCAAAAAAAAAAAAAAAATTCTCCCAAAAATTCAAAAAAATAAATTAAAATACTGCTCTGAGCCTCTAGGTGGCGCTATCCCACTAATAACACCAAATGTGGCAGGCTGGTGAGTGGATAGAGGCCCAGAGACAGTCTGCAGTTCAAAAAAGTAACAATTTTACTATAAATAAACACAAAAATAAAGTGCACAAGGGCAAAATAACAGATACTCAAACACAAATAAAGCAAAAACAAAACTCACAAAAATAAAGTTTCCAGGCTGGGCAATGCCGTCACTGGATTTATCAAAATTCAAAAATCACAAAACAACCACAAACACCAACCTGGTTCCTCAGCTCCCTCCTCCCAAATGAGAAGCAGACGCCTCCTTTTATGTCAGGTGGCTGGGCGCTGATTGATCATTAATTAACCTAATCAACCCCAGCCACCTGAACATAATAAACCCAGACAGGTAGGGGAAATTAACCCCATCCCTGACAATTTAAAAAGGGCAGAGCTTTGCTCTGCCACAGTGTGTGTTTGTGGAACATCTAAAAGTTGTGAAGAACCGTCAAGCATGGTGGTGGGAGTGTGGTGGTTTGGGACTGCTTTGCTGCCTCTGGACCTGGACGGCTTGCCGTCATTGACACAACCATGAATTCTGCATTGTATCATTGTATCGGAGGATGTCAGGCCAACCATCTATGAGCTGAAGCAAGACAATGATCCTAAACATACAAGCAGATCTACAAAAGAATGGCTGCAGAAGAAGAAGTTATGCGTTTTAGAATGGCCTAGTCAAGGTCCGGACCTAAACCCCATCAAAATCTTGTGGCAGGACCTGAAGCGAGCTGTCAATGCAAGGAAGTCCTCAAATGTCACCGAGTTTAAGCAGTTCTGCAAAGAGGAATGGGCTAAAATTTCTCACTGACCAACAGTTACAGGAAACACTTAGTTGAAGTCATTGCTGCTCAAGGGGATGTCACCAGTTACTGAACACATACTTGTTCACACATGGACATTGAATGTTGAATCATTTGTGGATAAATAGACATTGAAAAAGTGTCATGTTTTTGTGTCATTTGTTTAATCAGGTTATCTTAATCTATTATTAGGACTTAGACTAAGATCTAATAACATTTTAGGTTTGAAATATATGAAAATCCTAAGGCGTTCACAAACTTTCTCGGCACTGTAAACCAACAGGATGTTGTTATATTGTTTTGTTTCCGATTTAGTTCCTGAGAAGAATAGTCGCCACAGTTATTATTATTATTATCGATTTGTGCTTGCCGCTCGCTGTGCTATTGTTTTGTAAAACACTGATATCCTGTCAAGTTTAGAAAAGGCTTAATGCAAAAACTTGTTTTAACGTTATCTTTATTACACATTGCTTACAACTATATTGTCATGTTTTCTACATTTTCTTAAAATTCTCAAATTAATAAATCGAAACCTGGGTAATTTAAAACCTGACAGGTACCTCTATTTATATATATATATATATATATATATATATATATATATATATATATATATATATATATATATATACACACACACACACACACACACACACATACACACTTTCAGGTTCGTAGCCCCTTCTCACAGACCCAGATACATGAATTTGAAGTTTTGAAAGCACTTAAGTGCAAAAATTGTTACAGAAATAAAAGCCAAATGAACAAAAACTAAACAAAACGACCAGTCAGAATGAGGAACGGGGAGGGACTGAGGGGGTGTGCGAGAGGAGAGGGAGGAACAGGAGCTGGGCGGGGTGGGAGACTGAAGGGAGCAAGTTGAAGGATTTGAGAGGAAAGGAGTGAGAGCATCTATAAAAAATAAGATAGAAACAATAAATATACAACTGCTTTGAACCGCAACCTTTCTCTGTGTCAATCATTGTATCCTGGAACGCCGCAGCTCTGGGCTACACTACCATCATCATCATCATCTTACCAACGATATATATTATATATATATATATATATATATATATATATATATGCTATATATATATTTTAATTAAACACTGGCACCAGAATTAGCGCCATAGCATTAAATTTGCACCCTTGCATTTTCTAGAATTTTTACAGGGAAATAAAACAAAAATACATTAAAGTATGAGTATTGTGATTATTTATGTTTAACGGAGTGTTTATGCTCCTAATAAAATTAGAAAGATTGTGCTTCACGCATTACTAGATGACAGAGACTGGAGTTATGCGTCCCGAGCCGTAGGCGAGAGCACTAACGAAAGTCAAGGTCATCTACCACACGGTAGAGCCCGCATCGAGAGGGCTCTATCGCTATTAGAAAATCACTTATTTCTTTATTTTCTCTTTAAAAAGAGCTCTAAAACCTATATTTACCTTGAACTTCTGATATTTCGCCAGGTAACATTCCGCAGAGGAAAATAGCCCCTAACATAATTAGAATAGAAAAACAACACATGTAGAGAAAACATTATTATTAAAATTATTATTATTGCTAAAATATTTATTTAGTAGGGTCTTACTCATTCTTATGATAATTTATCTGGACATGTAAAATTGTTGTATAGTCTGTGTAGTATTGAGTTTCACTCGAAACTTGTTGGAGGCGGGGCGTCATTCAAGAGGGCAGGGAGTGGATTGGCTGGTGCGGAAAGAACTGAAATAGGGTTGAGAGTTTGACTGGCTGGTTTTGACGGGGGGTGTTGTTTGGATCCAGCCAATGACAGAATTGTGGACCAATCTTATCTTCCCTGTTGATTTGCTGTCTAGTAGCTGCGAATTGAGCCTTCATTACATTGTCCTGTCACAGACATATATTTCCCTTGTCTCTAGACCAGCATCAGAAGGTATGTTTAAGTAGCTTTTTATGTTATCAGTTTAGTTAGAAGATTAGTAGATTAGAATGTTAAGGGAAAAAGTACTTCAACGTTCCAGCGGGCATCTATGCAGAACAGAAGCCCGCTAGATTTGGAAGCGGATTGGTGGTTTGTACTCAATCGTTATCTAATCAATTATATCACCAGTTGAAAACTGCAAGGTTCATTCGGCACACATCAGTACTTCCCATAGGAGCAGAATTCTCAGACCCCTGGTGTCTGGTTTGATCTTCATTCACCACCTCTACACTACATTGTAGTAAGGATGACGATGTAACTTTCCTTTGAGTGCGCTTTTTTGTTTTAGGCCCTGTCCACACTATGCCTTTAAATGTAAAAGTATGGAGTATTGTGATTATTATTAATGTTTACCAGAGTAGTTATACTTCTAATACCAAACAACATTTTTTTGTGTATCCTCCAATATCTCAAAATGCTTTGTGATATGTTTGGCGAAAGACTGGCTATCAGTGTATACTCAGGTATTAATTGTTATGCCTAAAAGAAATCTGTCAGGTCATCTCTGTTAAACCAGTGGGGAAAGTAACAAAATCACAATGTTAAATTAGGTGACAGCAAAAATGAAATGCGAGTTAAAAGTAGGATCGGGGATGAACAATTCACATCATTTGTCAGCTCTGTTTGAAATAAAATTAAGGGGACCAGAAATAGGCTCAGGCAAGATGACTGTAAAAACAAAGATTGTTTTGTAATTGTCAATCCTGCGTAGTGTGAAACCATGTACTGAGTTAACCTGGGTCCGGAACAGGGTAGAAGTGCCAGTGTGAAAGGGGCTTTAGTCTATCAAAGGATTAAGAGGGATTCTGGAAAACTGAAAATCTCTTATACCGGATTGAAATTTCTGTAATAACAGAAGATCATTTGTTTTAATATAATTACAAAATGCAGCTACTCCTCGGTTATTAATGTTATATAGTATTTTCACATCCTAGTATTCTTATATTAGCAGCATATTCTTAAATCAAACATTTGCTAATTCAGAAACTGTGCTTTTATTCCACTATTAATTCTCATGGGTGCTGTAACAAAATGAGAGTGCCACTTCACACACAAAACACATGAAAATGTTTGAAGCTCAACATGTCTTCCTTGGAACCTCAATTTAAATAAATAAAGTATCTCATTTTTATAGCATTACTTATAAACATGCATCAGCAAAAAAAGGCAATTTACTTAATACCAAAGGCTTTTTATTTATTTATTTAAAATTGTTTAGTATGCCTAGGGGCATTTCCACTACCCCAGTATTACAGTATTTATAATTGAAAATGTGTTTATTTAATTTTATAGAAACAAATATAAATACACATCTCATTTGTAAGTAACCTTACTGTTAGGTTTAATGAAACATGAATTTCTAGAACTACAACTGATTGACAGTAGCATAAATATCTAATCACTCACATGTCTGGTGATAAATTACCAATGGAAGGGAGGAATATAACAAAATGAGTATAAAAGCTAGCATTTTCCAGACTTCATTATCACAGAACCTAAGCAAATAAAATCTGTGTAAGGTGGTACTTGCAAAATTTACAACAAACTAGAAACCCCTTTGCTACTTATATCACAGAATTTGAGAATATTCAAACTCAAAATTCCTTTGGCTTTTTCTCCCTTTATAGACAACGCCTGATAAACGGTTTACATGATTAATTTATGGTTACAATTATAGCAAACAGTAACCACTTGACTAAAAAGCCACCAACATGAAACTTTTTTCAGTTAAATATAATTCTCATTTTTGTACTTCACAGAGAAAGATTGCTTACTGTAGCACAGAATCCAGTTTATCTTGCCTTTACCCATATCAGGAAGACATCCTGCACATGATAGACGAATGCTCATTTTACAAGGACTTATCTCCAATAAATACATTAATGACTTACTTGCGCTCCATTGCTCCCATTCTTGTGAATCGGGTACCGATGCAGAATATTGATTCTGCTCAGCCTTTCAGACAATCAGCCCCATTATAGCCATCAATCGTGTGGGTTAAGTGTTATGTTACAAAAACACAAACGACTGTCAGCACAAGCCATGGGAGTGGGCAGGAACTCTTATCAAGGGATGACAGCAGCCAATCGCTTGCCTGTTCTGGCTTTGAGGTTTGATTAAGATGCAGGGTCAACCCACAATATTCAGAAGATGAAAAGGCAAACTGGAAATGCTGAATAGCACACAGCAGCAGTGCCTCAAGATAAGTGTAGGGTTATAGCAATCCAGAAGAAAAGTGTTGCATGAGTTACTGTAGCATGAACCCAAAATGCAAGCACTATTTGTAGTACATTCCATTATTAAAGTGGCATGTGACTTTCAGGACAAGAACTAGCAACAGTATTGTAAATTTCTGCTGATGTGACAGAATGTTCATGAATTAAGCTTGTTAATATATTGATAATGGAAACTATTTTAAATGACTGTACTAAATGGTACTGTAACATAGTTCTCTTTTCAACAATGGCTTTCTATCTTGCAAAAAAACAATTATAATAATAATAATAATAATAATAATAATAATAATAATAAATAATAATAATAATAATAATCACTCATGCTAAACACTTATACAGTATTTCTAACTGCATCTCATTCAACTACCGTCTGTACAAACAATTATTAGTTATATTTAATCTGTTTCATCTCATTTTCCTCCACAGTTTAAAACCTGTTCTGGAATATGCAAATAATCCCCCCACCCCCTCCCCCCAAATAAATGTTTCTTTGGCATGTGCAATTGAATTTTAAATAACCCTATGCTCAATATCCATTACCCATGAAATAAATACTGCTTCTTTGGGACATATAAACTAGAGCACTCAAGTAGTGGAGCTGTCAAGATTTGAATGATAGCACAGTCAAGCAGTACTGTATCATTATACTCCAATCTTTGGGTTATAATAGTGAGTGTGTCCAGGCTCTACAAAAGATAGTAAGACAACTACAGGGTAATCCACCCCCACCCCTCAATTTGGCACACTTCATTCTATGTTGAAAAGGTCAAAATTGCAAAATTCCTGTGTCTAGCTAAATCTAACCCAGCTGCTATACATGTAAAATCCTTGAGAACTGCACTAACCAGTTATCGCATAACTCACAGATGTAATCTTTATGTAAAACTCCTCCACTTCAATTTTGGGGTTATTTCAAACATCCATCCTCCTCTACCCCCATGAGCACCACAAGGGAGAAACAAAACTGACAAAGCTTCTCATGACTGTACAGACATGTCTGCAGCCTGCAGCTGAGCTCATATTAACACTGCAATGCTGGAGAAGCCTCGAATCCACTTCACTAATCCTAAAAAAATATTCTCCCAGAATAGCTTACATCTCAGAGCTGCACTCAGAGGCAACCTGTTGACTGCTGCAGCACACTTACAATGAGGTGTAAACTGACACACAATAACAGAATGACAACACTAGAAAGTGAGCCATTTAAAAAAGTACACCCATACAAAACAAGCATGTTTCTGCCCACTACCCAGCTTTAAATACAAAATTAAAGCCATCATAGTCATGAAAAATAAGATCGCCATGACCTACATCCACCAAAACGTTGAGTACATGTACATATTTAAGTGTGACTTACAGTACATATATATGCAATGACAGACAAACAGGCAGAATATTATATCCTAAACACTCAATAAATGGAAGCTCACAACTCTGTGCTGCAATGAGTTGCCATTCTTGGCTAGGGACCCATACTGAGAGCTGCATTAGACTCACAAGGACTGGGGAGAAAAAGACAATCAGTTGGGCAGGTTTGCTTCACCCCACTACAGTGACCTCTACTGGTCTGGTGCCAGACAAGGGCAGTTAAAAAGAGACGATTGGCATGACAGTGGGAGTGGAAGTTGCCTTTTGGTACCTGGACATTAAGGTGACATACACATTGGTGAGAAAATGGCTGTTAAAATAAATTCTAAACCAGTCAAAATTGGTTAAGGATATACAACTCAATTCAGTAAATTGTTGAAAACTTAAGCTGTGTAGATAACCTTCAGTTTAACTCTTGTAACATGGAACCACTATTATACAGCAGAGATTAAGTTAACCATACTCTGGTACTAAACATGTACTGAATTTACAATGGTCATTTATATCTGTATAGTGTGTCACTGTTTTTTTAGTATCTTGATATTTCCCCAACATACATTAACAAAAATAAAATGGTTACGACAACACAACTACAACATTGGTATTTAACCAGAATGCATACTGGTACTTTTCAAACTACTGTATTAACTTCAGATGCATTTTAACTAGAATAATTGGACAATACCATACATGCTTTATCATTGCAGAACAGACAAAAGCCCACCTACTATTTAACTAAAAGCTGGCTGTAGCTTTTCTCTCTAAAACCATACATACTTAATTCCTAGAAGCCATAGTACAATAACTGGTAACAATCAAGTAGTTGTTTAACATGCACCTAACTTTAAATACTATGGCTACTACTCATATTAAATCACAACAACAACAGTTTATATATATATATATATATATATATATATATATATATATATATATATATATATATATATATATATATATATTCAGTATATACAGTACCAGTCAAAAGTTTGAATACACCTGGTTGAAACCAGGTTTTTCATGATTATCTATGCTTTTAACTGTATAAACTAGTCTATAAACACTTAATATTTCATTATATGATACGTGTACTTATATAAGCTGATAATCATAAGTGAATTGCATTCAAAAATTTAATTTTTAAATGAAAATGTAAATCTTGTCAATTTCAATGAAATGGTCACCCAAAGCAAGGGGATTTCAGTCTGAAGCCCAAGTCAGTTAAAATACTAAAATGTGTATAACACGGTGTTAGAACACTGGCCTAAGTATAAAAGTGTCTTTGTTAGATGTTCTCTGAGTTAACTAGCATGTTACCTAATTAACCTTTTGTCACCAATTATTGTTAACAGGTGAGGGTTCATGATTACTATAAATATAGGTAGCATAGGCACAAGTTTGTCATTCCTGAATGTAAGGGAGCAGAAAATGGCAAAATAAGTTCAGTTAAAAAAAGAAAAAAGACAGCCTGTAATTACTTTAAGAAATGAAGGTCAATCTTTTAGACAAATCACAAGAACTTTGCAAGTGTCTGTAACTGCTGTGGCCAAGACCATTAAACGATGTGAAGAAACTGGTACTCATGAGGACCGAACAAGGTCAGGCAGGCCAAGGGTGACCTTAGAATCAGAAAACAAGTTCATTCGAGTCACAAGTTTGTGAAACCAGCGAGTAACTGCCTCTGAAATACAAGCTCAGCTAAATGCTACTAGAAGTACAGATGTTTCAACATCAACTGTTCAGAGGAGATTGCGTGAAGCTGGTCTAACTGGAAGAATTGCTGCAAAGAAACCATTGTTAAGAGTGCAGAATAAGAATAATTTTTTGCATGGGCCAAAAAACACAGAAACTGGATGTTTGAGGAGTGGAAGTCGGTCTTATGGACGGATGAGTCAAAATTTGAAATATTTGGGTCCAACCACCGAGTATTTGTAAGACGCAGAGAGAGTGAGTGCTTGAGGTCTGTATGTGTGGTTCCCACTGTCAAGCATGGAGGAGGCAGTGTCATGGTCTGGGGTTGCTTTGCAGGTGACAGAGTTGGTGATCTTTACCAAGTCCATGGCAAGCTCAACCAACATGGCTATCATAGCATACTTCAGAGGCATGCCATTCCATCAGGATTACGGCTAGTTGGGCAGTCCTCCATTCTTCAGCAAGTTAATGACCCGAAACACATCTCAAAGTTGTGCAAGAACTATCTGGCGAAAAAGGAATGACAACTCAATCTAATGACCTGGCCTGCCTAGTCTCCAGACCTCAATCCCATAGAACTTGTATGGGACGAACTGGACAGAAGAGTCAAAGCAAAGCTACCCACAAGTGCCCTACATCTCTGGGAATTGCTGCAGAAGAGCTGGGAAGACATGTCAGGTCATTTCCTGCTGAAACTTGTTAACCGAATACCTTGTGTTTGTGAGGCTGTTATTAAGGCAAAGGGTGGCTATTTTGAGGAATCCAAGACTTAGAGACAATTTTCTTGAACGTTGCTTTGATAATCCTTGTGTTTTGTTTTGTATATTATAACATGTTTTCATTTTCAAGTATTTACAGAAACATATATGACGTAAAACATTGTGAATTATGAAAAAAAAATCTAGTTTCCAGCAAGTGTACTCAAACTTTTGACTGATATATATATATATATATATATATATATATATATATATATATATATATATATATATATATATATATATAGACACACACACACACACAGCAGTGCCCAAAAGGTTGTCCGGTTGGTAATTTGAATTCTGCTGGTAATAATAGCTTAAACATGGCTTGCGTCATTGGAAGACAGCACTATGCCTTCCTAATTTAATCAAGGAAGCTGCCCTAGGCTTTTTAATCTTCACCCCGAAACAATGTTTAGTAACAAGGCACATGAAGCACCATTTACACCTCCACACCTTACAGTGCTAAGCCAGGTACTATAGTACTTCAATAGGGCTAATTAACAAGTTTGTTTCACAGATTAAGGTGGAGGTCTGCAAAGATCAGTTGTAGGGTTGTCCACAAGATTGCTCTGGACACTGAATGCAGGGGACAGATGGCATCCCAGTCCCATCATGTTTTGGAATGATCCCACTGGTACCAGGGTAATTTGTCTTCCTGTCATTGTCTTTTAGTCCATGATGCTGCAGCTCCGACAGCTCCAGTCAACAACACACAAAGCCCCCCAATATAAATGGATAATACATTCTTTCATTCAGAGACATGAGGATTTTGTTTTTATAAAAGTTTCAACAGAAGGAGTGATGTGTTTGTTTTACACAGAACAGATGTTCTTTGTCCACAATTGCCACTCATACACTCTCTAATTGTTTATAAATAGGTTAGAAAGATCTAGTACTTTACATAGGATAGTGTAGGAGAACTCACAAACAAAAAACAACACCCCCGTTTTCTCTGTGAAATGATGAATTACCATAAAAAGGAACTTGTACCAAGACATTTTGTAGAACTACTGCCAGCGCTCAAGATAAGCTGCATACTTGGTGTTTTAAGCATTTAAAAAACAGGAATTACACATGACTAACAATATGATTTTGTCATGGAGGTCATGGAAATCGTGAAAATCATGAATTTGAACAAAAGTCTGTGAAATCTTGGAAACGGATAAAAACATTTGAAGAAAGGAAAACCCCCCTTTCTTTATAGGGGGAAACCTTTGGTGGCTCCAGCGGAAGGATCATCCTCACTCCTGACATACTAGCAGTAGACTGTTGATATGAAGATATCTCAGATGAAGAACATATATATGACTCAACTGCTGATGAGGTCCAGAGCCCCATTTTTTAATTAGATGATGGTTAATCTTTGCTCTTGTTGCTGATCTGGCTGCCCCGGCTCTGAATGAGGGGTATAGAATTGCAGGTGAAGTCCTGCTCTGGAAAGTAACGTAGACAGATGAGATGTGAACCAATGTCTGGATATAACAAACAATCTGTCTTAAATCGATGAACAGTGGGGCAGATTTTGAAATTCTGTGATATATTTCTGCATGGAAGTATATGGGCATAGAAGAGAGATAGCTGAATAAATTGACCTTCCCAAAGCTGATCTGTTTTGGAAATGTACAGGAAGAGGATAAAGTGGGAATATAAGATAAGTGTGAGATCACTGCAGCGAGTACCCAGCATAGGAAAGCTGGCAGTAGAAGGAACTGCATATTCTGAGCATCTTAAAAAAACAAAAATGCAGTTAGACATACAGTTTCCATTGTTAGGTCATCAAATGTAGAGAAGCAACCTTGATGGAGGATTTAACCCTTTGCAGTCCATTTATTCAGTGCTTGTCAGATGTGTCTGGTCCATTTATTTTCACACAGGTGGTGTTTATTTTACATGCACTGTTTAAAATATTCTTTTTCAGAGTAAAACAAGTTTAAAATGCACTGCAAGGCAAAACAACAATAGTACTGCATCTCCAGCCAAGCCCCACCTCTTGTTAGTTGTATTTTTCACCTACCTCTATATAGACGTGCATACTGATAAATCCTCTCCTGATCATTAGTCTTACCACCAAACTCCTCAATAATGTGATCCAAGTAATTATTTTATTACTATAACATCTCAGAAAGCTCTGCAAATGTCTGTGATATTCTTTGAGCTCTGGACGCAGAAGCAGCTATCTGCTTTGATTATGTCTGTGTTATTTCTGTGGTGCACGGGGCTATCAGATATTCCCCTTTTTTCGGCTTCATTTGGGTCCTATCGGTCTCACTCAGACATTGAATGGTTTTCTTTTCTTTTTCCATGGACAAAACCACTAGAGACCTGTGCTTTATGACTGGAAAGGGAAAATTATAATGTCGGACCTGGTCCGACATAGGATCACAAAGGGTTAATTTAATTGAATGAATTGCATCTGAGATGGTAATGTATTGTAGAGAAAATTGATCTTGATGCATGAGCGAGATGATACTACTGGAGTGTGATCCCTGTGGTGCTTACAAGTCTATGACGAGATGCTTTTTTCCTGACATTTTCCAAGTGGTGATGCCGATAGGGGTAATCTTGTAGATTGTAAATGGGGAGATGAAAACAGGCCGACCTTAAATCCTTTTTTTAAAATCTTTTAGGATAAAGAGATTGCACTTTCTTGGTTTCTTATAGAAGAATGGAGTTTTTTGATTGGGAAGGTTTTCTGCATGGAATTTGACTGAGTCCAGTTGAAAAAACATTCTCTAGTCCATCAATTAAGTAGATGACAAAGTTTTTGTTTTAAAAAGGAGATATTTATGGGAGTGGAGACTTTTTGCACTGCCTGAATGAGCATATACCAGAGCTGAAATTATTACAGATTTGCCTTCCTCCTGCACATCTGATTATTCGCCAGAATTTCGTCTTTCCTTGTGGATTGCTCGGGTAGGGCTGAAGAATACATGGAGTTAGGGATCGAGATTCTGTTTGAAAAGCCGGAGGAGTGATGCAGACTGCTGATCTGCAGGAGGTTGATGCTATGGCAGCTTTCGGGTAGAGAGAGGTTGAGTGGCCAGTGGACCCACAGACCACACATGCCTTAGCTCAGAGACCACTGAAAAGCCTGTTGAACAGATCTAAATCAGATTGTGCCCAGTCGATGATGTTTATGCTGCTTTTGCTGAAAAGGATTTGTGGTAGTACAAAAACATGGCCCCTCCATACCTGACAGACAGCTCTATGATGTAGAATTCAGTTCTTGTCTGTGGTTTGGGTATTCAGAACATAGTACTTTGTATATAGTGAAGGCTAGGATGAATTCCCCCAGAGTTAGATTCTTCAGTAATCTGGGGTCTCTGCATTTCAGCATGGCTGATAGGTCTCCACAATCCGCTACTCTATGGTCCAGAAAATGGGATGTAACCATCAACAGTGAAACCAGGTTAACATCTTTACCTTCGATTATGCTTTGTCAAATCTGCAGCGATATTGAGTGACAACGTACAGTGGTTGAGGAGGTGAAACCACATGCTGTGACAGTTGCAAGGTTGTAGATCAGAGGCTGGAATGGATGGAAGCTGCCCTGGTGGTGGGCGAGTTTAATGCAGGAATGAAGGAAAATACTGTAACTGCGGAACCTTGCTTCTCTCGCTCGATGTTGGACACCCGTTTATCCAAATTGCTGTGTTTGGCACTGACCGAGGATAAGGTATCCGCAAATGGTTACATGAATGCTTTTATTTCATAAAAAGTCAGAGAATGTTCCTGCTGAGTTTCGCTGACTAGAACAGCTGCCTGCTGGCCTGATGTGCTGGCTGCAGGAGGTGCAATCTGCTTAGGTTCAGTACCATAATGAAAAAACACAAGACGAAGGTATAGTGTGTGACTAATAGTTAAAATTGGCAGTAGATCTGATTGATGACAGGAGATAAAAGGATATGGAGGAGCCTAGCTCCTGCCCCTCGAACCACACCTTGGGTCAATATGCAATGTTTTTGTAGGATCAGCGATTGCCTAAGTGCAAGGCAAAATCCTTATATCCAATTATAATGTTTGTGCCCGCTTAGTATCTCTTTTATTGTCATTTGAATGAATTTCAATATAATTTTAACCCTTAGTGGTCCATTTATTCAGTGCTTGTCAGGCGCATCAGGTCCAATTATTTTCACAAGTGCTGTTTATTTTGCTGCTGCATTTTTCACACACCTCTTTATAGATGTGCATACTGATAAATCCTCTCCAGATCACTCGTTTTATCACCAAACTCCTCAATAATCAATAATAATCAAGTCATTGTTTTATTACTATAACATCTCGAACGGCTCTGCAAATGTCTGTGATATTCTTTTAGCGCTGGATGCAGAAGCAGCTATCTCCTTTGTGTCCATGTTATCTCTGTAGCACATGGGCCTATCAGAAACACCCTTTTTTCAGGTTCATTTGGCTCCTATTGGTCACACTCAGCCATTGAAAGGTTTGCTCTGCTTTTTCTGGATTAAAAATGACTAGACCTGTGCTTCACGTCTTTTTGATGATGTCGGACAGGGTCCGAATTCGGACTGGAAAGGGTTAATGGATTAATGATGGCAAAGTGCAAGTTTTGATAGCGGATCCAGAAGGCCAGATAAACACCATTCTTTACATAGACTGCATTTTTAGAGGCCACTAAAATCAGACTTTACGGCTACAAAACAGAATTTACGGCCGCATTTTGGGGGTTTTGCACCCGCAAATCACTGTGTGTATCCTTACATCTACTCCATAGTGTCTAAAATGGAGAGTCAAATTACTCAATTACCTTATTTTCTAAACACTACATTACAGTCAACTATTGTAGTGAATGGTCATGTACCTCAGGCTATACACAGCAGAGTGCTGCATTGGTCCAGGATATAACTCCATTGATCCAATACAGTAATCTATTGCTCAAAGCAAATGGTAATAATTAGCTGCTCAAGATTTTTTAAATACATTCTGAATTGTCTTCCTTCCGCATTCTTTAATGTTTGCAAATATGAATTAAATACATTTGTGTCCATGTCTTTGTTTATGGCAGGCATCACTTTTGGCGCCTTTTATTTTTGGGACCATGGTCTCAATGGAGTTTAATTTGTACAGACACATCTATTACTTTACAGAGAACACAATCAGCATTGCAACAGTAGCATAGATTAACCTACCAATTGTCTTTGATTCAAATGACCACCAATACAAAGACAGGGAATGATGAAGTCCCATGGTTACAAACTAACCATGAATTTGAAGTTACACTATCACAATGAGCCTGACTGCATTGGTTTGGGATTAAAGCAACTGCATTCCTTTGGAATGAGGGCAGGAGATGTGTTGGCTGTGAGATGCAAATTTAGCGAGAATGTTGGGGACTCTGACAAGGCTTGTTTTGATAATAATTTGATACTGCAATCAACACATAACCTTTATTAGCAGTGGTATGGTTATTTCCAAAATCAGATATACTGCCTAAATGACTGTATAATTTATATTCTTCATAGAATTTATTATACTGATGGATACAAAAAGTCAGTCTGCTGCTTCACTTGGGCCAGTGCCACTAGGCCTAGCATTTGTTTTTAATTTACAATTGATTGCCCCCCATTTCACAGGGCCTGCAGTAAAAACCTTTCAAGGCATTCATCGTGCTCAAATGTGCCCATCCTGCTTGGAATGATCGTTTATACATGTCTTACATTGTATTGGATCCTTCTGAATATAAAATGCAAACACATAAGTTTTTTTCTATGTGGTTTATAAACACCCTATGTACCCCACACAACATATTTGCAAGGGGGTATTATGGTCCCACTTTATGCTGTTCTGTCTGATGAAACATATTAGGAGGAATGCTCATCTCGCCAATTGCAAATGCTAATTGCTTCAGACAGTTCTTATGAATAAAAAATAAGTTATTGCCAAACTTTCCTTGTAAAGCTGCTGCTTTTATAGTGGATACTGCTACTTATAAAACACTTCGCTAAAGATTAACCTCTCCCAAGTCTCTCTTTACGTGCATTACCTAATTTAAATTATTTAAATTGTACCTGTCTTGATTATTTATTATTTAAAATCACTTCAATGCAATCCCCCTTTTATTGTTGGGAAATTATTATTATAAAATTACTAAATAAAAGGGAGAAAGTTAGTTAATGGAGGTTAAAACATGAAACAACTGAAGTTTATCAGTATAATTATTTGCAGGTAGGTGTTTCTGAGTTTATTGACGAAAAAAAAGTCATGACAAATTACATGAGGGATGCAACCCACTTGCTGTGTTTCTGTCGTCATAAGATACTAAACTGTTCTTATGATTGTCCCAGCATTCTAGAGACTCATGTCAATCCCCACTGAAGTTATCAACTCTGATTAGTTCTGTTGCAGCTTCTGTCAATAATGAAATACAGCAAATGCATTTCAAATTCTATCTCACAGTGATAATGACATAAACAAGATGTTCAACAACAGAAACACATAATGTTCTCATTTACCTACATGCCCCCTTATGAAATGAGTATTCAGTTTCTGGGAAGCAATGCTGGATTTCCTGTAGATTTTCTTTTCTTACTGTGTTGCAGTACCCCTGTTCCAGGTACAGTGCTGTACTACTTAAGTACCGTAGTTCAAAGTGCCTGAACACTAACCATATCATTACACACTTGCAGCAGCAACTGTACATATTTCCTGAAGCCAGCCTCACATAGGCAGGGGTCAGCAGATATGACCTTTCACCACCTAGAAGCAATTAACCTGTGTGACGGGGTGCCCACCTCCCTCTGCACATTTATTTATGTATATTATTATTATTATTATTGTATTTGTGACATTATAATTTATTATTTGTAATAGGTAGTTGGCGTGGATGGGGTTAAAATCCCCATGCTAATAAACCTTATGGGAATGTGGCTGGAGCCTTAAAGGTAATTATTTAATTAATGGGTAATTAAGGCTCCAGCCACAGAGAATTAAAAGACCCACTCCAGGATCAAAGTTGAGAATAGAGTGGAGTTAATAGCGAGAGTGAATGCGACCAGAACGTGAATTAAGGTACTTGTTTTACAAAATAATCCTTATTGTTTGTGTTACTTTGGCCAACGTGCCCATTTGTTTTGGTGTGTCTTGTTTAACTGTTTTGTTTGATTAATTAATAAAAAGCTGAGCGCCATTTTGGCTCAGTTCAGCCCTGTAGGTTTCTGTGTTTCATTTCCTAGTCTGGTGTCACCACTGCAGGCCTTATGGTCATACCTGCAAACGCCATAGCTCTGCATGGTGGCCCTGACAACAAACCTTTTCTAAGAACTCCACACGTATATGCAGCTGTTATGCTTGGATTAATGGTTTTAATCATAATCACAAAAGTTAATTTTTTTGCCACTTTATCGTGTTCACATTTTCTCAAAATATCAATCAATGGCTTGCCTAGATGCCCCATCTCTGAGGCAAGACTGCGCTGGAAATAAAAAGCAAGCATTGCCAGTAGGAAACTGTTCTCTAGCATTTTGCATAAAAAAAAAAACAACAAATGAACCAAGGCACATAGACTCCTTATCATCCAATATAGCTTTAAACAACCTATCCATACCACCTGCAAAATCCAACAGCCTCACTGTTTACTTTATTTTGTTGTAGTATAGTATAGGATTTTAATCACTTGGACAACACTGAATCATTTCATACCCTTTTCTCTTCAATAATACTTTGCTCTTCGTATTTTTGTGTTTCTAATTAATTTTCAATAGGTTCACCAAGTTCAGAGAGTCTCTGCGTCTGTTATGGAGCAACGCAAATTGCTGCAATAGAGAAATAATGTGTCATATTTGCACACCGTAGGAACTAAGCAACACAGACTATGGCAGCAATGTGAAAGTTATAGTTTGTCAAGATTTTAAGATTTACAATATAAACAATATCTGAACAAGCATGCAACATACTGTATGCTTCCCTCCACTGCTATAAAATTCTCAGTATCATAGGGCATCTACCATGATATGCATCCACATGTCATCTTAGGGTATGCCAAAATTGAAAGTACAATATTGCAGTCTTACCTTCCTTAGGAGTAAGCTTGATTAATGGCACTTCTATCCTTACAGCTTTTTAAGTTTTTTTCAAACTAACCAATATCAAAAACTACTGTATGATAAACTGTGCAATTATTTAATGATACTGTAGCGATGTCAAGAAGGAGACAAAACAGAGCTTCTTGAAGTACAACACTTGGCTTTATTTCACACCCAAAAACACTGACCAAAATAAGTTTAAACAATTTCCAGGTAGTCCCTTTTCTCCAGGCAAACCCCAGTGTCCAGCTCCCAGGCCCTTTTATAGGGGAGCCGGAGGGAGGCAGTGCCTGTCTGTGGTGAACACTTCTTTAACACAATGGGGGCTATTTTAATTATCTTAACAGTGGTGGAAATTCAGCTAAATCCTTTTCGAACAAATAATCTGCTGGTGTTTTATTCCAGGGGATTTACTGAAGAGAATGTTTTTACATTTTAGGGATGCAGTCCAGCACTGTTTACATTTTTTATTAGCCCCGTTCTTTTGTATTATTGTGGTTACAATACAAAAACAAATTGAAATATAGATGTTACTTACTTATTCAGCTTCCTGGATACTCCCCAAACATGCCACCACATATATATATATATATATATATTTGTATGAGCTTAATATGCAGCCTACAGCACTCAGTATTCCCAGGTGGTCTCCTCTCCAAGTACTAACCAAGCCCAACATTGCTTTGCTTAAGCATTGCATGGTAAGTTCGATTTGAAGAGCTTTTTGCCATCAGAGACGTTGCCCAGGGGTCACTACAAGGAAGTAGCTCTTCTTGATCCCCCCACCACATGTGAAGTAATGCAAAAAGATGATGGTGTGATAACATTTTTTTTTTTTGGAAAGTTTGAACAGTCAATCACTATAACCAAAAATTAATCATTTTTATTTTTGGTTTAATAAAGCAACTTACTCTTCTGTCTGTGTAGAACCAATGCTATATGAAGCTATTGCAGCAGAATTAAATGGTTACTACAGTGCTTTCAACTACACAATGCAACCTCTCTGCACAATTGACTTGCTACTGCAGCAAGCAAGGCATTTGGCACCGTGACTGCATAACAGATAATCTACACGTCACTGTTTACAGAGCATCACTGCCAGTTGTAAAAATGATCAGTGTTTGCGGCCAGACTTGATTAAACAATCCAGTTTTTTAATCCCACTAATTATCTACTACCCCGAGTTAACTGTAGCATCAGCATCTCTAGTCATGCAATACCATTAACTATTGATCACAGACAGCACAAAGGCAACGTTTTCCACAACCACCATCCAAGCCTGAAGAGAACACTGCACAGGCTGCTTTATTCAGTCTTCTAGAATATGGCTAATTAGAAAAATATATGGAACACTATCAGTATGATGGTTGCCCATTTCAGTCACAGAATTTAGAACAATCCATGTCCAACATCAGTTACCATCAGAGAGGAATCATGTGCTAATTGTGTAGTGATGCAAGTAGCAAAATGTGCAAATGAGAATCTTATAACATACTACAAAGAACTAAGCAGGAAAATATGTCTGGTAGACTGCAATAATTTGTACTGAATGCTATGGGCAGCAGAGTGGAAAATAGGATCAGTCTGAAGCAAACCAAAGCAGCAGGGGTCATTTAGGAATCCTATAGTAGATACACGTTGCAATGCACAAAGAAAAATAAATCTATACACATATTCAAAATGTTAATAGAACAAATGCTGAAATCTAAAAGAAAAAAAAAAAAAAACACAATATATCGTATTACTTCAATTTGGCACTGCCCTCGTATTGGCGCCGCAGTCAAATATCAGCTTTATAATAGAGGCCGCCCTCGAATAAACGCCGCTATCAATAAAGAAACATGAAGGTATTTTTTTTCTCCCCCTACTAAAAGAAACACACACAGTAAACAAATAAACGTGCAACACTAACTATGTATATGTAACACCCCCGAAGAGACGGGAGCCTCAGTCTAGCCCGTAAATTACAAACTAATGTACACACATAGTAAGCACATTTTATTTTATGGTAGTACAGTTCTGAAAGAAAATGCAAGAAACTACGTATGTACAGAACAGCAGTCCTTCTGATGTTCTTATAGGTGGTTTTGTTGTTTTGTTTTTAGTTCAATTGTAATTCCCATACAAATAAAAACAATGTGCTTACCATCTATGAGAAGATTTAGTTTCGGTTTCTCTTGCAGAGAAATTACAAATACACATGTTACAGTGAGAAAAAAATAAGCGAGTAGGATATATTGTAGTTTTTACAGGAATCAAACTGATATTCAGAGGTAATTTTTGGTGCAGAAAAACATCTACTGTACACTCTTGGATTTGACTGCCACGCCAGCATTGTCCCGCCCGTAGTAACCAGTACGCAGTCCTGATTCTCTAGTACAGTACTCCCCTGACCTTCCAACTCCCACCTAATAGGCTCTCGATAACTGTCACTGATAAATGTACTGTTGTCAAAGTAGGTAAGCTACACTCGCTGCTACAAACAGGTAGGCTACCGGATTACAGAAAATAAGCAACCGCGATACTTGTAAAATGTCATAAATCATGTAATAAAATATTGCAGCGTTTGGAAATCATAGTATTATTAATAATAAAGGTCACCCTCATATAAAGGCCGCCCTCTTTTAAGCGCCACAGTCATCTAGATCAATTTAAAATAAACGCTGCGGCGCCAAATTGAAATAATATGGTATTTGTTTATATAAAATTTGAGCAATGTATAAAGTCATTTAACTTGTATCCTTTGTTTAAAACAAGGTTATTGAATAGCAGGTTTATCATCAAATTACAAAGCAGGCCATTTTGAATCACAAGAGTGTCAGGCAGATTACCTACAAGGTCACAACCTTGCCCACCTTTCTCTTGCCATTAACATCATGAAATTAACCTCACCCGTGCTAGGCCTCAAAATTACCTCATGGGTACAAATTCAGAGAGATCTGCAATATGCCTCTTAAAACGGCATGCCCTGCAATGCAGCAAGCCCTGAAAGCCATGCAGCAAGCCCTGAAACTGCAGGATGAGAACAACGTCTATTATATAATATATAAAACAAATGATAGTCAATGTTTCTATTCTTGCAGTCTGTCCCTTAATCACTCCAAGACCTTCACCTTTATATTGCTTTCACCTCACATATCTGTAAAGATATTATATTTAAGTCAATTGTTTCCAGATTATAGAACTTGCCTCAAGGTTAGGTCGTTCCCATATATAACAGTAATAATACAAGCTAGTATTTAAAATAACAAGTGTGTATGTTGAGGAACAAGATAAGGGTGGACTCTCATTGCTGTTGTCAAGCACACAAGTTAAGAAATACATTATTTATGAGTTGTCAGAGGCATAAATATTAAAAGGAATCCATCTTGCTAGACAGGAGAAAATACTATGCAGGTTGATGCTAAAGTGAGTCTTGCTTGCATCCACATTTACAGCTTTGTCAGACTTAAGTCAACACAGTAAAATGGGGCAAAATGATTTCTGCAGAAATTCATCAGATCTGACTGGCTCCCTGTGTATAAATCATTTTGACAACAAGCTAAGATGTGAATCAAATACATGAGCACTAAACCCCTATAGGTATCATCTGCCCTTTTAGAGCAGCCAGAGAGTTCACACAATATTTAAAAGCATTGTTATCATTTATTTCCCCCTACTTTTCCTAAATACATCTCCAATATTGCAAGTGTGAGAAGTGCAACTAAAAGCCTGGCAGCCCAAAACTAAATGAGCAATTTGCAAAGAGTAACAATTACAATGAAAAATCTGACAGCCCTTCAAGCAAAATACGCCCCCATATATCAAAATGAAAAAGCCCAAAATCTCATATCACAGTAAGGCACCGGTGATAGAAATATCTTTCATCAAACAGAAAGTTGACATGAATGCAATGTTGCGGGATACAAATTTGATGATGACAGTGTTGTGAGAACCAGTTTATAAAAATACACACAACAGTGTTGTCAAATCATTGTGGATTGTCATTCATGTAAAGCCGTCTGTTGAATCAAACACAACTGTGTAACTAGAAATGTGAACAAAAGCTAAGCATCCCCAGAGGCATGGTCTAAGGGGTTTGTTACCAGGTTACATGGTTTGTCAATATGTAGTAAAATGGAAATATGAAAAAGTTGGAACTTAAGTAAGACAATCAAAGAACACAGTGGTGTACCAAACATTATGACAATAACTCAAATGTCATGCCTAGCAGCTGCAACTTCAAAAGTTACATGACCTCAACATGACAGCCATATTGGGTCAGAGGTCAATTAAATGGTCAGCAACACATTTAGCATGAAATCACTAACCCCAAATGGTTTCTGAGATACAAGGCTTTGACACTGGAGAATAGAAACCTCACCATTTGTTACCTATAAAGCATTATGGCATAATGTACAGCTCAGGTTAGTCATGCCAGCATAAACAACTTTGCAATAACACTTTCAATAGTGGGAAAGGCCACCACGGGCAGCCATGCTAGCTCTGACTTGACATGTCAAATCTGCAAGGTGTTGGTGTTATAATTATTCTGGAGGGATAGGTGAATAAATACACAATAATCTATTCTGGTGAAAAGGTGCAGGAACTCTGTTTTGTAGAATGATCCACAGACTCATAATTTGGACCGTGCCTTGTTAAAAATCAGTAATCTGTTCAGTTTTACATTGAAGCACCTGCCAGCTGTCATCCACGATCAGTCCTTTGTTAATATCTGCCATCTTACCTATCAGGATTCCGTCTCTTAAAATTTACAGTTACACCTAAAGAGACCTTTTTGGTCATGACAGGGAGTGTCTGAATATAACAGTTAATCCAATAAAGTGTCAACCCATTAATTCTAACCTAATCTTAAATACACTGGCAGCATTTGTGCAAATATGTACCATGCATGCTTCCTCCTTTTTCGTGCACGATTGAATGCAATTTTGGAACAGACCACTTTCACTCAATATAAGCAACAACACAAATGCTCATGAGTCCTAACGTTATCAATGTTTAGCACCCTCACTATATATGGGCAATAATACAAGTAATCCAAGAGTTAGGATTGTTGTGCTTAAATACCGCAGTCTCCCAAACAACATACACATACAATGAACATGTTACAGATCTTAGTATTATGTTCTTAACCCGTTGCTACGTTTTAATTATTTGATTATATCATACATTAACTGTTAATACAAATGCATACAAACCCAAAACTATAATAATAATGCAACAAATCCCCCCCCCCCCCCACCCCCCCCCCCCCCCCCCCCCCCCCCAACAAACCCCCCCCCCCCCCCCCCCTTTATAATTTCAAATTAAGCAAAATAGGTTAAATCAATCAATTTGAAATGCAATATCCCACGAGTTTCTCTTTTACCAAATTATTACTTACTGTACTGTGTCCTACCGTTACTGTACTTCATAACCTGCAATGAGGCCATACATGTTGCTTAAATCACATAAACCATTTCCAGCATTTTCGTGTACAAATCACAGCTGATTCAAACATGAATCCTCAGCAGCATATCATCACATCCTTTGAGTCTAACCCGTTTCTTATCTGCCCGGCTAAACAGCAAAAGACGCTCCCTCAGAATTAATTTGCTAGCTATCTGAATACAATGACACATACATACTTACGTTTCGAATTGTATTTGTGAAATGAGTCCACTCATCCAACGCATTTACAAAGAGAACGCAGTCACCGTCAACCTTGCAGTCAGGCTCTGCTCACAGAACTTGGAATATCGGCTGCTGCCTGTGGTAGCGATTATTCCTCAAATTGACCAACGCATCCCATGTGTATGGCATACAACTGCCAGATTTAGAGGGGTTCTTCCCAGATGAGAATTTAAATGATCTCCTTGTTAGTTCATAGAATAGCCTTTAATTACCAAACCAGTGTTTGGGCTACGTATGCTAATGTATGTTGATCATTTTTTATCTGTACTTTTCTATTTTTCCTAAGAATTACAATAGAACTACATTTTATTGTATTATAATTCTAAATAAATTAATTAATATATTTGGAAAACAAATGTTTAATTTGTGGTTCCTTTTTAAACATTTTAAATCAATTTAATTTGCAATACAATGTTGTATATTGTTATGTAAATATAGAAAAATAACACCTTGATTTCTACACATGCTTTTCTTAATAGGCTACAATTTGAAAATTTTATTTTCAAATTAATGTTAAATTGAAAATAATAAATTTAAAATAGACTGTCCTAAAACCAATACAACCTATTATTATTATTATTATTATTATTATTATTATTATTATTATTATTATTATTTTACCTAAGATGCCATTTTCAGCTCATAAAATAGCCTACATAACTAAGGTGGCCTAGATTCAAATTCTCAGTTGGCTGACCTACTTCCAGCAATTACACCAGGGGTGTCAAACTCCAGGGCTGCAGGGTCTTCTGGTTTTCATTTCAACTTAAGCTCTCAATTAACACAATTGATCTAATTATTTGACATATTTAGTATTTTTCAAGGTGTTTTGCAGTTGCGGGTTTTAAAAATACACTTGATTCAAGGTGCACTCCCTATGAAACATTTTGAGGCCTGAAGAGATGTGTTAAATGTGTCCAGTAATAAATAATTAGACAAATTAGGTAATTGAGAACTTGGGTGGAACGAAAGCCAGAAGACACTGTGGCCCTCCAGGAACTGAGTTTGACACCCCTGAATTAGACAATGGCATTCCAAAAGCTAATTTTGGAGTTCAGATATAGGCTTAGTTATATCATGAATGAACTCTTGCTGCATTTAAACTGAGGCATACATATGTATATTTTCAGATGCAAGGATACTGACAAGTTTACAAATGGGCTGCATTTTAATGCTACTTGTAACTGGTTTTCAACCACAAAATGCAGAGTGGAATTAAAGTAAAATGTTAGACCCTCAAATACAGTACCATCGTAGTGAACTATTTACAGTACAGTTAAATGTTCTAGAGCATTAATTATGTATTACTACAGATGAGGCCAACATTTCAAAAAATGTTCAGTTCAAAATTTCAAATTTTATTTTGGTTGAACAGACGTCTGTTACAACATTTGTGAACCCTAAAGCTACACCAGTGCAATCTACAGTAGCTTAATATCATTCCAATCCCATTCACTTCCTTGCAGGCACCTGCCTCTCAGCATGGCACTGGTTTCCCAGGGAACAGCCGACATCCATTATTTTCCACAGGGAGGAAGTTGCTATGGTGACATTATATTATGCATCAGACTAGAGTAGAAAGCCTTTCAGACTGGAAGTTATTTGCATTCTCTTTTGAATGTCAGCATTGTTTTCTAGCATTTATTAAAATAGCTTAGTGAAAGCTCACGCCATCCATTTTAAATACAAAAAAAAAAAAAGTTTTTAAAAGTGGAAAAGAAATTGAGCTGCATTTCCAAGTGAAAAAACTATATATACAGGAACACATGCTATCATAGGATCATTCACGTTTCTATAAAGGTGTGTTTACATGAAAAGCCTTAGGACAAACTGTTTTCTACGTATTTCTGTTTTTTCAAAATGTATTAACAACACATTATACCTTTTTTTTCAGTATTGAGTAAACATACTTTTATTAATATTAATACTAATATTTTATTTAACAAAATAAACAAAGATGCTGCTCTCCTTGAATTAAAGTATAGACTGGAATAATGCAAATATTAGGCTCTAAAGTCTACATGTGTTGGAGAGCAAAGAGTGGTGTAGTACCCCCTGGTAACGGAGAGGCTACACCCTGAAAGACTGCCATCTGCACTTGCTGATATTGCCAGCTGGACTCTTATCATGGTTTTCTTTATCTTAAGGCAATAACAGTCCTAAGCTGCATAATCAGTCTGTCTGTAATGTTAAATAGGAGAGCATGCTCTCATCATATTGAAATTGTGAGTGGAAACCAATAATTAATAGGTATGCAGACTTTAGTCCATTATATAAATGTATGCCTGTGACAAGGTAGATGGAATTCCTGCACTGAAAAGTTCACCTCCCACCAGCAGAGGGAACAGGAGGAATCTGGCCATTGAGCAGGCTCTGGCAGCTACGGAGTTAACATTCTGCAGAGTTAGCCTGCTAGGAGGCTAGTGGTGGAGAACGAGGTACACCTGGTTCCAAGGCCATGTAACTGAATAATGGGTGGCGCCAAGGTGTGTGTGTGTGTGTGTGTGTGGGTGTGGTGTAGGTTGTCAGCTGATAACAGGAAAGAAAGCGGCCAGCTTATTTTAAACATGTGAAACGTGAGAGTGCTTAGACAAAGCCTTTTACAGTCTACTGAAAACAACATGTAGTACAGCAAAACTAGAAACACAGAAGCCTTAAAAAATAGACACCCTAAATGTGGAGATATTGTATGCATGCCCACTGTGGATAATAAACCATGCCTTATCATTACAGCTTTGCCACAGTTTATAACATCTCTGGGACTTCAGTCTCTATTGCTTGACCTTTTATGAACAATAAATCACAGAAAAATATAACAGAACATAATATAATTTAAGGCAAATTGATTTTTAATTAAAAAGCACTGTTTTTTTTTTAGAATCAAGATTAAATGATTCTTGACAGCTGCTGATCTTTAAAATGATGTATGAGTAGAGCTATTTGGTGTTGGGACATAAAGTGCAAGTCTTAATCTCCAGCCTTGCTCTTAATTACTGCTGCAAAGAGTTATTAGGTGTAAATAACTTAAATAGTTTCCTCACAACAGGGCCAGCTGTTCTCCAGATACAAAGCTCTAAAGTGTGACATATGTCCATATGTACAGGCTGCTAGCTGGCAAAGATACATTATTAGTCTTCTGCCTGTTTCACAAAACAACATTTCAAGACTGAACAGTATAGTTATGCAGAAATCAGCATAGCCAGTCTAAATGACTAAAAGCTAAGTGTTTTTCTTCTTTTAAATTAAACTTGATTTAGCAGACTTATATTGAGTTATTTGGGTGCCTTATCCTCATAACAACGGTTAACTGTGGCATAACATGGATGTCACAATGACTCCTCAATGCTTGTGCCTATATTAAAATGTCACTGCACAGCATGAGAATTGTGCCATTTTCATTCTTCACCCAATATTCTCATTGCAAGTTACTGAAAGATTTTGTTCATCTCCTGTGACCTTTCTTGCTTTAACATCTATTTATTAGAAGAATAATAGCTTGACTATATAAATCCTTCACTGCAGTATCACAGAATAGATTGATTAAGTTTATATAGCTTTGCATACTTCAGTACTGGCAGTACTGAGTGTGAGGTATTACTGAGCTTATATGTAAATAAACATATTAATTGTGCATTTTATTTTTTATATATTTTATTTATTAGGTTGTTTTTTTTTTCCTTTTCCCTTTGTGAATAATGACAGTTTGAGTGTTAGGCCTCAGGCAGGTTAAGGTGTTACACACCAGTTTGTAGCAATCAGCTTGCATGTTTTCTGGCCATTGAGTCAACTCTCACAATGTAAATATGCATGCCAGGGCCACAGCATAGTGTTGCTAAGGAATAGCATTGCAGTTTACAATATAAATAATAGTGTGTTAACTAAAGTTTTAGAATCTACCATCACAGGACTTGTATTGTATTGTATATATCTTTGCTTGCTTTTTATACTTTAATAACATATAATGTACATAAATAAGTACATTGCTGTAAATCAAACTGGCAGTGTGCCAGTGTGGCAGGGTGGCAGGGTGAAAGTCCTACCGGTGTACGTGTGTGAGTTGGTATGGAGAGTATTGAGTTGGCAGGAAGGAAGTTAAATTTCTCCTTGTCAAAACACGCGAGAATGTAGCTGGAGCCAACAGTTGAATAAATGATTAATTAGGCTCAGGTGTATAAAATACGTGTTCACAGGTGGTAATTAGAAAGGATTAGAGTCGATATTGGTGATAGACGTAAAGGTGGAAGTGAAGGTTGAGGGCTGAGGGCTGTGGTTGATGTTCTATGTTCCGTGCTGTATTGTTTGTTTATTTTTGTGAGTTTTTGTCAAAACTTTTGTTTGGCCCTTGTGCCTTTTATTTTGTCCAGTGTGGTTTTGTTAGTGTTTTGTCCACTTTGTTTTGTTTATTTGTTTAATTAAAACATGGATTAGTGCATTTAACCTTGCAGCTTTCTGTGTCTGAGTCTCTGTCTCTACCATTTGCATCTGGGCTAGGAGGCTACCATGCCACAGAGTGAAATTGAATGACACTGCATGAAGTCATTATGCATCAGGACTAAGATGCAACAACCTTTACTTTGTAAATTTCAAATTAAAGTATAAAATACAAGCATAGAAAAAAATACCTTAAACAGAGGTTAGTGCAGCTGTGCTTCCCAAAGAATATTTTAAAACAAATATGTTACTGGTTAGTTATTTCATGTTAGCAACTGATGTACTTGATAGATATACTAGATGTAATGTTGCCAAAGTGATTTTGTTTGTTTGTTTTTAAAAGAAGAGATTTAATGATTAATGAATGTTACACTTTACACCTTAACAACCAATTCTCCATTGTTCAATAATAACATAATTTTATTTAATAAACCCTATACACTGTTGACACTGACAAAAGAGAGTATAATCAGTAAAAACTGTTCATTAACCCAATTAAAGCAAGTATTAACATTGAAATGACACTGGATTTTAATATGCTGGAAACATCCCAACGGTGAAGTCATAATGGGCTGTGTAATCCTAATATGACCTTGTTTCTACTATAAAGAAAGTTGCATTTTAAAATCACCCTGAGAACCCAGAGGCTACGTGAGGGTTCTCATTGGAATGTATTGCACTTGTGTGATGTAGTATATGGGGCTGGAAAGCCTGAGCTCTCCTTTCATGTCCCCGTTGTGTATCTGTCAGCTCCTTTTACAAACTTTGTGTAGAGATGGAGAGAGCCTCAGTTGTCATAAACAGCGAGGATCAAGAAAAGCTAGAGTTGTCAAATCTCGACTTCCAGGACAGTCAACAGTATGTGTACAAAGTTTGTGTGTTAACTAGAAGGTCTTCGATGCAACACATCTGGCACAGAGGACATATGCACAGACATGATTACAATGTGCAAGAGGTCTTTCCTGAGGAGCTGTGATAACTGAACCCATGTTCTCTTGTCAAACAAATTCATATTTGGCCTTCAACTGCCACCAAGAGATTGTACAGTATTCCATTTTCAAAAAATATAAATTTAGAAAATCCTATTTACACTTACATTATTATTATTATTATTATTATTATTATTATTATTATTATTATTATTATTTTTATTTATTTATTTATTTATCTATTAGCAGGCACCCTTATCCAGGGCGACTTACAGTTGTTACAAACTCACATTACAGATAAGAACAGTTATAAGATACAATAAAGTCAGCAGTAAATTAGGAGCAAATTCAAATAAGAGAAACTAAAAAAACAAATACAGTAAATAATTACATTTGAGAGCAATTTTGACTAACAGCAATTAAACTTATAGTAAAAATATTTGCTTATAAGAGTATATACCATTATGAGCCAATAGTAAGAACAATAAATGGATAAGAACAATTTCAAATAAGAGCAATTACAAAAAAAATGTGAATAGGGTTACCTTTAAGGTAAAATCAAGTACAAGATACAAAAAAATAGTTATAGATTTATACTTAAATGTGTCATATATCTATTTCTGCTTTCATGCTAGGAATCATATAGTTTCTATCCACTGTTGGGAGAGCTGTGCACCAATTTTAATAAAAAAACTTCTAAAAAAGAAACCAAAAGCCAGAAAAAAAGAGAAAAAGAAAAGGGAAATGTGCTTCAACAATTTAATCACTTCACCCTCTGAGAAGCTGAATGTCAATATCAGATGCAATTAAATTAAAAGCTTTCCAGCTAAGCATAGCTCATTCGTGTTTAGTGCACTTAGGGCTTCTGTGAATTCAACCAGCCTTCTTAATTCCTGTGCTTGAAGCACTGCTCTAAAAGTGAAACATATATCAACTGTTGCCACTAATTAAGGTACTGTAAGCTACAGACTGTAACTGACAATTAATTGGATCATTGTTTAGGGGACCTTTGCATTTTAAATATGCACTATACCTGATTAGTGTTATTAATGAATATATAACATTGTGAAAGGATGGCTGTAGGGGTGACGTCAGACCAGGAACTGAATGGACAGAGTCTGTTAAGTCGCGCTGGTTTATTGTAAATTAACAAAATAAAAACGTTTAACGAAACAGCTACACAGAACAAACAAAACAGTGTGGTGGCCAAAACAAATAGACAGATAAACAAAACACAGCAGACAAACACGAAATAAACAATTATCATGCTGAGCTATGTCAGCACGAGTAGCAATTGTAAGTTTTTGTTTTTATCTCCTCTCTATCTCTCCTGTTCCTTCTCCCTGAACACCCAACCCAAGTGAAACACTGCCTCCTTTATACAGCTGTACCAAGACTCGATTGCTAATCAATCATTCAATGGAATCTTGGTACATCTGCATGTGAACTAATTGTGCTCCCCATGCTTTAATCTGCATATGGAGTGATTGTGCAATCTCTGTGCCTAAATGCAAATAATCATTTTAACAACACTTATGCTACATAGCCCCACATTATATCTTGTGCATCAATACATATACACCAACATTAACAGGCCACACAGAACACAAAAATACACACAGGGGGGGGGGGGCACCCCACCACAAACATATAAAACAAATACACAGGTTGTTATTTTAGACATCAAAACCTTCTCCAGTACGTTTGAGGTGAAGTAAACATATAAACCTCGGCATAGCTAGCAAGGAATTTGCAGAACGTGACTAAGGGCATTATATATGTCTGGAGAGCCTCCTCCTTTCTTAAATTGTCTGACGCAAACCTCCCAGGGAGCTTGCCTCACTGCCCCGCCTTGACTGATATATCATGACACCCTTGCCCTTGTTCTCAGGAGCCATGAGTTAAATTTGTATTCCGTTAGCTTTGAGTATTTATTGCCTGAATAGCCAAAAAGATAATACAGTGTACATCAACAGAAATGAAGAACTAGCTTTGTACTTTTGTGTCTTCCATGTGCCCAGACAGAGAAGACTCATAAGTGTATGTTGTAAGGGTCTTAGGATTAATTCAAACTTTTCCATATAGCTTAATAAGTCACTCTCAAACATAGGACATTCTCAAATTTAAAATGTTCTGGCAAAATGTAATATATGATAGTCTCTCCTGACATAACCATACATATTTTGTGTCATTTTTCGTCACATGGATAGATGTTCTCTATGGTGTAAGTCACAATCTTATTATTTTAATTATTCAAGGATACATCACCCCACTAACGACAAACCTAATCATAATTGGCTATGCAAAATCCGAATGACATGATATTAAACTACCACAGCCTTCAGCCAGTGAACGGAACCATGAGGAACCAACCAACAAGTCCAGGAACTCATCAATGCGGTGGAAGGGGTATGAGTCTTTGCGGGTAGCCTCGTTCAACCGCTAGTAGTCCACACAGAACCGTGACTCTCCATCCTTCTTTGAAATCAGGACCAGGGGATGTCTGACTGCTTGATGAGGCCCTTCTCCTGGTACGCGAGAAACATCCTGTAATGGCGGACAACACATTTGTTTTTACCACATTGTAGTACTTCAGGACTTAGCAATCGAATCAACAATGTTGAATCTCCTTTCAAATAAAACCAGTTCAGTGTTTTATCTATGTTTACGTTTTTAAATAACAGTATTATTGAGTTGAACAGGCAGTTGGGCTGCACTACTTTAGACAGTGAGATCACTCACTTGTTCTGCGCTGGAGGTGAGGGCAACCTGCTTGATTTTTTTGAGGATGCAACATCGATAATGGATAATTGCAAAGCATATGACATGGTTTATTTAGATTTCCAGAAAGCTTTTTACAAAGTCCCACACAAAAGATTAATTCTCAAACTGAACGGAGTAGGGATTCAAGGAAACACATGTACATGGATTAGGGAGTGGTTAACATGTAGAAAACAGAAAATACTGATTAGAGGAGAAACCTCAAAATGGAGTGTGGTAACCCGTGAAGTACCACAGGGATCAGTATTAGGTCCTCTGCTATTCCTAATCTACATTAATGATTTAGATTCTGGTATAGTAAGTAAACTTGTTAAATTTGCAGACATCACAAAAATAGGAGGAGTGGCAAACACTGTTGCAACAGCAAAGGTCATTCAAAATGATCTAGACAAGATTCAGAACTTGTGTACAAATGTGTATTATAAATATCATATGGGATATACTGAAATTGGAGAAGGAATCTGAAAAAAAAACCTAGGAGTTTTTGTTGACTCAGAAATGTCTTCATCTAGACAATGTGGGGAAGCTATAAAAAAGGCCAGCAAGATGCTTGGATATATTGTGAAAAGTGTTGAATTTAAATCAAGGGAAGTAATGTTAAAACTGTACATTGCATTAGTAAGACCTCATCTTGAATGTTGTGTTCAGTTCTGGTCACCTCGCTAAAAAAGAATATTGCTGCTTTAGAAAGAGCGCAAAGAAGAGTGACCATAATTATTCCGGGTTTAAAAGGCATGTCATATGCAGACAGGCTAAAAGAATTGAATCTTTTCAGTCTTGAACAAAGAAGACTATGCGACGACCTAATTCAAGCATTCCAAATTCTAAAAGGTATTGACAATGTCGACCCACGGGACTTTGTCGACCTGAAAAAAGAAACAAGGACCAGGGGTCACAAATGGAAATTAGACAAAGGGGCATTCAGAACAAAAAATAGGAGGCACTTTTTTACACAGAGAATCGTGAGGGTCTGGAATCAACTCCCCAGTAATGTTGTTGAAGCTGGTACCCTGGGATCCTTCAAGAAACTGCTTGACGAGATTCTGAGATCAATAAGTTACTAACAACCAAATGAGCAAGATGGGCCAAATGGCCTCCTCTTGTTTGTAAACTTTCTTATGTTCTTATTTTCTTATGTCCTTGTACACTGAAATGTCTATAAACGAAAAAGCAATCAGCACTAGGCAACCAAGTATAAAATGGAACATGATTACGTTGGAGACTATAGATATTTTTTGTTCTCGTTACACATGGAAGTCAATTGGGTCAGAAATGTACATTGTCATTGCCATTGTACAGCAGGGTTTGGTGCACATTCAGGGGACAATTAACTGTTTGAACTTTTTAAAATAATATTTTCAGGCAACATGCAGATTCTGCAGTTCTGTGAACAACGGAAAAGTTTAGCTTCCCTCCACTGTTGTGGCAATCATGAAAGAGGACGGACCTCAGAAGGATGCAAAGACATTCCTGACTGATTGCACAGTGACAATTCAAGCTTTAGAAAATGGTGCTCAAAACAGGGTACTATGAGTAGTGCATATCTATTTCATTTACTGTATTAATTAAGTTATTTGTTTAAATAACACCTTTTTTTTGTTTTAGGAGTTATTCAGATTGCTCCAATCGGTTATATAGTCCTGCTTCTCTTCTAAAGGGCAAGCAACAATTTGCATTCTGTCCTGTGCAATACTGAAGATAAAGAAGTCAATTTCTAACAATCCAGAGCATTCGTTAACAGGCGTAGACCAGTATTCACACGTGTGGTAAGCATAGACCATCCATACATTGTTGCTTTCACAAATATACATGCAGTCTATGTTTTGTTCTTACATTTTCTTGACAGTTTTGGTTCATACAGAAAGTAAAAAAAGTGCAGCACATAGATTGAAGACCAAGGATGATAAATGAAGACCTTATACATAGTTGTATGTAATAAATTCTTTATAATAAGTCCACAGTACATTCCAGGAATTGCAATGATGTTAATGGTAAGGTAATAATTATTAGTAAGGTTATTTATTGCCCCATCATTATAAATCACGTCCAGGGTTATGTAATTAAAACACTGCTGAAAATGTAATTAAAACACTGAAAAAATCTTAAAACCAGTTTTGATTTATAGTAATATAGTATATAGTAATTTCTGGCTTTTGCATAAACATTTAGGACAATTTTGAAGTATTGACTGTGACTTAAATAAAGCTATGTTTTGCCTAAAGGCTGCCTGTGAAGGGTGCCCCGCCCCCTTGTGAATATTTGTGTTACTATTATATATATATTGTTGTGGTTGTCTTGGTGATGGTGGTTATTCTTTTGTCAATATGTGTATTGTTATGGTGATGGATGTTATTATTGTAATCCGTGTTGTCTATTGTGTGTGTTTTGCTATTGTAAAGGGCGAAAGTTGGTGTTGGTGTTGGTTTAGGTTTGGGAGATTGTGTTCATGTAAGAAGGAATGTATGTTAATTGATCTCTATAAAAATACATGTTTGGATGAAAATCCACTGGCATGTGTTGTGTTATAGTAAGTGTCTTAAAGGGGAACAGGTGCACTGTATGCGAGTTGAGATTTGCGAGTCGTGTGTGTGACAGAGAGAGAGAGAGAGAGAGAGAGAGAGAGAGAGAGAGAGAGAGAGAGAGAGAGAGAGAGAGAGACTGGTAAAATTAAAAGTAAACATCAATTGCTATTTGTGATACTTGTTAGTGTGTTTTATTTAGTGTTTTGTTTATTTTGGCCATTGTGCCATTTCTTTTGTGTTTTTTTTAAAAGTGTGTTTCTTTTGTTTAAATAAATGTGAGCCCAGCAGCTCACATTACACCCTGCAATCACTGCATCTTGAGTGTTTACTGACAACACACACATCAGCCATCCATGGCATATGGTTTAGGCCGTGGGATAAACAATGCCTCCATGAGTCAGACCAGGAAAGTGCTGCAGGTGTTTTATTATTATTATGGGGATTGCCTGGGGATGCCAGCTTTGGATTGCTTGGGGATTCCAGCTTTGGATCGCCTGGGGATGCCAGCTTTGGATCACATAGGAATGCCAGCTTTGGATCGCATGGGGATGCCAGCTTTGCTCGCCTGGGGATGCCAGCTCCTCATCACCTGGGGTTGCTCGTTTCACATCGCCTGGGGTTGCCCGTGCACTGGGAAGAATAAATGTATGTTAATAAATCTCTCTAAGAATGCATGCTTGAATGAAAATCCACGTGAGTGTGTTGTGTAATAGTAAGAGTCTGTTTATTGTTTAATTGTTCACCTGCGGATGGGAACTTCGGGGTAATTGTGTAATTATAGTTCACGTGTATTTAAGGGGAACTTGTGCGTTGAGAGAGAGAGAGAGAGAGAGAGAGAGAGAGAGAGAGAGAGAGAGAGAGAGACGGTAAAATTAAATAACAATTGCTATTTATGATACTTGTTAGTGTGTTTTGTTTATTTTGGCCATTCTGCCATTTCTTTTCTGTTTTCTTTTGTTTAAATAAACGTGAGCCCAGCAGCTCACACTACACTACGCAATCACTGCATCTTGAGTGTTTACTTCTTGGTCTGACGACATCCACACGATGCGATTTTTCAATGGGCAACAAGATACAATCAAAGCAATGTAACCATAAACACCAGAAGCGACAAATAGGTGATGCTACAAGTTTGAAAACTGCTAGATCTATACAACTTCCTATTGACAAAACTATGATCAAGACTGGTACATATTCGTCAACACGATGTTGAAATTATGAATGTTTTCTCTGACGGTATTTCAACATATATGACAATAAATCTTACATGCCAGGTTTATCCAGTTCCTTTGAAATGGAGTCCCATATGTTGTGTTTCAAATCTGTATCTTTATAATTGTGATGACCTTTGTCATAAAGCTCTGGGTATTTTTTTTTTACTTCATCTTTCTGGATACTGCTTCACCCTATTGGACCATGTGCATTGAAGCTGTTGTCTGATAAGGTATAAGGATATAAGGATGAACCTAATAAATGTAATGAACCCGTTTGGTATAATGAAGGTTCCTATACTAGCACTGCATCCTGGATAAGAGCGGCTCCAGCCCCATATGCCGAGAGGGATCGAAATGACTTCCGACCCCCATATCAAGCAGGCGCAGTAGATGACAAGCTTCTGAGATAAAACCTGTGTAAGCAAATGTACAAAAATGTAAGCGTTACCAGTTGTATTGCTCGATTTCTTTAATGTAAAGTTATCAATGTATATGTTTAAAACTTACAATTGATCCCATTACTTATAGTATAGGGCCCTCTTGGCTTTGTTTGAAAGAACTGGATAAGTTTTCTACTAGAAACAGTCTAGAGAATGTATTTAAAGAGGCCTTGTATTTCTCATGTTTCAAAATACCCCCAAACCTAAGGAAAAGAAGGGTTCCCTAAGTGGCTAAAGAATGGCCACATAGTGTGCAGGCTGAGTCCTTCAAAGGCCGGTAGCTCGCTGACATCCGCTCTTGAGTTCGACGGGTGTAAAGAGGCAATTGGTTTGGTTGTGGGAACAGAGGACGCCCACTGCCCTTCAGTTCTCCTGAACTTTTCTGGGGACTTTCTGCGGTGAGGGAACATAACTGAGCATTACAAATTGGGGAGAAAATAATTGGGCACTAAATTAAAAAAAAGAAAAAAAATGAAATGGCATACAAGGTCATACGTTATTGACCATGCATGCAGTGTTAGATATTATATTATATAAATTAGTTATATCCTTGGCAGGGGGATATGTTTGTTATTAAATGGCACTGAATGCAGTACCCTGTGCAAATCCACCGTGTTTATCAAATACATATAGCTAAACCATAAAAAAATGAAGAAAGAAATATTAGCACTGACATATCTTAATGGGTTTATGTATACAGTTCATGTGTTCATATTACAAATTATTATTGCACATCTAGAGTGTGTACAAAAAAAAAAAAAATGTATTTATCTATTGAATTACTTATTGTACTGTAATTAAATTAAATAAATAAATAAAATAAAAAAACAAGCATTGCTATTAAAGGTGTACTGTCAGCCAACCCCCATTCGGTGTACTGTAGGACCGGATGTCAGGACCAGCTCTTCTGCTTCACTCTGGACGCAGCCCACATTACCCCTGCTCGGTGTACTGCAGGACCAGGTGTCAGGACCAGCTCTTCTGCTTCACTCTGGACGCAGCCCACATTACCCCTGCTCGGTGTACTGCAGGACCAGGTGTCAGGACCAGCTCTTCTGCTTCACTCTGGACGCAGCCCACATTACCCCTGCTCGGTGTACTGCAGGACCAGGTGTCAAGACCAGCTCTTCTGCTTCACTCTGGATACAGCCCACATTACCCCTGCTTGGTGTACTGCAAGACCAGATGTCAGGACCAGCTGTTCTCCTTCACTCTGGATACAGCCCACATTACCCCGGCTCGGTGTACTGCAGGACCAGGTGTCAGGACCAGCTCTTCTGCTTCACTCTGGATGCAGCCCATATTACCTATTGGTTTGGAGAAAGGTTTGCTGAGATCCTCAGAATAAAAGCAGTTCAGAGAACTGAGAACTCTGGTAACTGTACATAGCATGCACTTATACCCACAAACTCTCACATAGATTTGTGTGATGGTCGTATTTTACTGTGAGGAGTGGTTGTTTGTTACCTGTACAAATTAACTTGCATTTTAAAAATTGATATTACTTACTATTTTACGAGAGCCAACACACACAGACAAGAAGGTGTTAAATTAATCAAAGAAGCAAGATCATAAGTTGTTTGAAGCTCTTCTAACTAATGGTTTAAATAATAATAATAAAAAACTGCATCGCTGAATACACTCTCCTTTTAGTTATTTATCTGTGGTTTTGAAAGTAATAACTAATATATGTAAGTACTGGCAGGGTATTTGGAGAGAATACATTGTTCCTTGCATTTAACACTTTACTGTGCTATGCAGCTGCAAGAGAAGTTGCTTGAGAGCGCACTCTGGTGGACAATGGATACAAAGATGAGTAATAAAAATCCAGTGCCCAAGTTTTGGATTTCCTAAACAATTGAAGGTGTTTCTCAGAATGCAAGCTTTATTCAGACTAGCATATCACCAGTAAGGCTTGTTTCCAAATGTTAAGAATGACAAGATTTGAATTTCAAATTTATTTCATTTCAAGCTTGCTTTAAAATGTATGATATATCAGTATCATTATTTTTTGTATATTTTAATCTGTGTTAAGAATCTACATATTGTATATGAGTAAAAATGAAGTATGTTATCATCTGTTTTTTTTTTAATTTTTTTAATTGTAAAGGTTTACTCATGTGAACAATAAAGTACACAAGAACCCCCAATTTAAATGCAGCCTTCAATATTATGGATTTTGGGAAATAATTTAAAAAAAAAATGTTATTATTTTTCTTTAGCATGGCCAATATTATATTTTGTCCCCATTTTCTCCCCAAACCGATGCAAGTGTAAAACTGCAAATCAACAGACAGCCTATGTTCTCATCTGACTAACTAACTGTTTTCACACTGAAAGCGGGCTCAGCTTCATCGCCTGGCCTAGTCTGGCTCTTATCTAGTAAGGGTGACTGGTGCAGCTTCTGGGCAGCCTTACAAATCAAGCTGTTTATTGCACGGAAATAAGGTTGGTTTGGGATAAAATGGGATTGATCAAATTGGTGTACGCCACACCTACGCACAATTTCATTGATAAGTCACAGTCATCCTATAAATGTGCGCACGTACACACGTTTTAATTCTCCACCCTCAATTAGCCTTATATGGTACATAAATAGCAGCATATTTCAAAGTGACAATGAACACTTTAAAAGAGAAAGAAGAAGAAAATGTTCTAAAGCAGCAATAGCAGGTGCACAGCTAAGGAAAATCAAGAAACGCAATATTACAGAGAGTGAGATTGAGGTTCTGTTAAGCGAGGTGGAGGCTAAAAAATCCTCCCTTTTCGGCAGCTTTGGCCTGTCAAATAAACAAAAATATGTAGCTTGGCAGGAGGTCACTGCTGCTGTAAACTCAGTGAGTTCTGAGAGCCGGTCTGTGGCAGAGCACAGCTCTGCCCTTTAGAAATTGGCAGGGATGGGGTTAAATTCCCCTACCTGCCTGGGTTCATTGTGTTCAGGTGGCTGGGGTTGATTAGATGATTAGTTTAATTAACAATCAATCAGCGCCCAGCCACCTGACATAAAAGGAGGCCTCTGCTTCTCATTTGGAGAGAGGGAGCTGAGGAAGAAGGTTGGAGGTTTGTTTGTTTGTATATTTGAATGTTTGAATCCAGTGAAGGCATTGCCCAGCCTGGAAATTGTTATTTTTGCTTTTTGTCTTGCTTTATTTGTGTTTAAATCCCTTTATTTTGGCCCTTGTGCCCTTTCATTTTTGTGTTTATTTATAATAAAATAGTTATTTTTTTGAACTACAGACTGTCTCTGGGCCTCTATCCACTCGCCAGCCTGCCACACGGTCCATGACCAAAATAAAAAAAGAAATGGTCTGACATGAAGGTTGAGGGTGAAAGGCTACAAAAACTAACGTGCGAACTACAGGAATAAAGTCATTAAATGTGTTCATCATGTTATTCTTTAGATGTGCATCATCGTGATTACATTAACTGTATGCTATTATCACAGTCTGGTAATCCACTTGTGCTGATGCATTTATATGCTAATATATTTATTCAGACATTAACAGCAACAAAACAACAGCTCTTGAAAAACTATTGTACAAATGCCCAATATCTTATTTTACAATAAGTGCAATATTACTTTTCAGCCACTGGAAGGAGCGTACAGATGGTCAGGAGTATGCGTAGAGGTACACACTTTTCCACGTCAAGTTGAAATTTGATAAATCACAAAGTTTGCATGGAATCGAACATACACACAGTTTACGCACAGATCTCTGCTTACACACGTTTGATAAATGATGCCCCAGGAGCAGATAAAAAATGTTCCCAATTGCAACGAACTCGAGATGATGACTGTTGCCCCCAGATGCTCCTGATTTACGATACTAAATTAAACCATCAAGCTCTCAATGACGTAGAAGAGTTACCGTACTAACTCGAGTTAAAATGGAAACCTCATTAAAAGCACGTTTTCTGAAATGAAAATTTTAATAAGGCAGTGTGACGGGGATGCAAAGGGTCGGAGCTGTGGTCGATCCTCCCGATCGCTGGTGGCGTTGTGCAAAACGGGACGAGACCGGTGGAAAGGCAAAGGTCGAGCCGTCCGGGAATTCCAGAAAGATCACCCGCTCCGTCTGAACGTGGAAGTCCCCGGCCGCCACGCCACGTACCCCAGTCAGAGTTACTATGTACGCTGATTGGGTACAGCGGCGACCGGGGCCGAGGCTAAGGGCGGGGTCGGGCAGTATTTAAAGGACGGTACGATCTGAGCTCGCTTACTCAGTCCTGGGGTAACAGCGAAAGGAGATGTGCTGTTGTACTTATTGACGGGTGTAAAAAAAGTGTGTTGTATTTACAGAGACTGGAGACTGCATTTCGGCTTACTTCCCGGAAGAACGATCGGGGCCTAAACAGCGAAATATTTATCTATAATTATAACTTATATTTTACTGTGTGCGGGACTTTTGTTAGTTTTACCTTTTTATTTTCTCTTCCTCCTTTATCATTGTTGGGACTGGTGGGGGGATTTATTTTGACTATTTTTATTTATTTTCTTTTTTGTTCTATTTTTGATTGGAATATTGGTCGGTGGCCATCTACGGCCAGATAAATAAAAACTATACAAGCCTCCAGTGTATTTTTGCAGGTCCATCATCACTACCATTTGACTCAGCCCACCAACCTCCCACAGGCAGTAAATATATTTAAATAAAACATGACAATGAAACGCTGTTATTAGTGACTCCAGGTTTGCTCAGCTATGGAGGTGGTTATTGTCCTTAACCTACGTGCCAATTGGATATTAAGCTGTGTCTTATGTAAAATTGTGCTGTTATGTTTGTTAATTCTAGCCATAGTTGCCTTTAAGACTGATGGAGTTTATTGTTCATTTTGTCTTTAAGAGAGAATGGTATTGTGGGAAAGAGAGGGATTGTCGGGAGACAATATGCTTTATTCATGCAGTGGCCATGTTTGGTTGAGAACGAGGCTTAGTGTGCAAGCAACTGTCATGGCCGCCGCAGCTACTGATAGTATGTGGACAAAATCTTTAATATGTGTTCCTCAAATAAAAATTTAAGAAATTGATGATTGGGCAGATAATAATGCAAGGATTCAGAAAAAACAGCAGAAAGGGTACAGCAATTGGATCAAGGGTTATATTCATGAAGTAGAGGGTAAATTAGCAAGCGTATTTGTGATTGGTAAGTGAATAAGCTACTACTAGCCTCTACTAGATTCAAAAAATATGTTTTGATCTCACAGTTTTAGTTAAAGAAAGTTTACTTTAATTAATATTTACCATGTTGATATTAAGTACCTCTGTACTGTTTCACATGTATTGGTTTGGTATAAGCATGTGTTAATTGTTTTCTAAATACAGTTAAGAGGCAGGAGAATGGATGTAGCAGGGGGCTAAGGCGATGCTGTCAATGAAAAAGAATGAGTCACATTACTTTAGAATAAAATGTCCCCCTTTCTGTTATTCCTGTAGTTTATTTGGAGTTAATGTAACATTAAGGATCTCCTTTCTCACCAATTATTGTGTAACTCGGGCATATTTTTTGTGTTACCAAACGTTTTTGTAATTTTGTTCAGTTGTGCTTAATAAAGACTCTTTTAGTACACTCAATGTGTCATATACCTTTTTTTTATACAAACTGGGCATTGCATCCCACAAGACACATTCCCTTTAGTATCCATGCGTAATCACAAGCTTCTGCATCTTACTTGTCAATTGATTAGGACTGATTGGAAATGCTCAATCGGCTTCTGGACAGTATAACTCAAATGTAATCAAATTTGTGACTATAATGAAGAATATGTACATTCACACAGAAATGAAAGTTGAGATTTCTCTTCAGAAAATTGTTATTTTAAAGCTAAATAGGCTGTTTTGGAGTTATAATAGCAAAAATAAAACATAACTAATAGATGTACAGAATTTGGAGTTTTAACATCTAAAAAGGGCAGTGTGCACTGGGGGGGGGGGGGGGGGGGGGGGGGGGGATACAATTAATAACTTTCTAAAGATTATCATATATTAAAAAAATAGTGAAATATGTTTGTGATTCATATGTACAAAACATACCATTAGAATAATTTTCCTTAGTCAAAATGACAATGTGAACCCTTAAGAGTTAATATAATGATTCACGAGTCTGCCCCCACCCACCTTCTTTTCATAATAATAATAGTCGTGCCCTCTGTATACAGTCAGCTCTCTAATTAATATGAAATTATATATTTTTCAACAGATTATTTCTTAGATCAGAACCACAGAATGGAACGCTACAGTGCAGTGTCATAACTTATTGGAGACATCGACGGCCAGAAGCTAACAGTTGCACGCGGAGCTTCTGGCATTTTATAGAGTGGACAGTAAACTAGGCAAAGCGCCTGACGCAATTTGTATTAAGTGAAATAAAACTACTTGTTTATTATTCACATCAGTGTTTTAAGTCTGGTGAATATATATATATATATATATATATATATATATATATATATATATATATATATATATAGTATATATTTATATATTATGTTAGCTAAATCAAAGATAGCTGCAACAAAGATAGCTGACCTGTCGCTTGCTCCTCCGTCACCTTTCCTTGCTCTACTGGGAGATCCACTGGTACCTTGGCTGAGATGGCTGGACTCATTTCACAACTAGCTTGTTGCTATGAACCTGGACGGTGAGGCAGTTTCTGACGCACGCAGAAATGCAATTTTACTACATTGCCTGGGCTTGGAAGGTCAGTGGATTTTTGCTAGACTACAGCCGGCCACGGACACATTTGATGGGGCTGTTATCATAGGAGGCAGTGTGGTCCAGTGGTTAAAGTCCAGGGCTTATAACCACAAGGTCACTGGTTCAAATCCCATCTCTACCACTGACTGACTCACTGTATGACCAAGTCACTTGTTTCCATCCTGCAGAGGAGATGTTCAATCAATGTAAGTGACTCTGCATATAATGCACAGTTCACAGCTTACCTCTGTAAAGTGCTTTATGATGGTGGTCCACCATGAAAGGTGCTATCTTTAAATAAATAAAAAAGATTAAACTGCTGACTGAGCATTTTGGACCCGGACACCGTGCTTTACTGCATCAGTTTCGATTCGCAACAGCATTTGAGTCTATTTCCCACTATGCTTCAGCATTGCATGAATTAGCAAGTTTTTGTAAGTTCGGGACTTTGCATGAACTGATTTGTGATCTGCTTATTGAAAAAAACTAACAATACTCACAAACACTTTTTAATGGAATCTGACAATTTGTCACTGGACAAAGCTGTGCAAATGGGAATGCAAGTAGAGGCTGCAGTACAAGAAGCTAACCAGTTGGTGGCAGCTACAACCCATTTATCTTTATCTGAAACTGCAGTGCAGAGGGTTCAGGCTGCTCCACCAGCTCCTGCATCTCGCTATAGAAATTGTGGATCTTTTCAGCACCCTACTGGTGCCACAGACTGCCCAGCCAGAGGCCTGCACTGCAGAAACTGTTGCAAATGAAATAACTTTCCTTGCTGGTGCCGGTCTGCAAGTCAGCAACAGAGTGAAAGCCCTCAGGGCTCAGAGCCACACCCACCAGCTACTATAAACTCAGTGTCAACTTTATCAGCTGTTTTTCAAACATGCGAATGTCTGCTGAATGGTGTGGCTGTAAAACTGCTTGTGCACACTGGAGCAAAAGTTTCACTGATTAATGACAGAACATACTCCACTTTGTTTCCACGGATACCCTTGCAGCCTACAGCCTGTGCATCTCTCTGGCTATGGCAATTCTACTATTAAGATAAGATGCACTGTCAACCTTTCAATTCAATACCAAACAAAGTTACTGACTACTTTTCTTTTTTTTTTGTGGAAATGGAGGGCTCCAATCTGATGGGACTTGACCTTTTCCAGGCATTACATTTCCAATTCGCAGATGAATACCGCATGCCAGTCTTATAGGTCTGCCAGTCCTGGCCGCAGCAGTTTCCACAGCTTTTTCATGGCCTGGGCTTTCTGCAAGGTTTTCAGCATTGTCCAATGATTGATTCTTCAGTACCACCTATTATTCAGCCTCTAAAGCATATACCCCTCTCCATGCGAGACCAGGTGTCAGCAGAATTATAACATCTCAGGACAGAAGACATCATCAAACCGATACATGCCTCCCCTTGGATCTCAAACCTTGTATTGGCTTCAAAGAAAGGTGGGGGCATCCGCCTTTGTGTGGACTTGCACTCTGTCAACAAAGCTGTTATACCGAATAAGTATCCACTGCCTACCGCAGAAGAGCTCACAACCCTTTTCTACAATTCAGCAGTATTCAGCAACTTGACCTGCGACAAGGTTACCAACAAGTACTCTTGGCTGCAGAAGCACGGTACCTGACAGCTTTCATCACCCATGTTAGTTTTGTGATTTAAAAGAATGCAGTTTGGACTCAGCTCGACTCCTAGCTGTTTCCAAAAGATTATGACTTCAGGTGTTGGCTGGAATACCAGATGTTTTCATCTATCGGGATGATATTGTAGCCCATGGAGAAAACATCAGTGAACTATACCAGCGCCTGGTGCAAGTGTTGCAGAAACTCTGTCAGCACAACCTGACACTGAATATAGATAAGTGCCTGTTTCAAGTACCTGAAATTGAATTTGTGGGACATAAAGTTTCTGTTCAAGGCCTTACTCCTCTGCAGTCAAATGTGGATGCCATGCCTCACATCCCAGAGCCTCAGTTAGCCTCCTTTTTAAGAATGACAACTTATTATTTGAAGTTCATTCCCCAATATGCAGCCCACACTACATCTTTGCGGCAGTTGTTGAAGAAAGACAGCGCCTGGAACTGGACTTCACACTGCTCCACTGCTATTCAGGAATTGAAGCGCTGCCTGGCAACGCCCTGTCTTAGCACATTTCAACCTTTCAGAGCCCACCACCATCGCATGTGATGCCTCTGGCACAGCATTTGGGTGGTGTTGTCTCAGATTCAGGGCTGAGTGGAAAAACCTCTTGCTTTTGCCTCACAAGTCCTTTTATCGGCAGAACAAAAATATTCCATCAGAAAGCATGAGGCCCTAGCCTGTGTTTGGGTGTGCGAACGTTGGCACATGTACTTACATGACTGATTTTTTACACTTCGCACTGATCACCAAGCACTCACAATGTTGCTGGCAACATCTGGAATGGGACATAAGCCATTGTGCCTATATAAGTGGGCAGACTGCAGCAGTACAATTTTAAGTTCACACCTGGTAATAGGAACAGTGTTGCTGATTGCCTCTCACGACTCCGTTCCCCATGAGACCATTCCTCACACTGGGGTTAATGAGCAAACCTTGGTGCAGATGCTCCATGCCTCTCTTACATCGCACACCAACCCACAATTTACTGTTCTACGATATTACATAACCCATGGTTGGCTGGCCAAACTCGAAGACTCAATGTTGTTTTTCTTCAGGGTGAGACATGAGCTGACATGTTTGAATAATGAACACCTGGGAGTGGTGAAATTCAAACAGCGATGTAGAGACACAGTGTGGTGGCTTGGCATCAGCTGAGAGATTGAACAGCTTGTTCAAGAGTGTAAGCTTGTCTCGTTAGTGGAAAGGCTCATCAGCTACCACGGACATCCCTGCAGCCTGTTGAATGACCAACAAAATCTTGGGATCACATTCAAGTGGATTAATGTGGTGAACTTCACAATACTTGGTTGTAGCAAATTACCTCTAAAGTGGCCAGAATCTGTTCCAGTGGGATCTGTCCAAAACTACACTGTGATTCGCGATTCTGGATGACCTGTTTGCATGCTGGGGGCTGCCATGTGCAATTACAACAGATAATGGGCCTCAATTTGTTTCGGCTGATTTCTCCTCCTAACTCCAGCAGCACGGCATACAGCACATTAAGACCAGTTTTTAACACCCAGAAGCCAATGGTGGTGTTGAACAGCTTAATCAAACATTAAAGAATGGATTGCGTGCTTATCTCTCTCAGGGGCATTCCATTGAGAAAGCTCTCCATGAGACATTACTCTGTTACAGAGTCAGAAAACAAACAACTACTGGGGTTTCACCAGCCTTCCTGGTGACTGGGTGGGAATTTAAGTTATCCTTGGATCGCCTCCGCCCTCCGATGCTTCCTCCTCCAGCACCGGAACCTGCCGCCACCGTTGAGCGCAGACGGCAAGTAATGAAACATTGCTCTGATAAATCTCCCAGGATTCAACCCACAGACCTAAGAAATGAAGACTAGGTCAGAATTGACAGGAGTGCTCTCACCAAGTAACCCAATTTCCACAGCAGACCATTTGTTGGTGGATATGCCTATTGGGCACCAGGAACTTGGAAATGTGGCACCAGCATTTGTCCGTAGTCCCAGCCCTGCCCACACCAGGCCTCTGAGACTATGTCAGAGGACTGCTTAGTTCCAGAGTTTTATCACCTCCTATCACACCTGAAAAAAAAGAAGGGAGGTAGGAGAAAAGGGGGAATTGTTATGTTTGTTAATTCTAGCCATAGTTGCCTTTAAGACTGATGGAGTTTATTGTTCAGTATGCCTTTTAAGAGAGAATGGGATTATGGGAAAGAGAGGGATTGTCGGGAGACAACACAAATGCATGTTGTACAGTGGACAATAAATTAGTCAGAGCATCTGATGTAGTTTGTATTAGGTGAAATAAAAATACTTGTTTATTATTTAAATCAGTGTTCAAGTCTAGTCAATATATACAGTGGTTTGCAGAAGTATTCATCCCCTATCAATAATGTCACATTTTGTTGAATTACAAATCATTTATGCAGTTTTTCAAAAAAACATTTTTTATTCAAAGATGTAGTGGTTAAACTGAATACTGTTACATGAGGAGGAGGTTAAAATCAGCAAAACTTGCAAAGAAAATGTACACAATCAAATTTACTGGTTTCATAAGTATTCAGCCCCTTAAGTCAGTACTTGCTAGAAGCACCTTTTGCAGCAATTACTGCTATGAGTCTTTTTGGATAGGTCTCTACTAGCTTTGCATAGTAGAATGGTGAAATGTTTGCCCATTCTTCACAGGAAAATTGCTCCAGTTCTGATAAGTTTGTTGGGGATTGTCGATGAACTGCAATCTTCAAATCTCACTATAAATTTGCGATTGGATTCAAATCAGGACTTTGACTGGGCCGCTCAAGAACATAAATTCTCTTGTTCACTGTGCTGCGAGGGATAACACTATGTAACACAATTTTTGTTCCTGGGTAGTAAGTGTTATTTGCTAATTGCTTATGCCTCAAAAGTATAGAAAATGGCTATTGTTCCCCACAAACTTTGCTTTTGTGACCAGGACAGTGATATTTTGAAATTAACTATTTCCAATGAGAAAACGGTCTTTTCGTTCACATAAAGTCAGAAAAAAACAACATATGAATCCAAATTAACATGTATTTATACTAAAGTAATACAAAAATGACTACAAAAGATTTAGAATTGAATAGTTTTTCGGGATTTACGATTATACTGTAAATCACTTTCACGAATCAGCCCCCAAATGTAGTCTCCCATCATGTTCTCGTTATACTGTCCTTGGTAGCGACGTTCAAAGTCCAGTATATCCTGGTGGAAGCGCTCGCCTTGCTCCTCTGAGTACGCTCCCACGTTCTCCTTGAATTTATCAAGATAAGCATCAAGGATATGGACTTTGAGGGACATCCTACAGCCCATTGTACCATAGTTCTTCACCAGAGTCTCAACCAGCTCCACATAGTTTTTGGCCTTGTGATTGCCCAGGAAGCCCCGAACCACTGCGACAAAGCTGTTCCTAGCCGCTTTCTCCTTACTAGTGAGCTTCTTGGGGAATTCATTGCACTCCAGGATCTTCTTTATCTGTGGTCGGACAAAGACACCGGCTTTGACCTTTGCCTCAGACAGCTTAGGGAAGAAGTCTTGAAGGTACTTGAAGGCTGCCGACTCCTTATCTAAAGTTCTGACCAATTGTTTCATAAGGCCCAATTTGATGTGCAGTGGTGGCATCAGCACCTTCCGGGGGTCCACCAGTGGCTCCCACTTGACGTTGTTCCTCCCCACAGAGAACTCAGTCCGCTGTGGCCAGTCCCGCCTGTGGTAGTGCACCTTGGTGTCCCTGCTGCCCCAAAGGCAAGGATAGCAGGGAAACTTGGTAAAACTGCCTTGGAGACCCATCAGGAATGCCACCATTGCAGCCTCTTGATGCCATCTCAGAAAAATGCAGATATGTATCCACTTAGGCAGCTGGAACTAAACTGAACTGGTGGGCTTAAGGCCCCTGTATTTATACTACTATTTATATTACTGGAAAGTTCTAGAAAGTTCTAGAAGTTACTCCAAGTTTACTCAGCACTGAATCTATCTGGAATGTTCTGGAAAATAGGTACATTTCAAAATATCACTGTCCTGGTCACAAAAGCAAAGTTTGTGGGGAATAATAGCTATTTTCTATACTTTTGAGGCATAAGCAATTAGGAAATAACACTTACTACCCGGGAACCAAAAAAAACGGTGTAATCAGTGCCTTTGAAATTTTCTTGTACACTGATCTGTGCCTCTGTACCACTTTATCCTTGGCTTGTTTTGAAAGCTCCTTGGTCTTCATAGTCGCTTTGTTGGATCACTATGTGAGTTTCAGTTTGAAAGTCTTTATATACCTCAGGGAAATTATCTACAAGTTAAACCACTTTGAGTACACACAGGCTGAAACCATTTCACTAATTTTGTGACCTTTCAAACAAATAATTTGCACCTGAGCTGATTTAGGGCTGCAGTAGCAAAGGGTTTGAATACTTATGCAACTGAGAATAATCTGTTTTTCTCTGTAAATCTCACTTATTTCTATTCTATTTACATTTTTTAACTTTATTAAAGTGGAGTAGTTTGTGTAGATTCTACATGTAAAGTCTATTTTGAAAGCATCGTGGCGTATGCTTAGGTGCCAACAAAATGTGAAAACTTTGCAGGGGGTGAATAGAAGATGGTAGAATGATAAGCCTTACCCAGTTGTGGAAGGCCCACTCTAACTAAGGCAAAGTCTTGGACTCTTGCTGTAAATCCACTGTGTAGCAGCCAGGCTGGTCCTTCACAGCCTGGGATCCCCCTTGACTGCGGCACTGGTGCTACTAAACAAACAAAGGGAGACACAGGCCTTACTGCTCAACTCCCCACCATGGCATGACTTAGAGGACTACTGCTTTATACACCCCTAGCATGAGTCAGAGCCCATTTGTACAATTTGCCAAATAACTTAGCTATGAGTACTTAACATAAGGGCCCCCGACCTGGCGTCAGGGTGCGGCACTAGTAGTCCTCCTTCCCTCTAGCTCAATCCGTCTCTTGGACCCGCATCTCCTCTATGGCTTCTGGGTGGTGCTGTCAAGGAGGAGCTTCAAAATGGACTATAAGCCATGCAAACACGACGATTAGTATTGTTGGGGATCACGCACTCTTACCACAACAATACAAACAACTTCAGTTCATTCTAAGAATAGTACAGTTCACTGAACGACTATACTACTTCATAACATAGCTCAATTCAATTATGATTCTCTTCTCAATAGTTAACAGACTTCCACCACATTGAAATGTAATATTTACAGTATTCACATCTCATATCATTTAAACAGTATACTCCCTGTATATTGCAAATCTGCACTGGAGGGCTAGGCACGGTCCTCGCTTCTCTTCTCCCCCAACTGTGCTGCCTGGTTTCTCGGTCACGTTCACTGGCTGATTGCTTCCAGCAACTTCAGTGACCCTGTCGGTGTGTACTCTACATGGAGTTCTCTCACATATCCTATTCTTTTTACTCTCTTTTGTTTACTTATTTCTGCCACAGTCCATGTCTGCTCTGTTGTTTCTGCACAGTGTCTCTCTTTCTTCCCTTTCTCTTGCTTCTCTTACTTCTCTCTGTCTCTCTATGTCTCTGTATGCCTCTCTGCACTCTCTTGGACTCTCTTGGACTCCTGCTCTGTACTCTACACTCACTTTATCTCCTTTTCTTCCTCGTGCAGCAGCCTTTCTAATTAAACTCAGGTGCCAACCTTCAACCCAAAACCAGGCTATCGGAGCAGTTACCCTAGCAACTAAAATGCCTAATTTGTTATATGTATTTATACACATACACATACACATAAAAAAATTAGTTTAAAAATGCTGTTGTGAAAAAATGCGTGACAAAAACTGTGTTAAAAATCCAAACAAACTAATTAAGAATGGAGAATGGAGAAGACCGTTGCGAGAACATGGTCAGTCATTTGCCTAGATTGAGTTTCCCACAACAAAACAATATTCATAATATAGACAGGGATTCCAGGCATTTTGATTAAGGTTGTGGCCTGAAGACACCTCTGTTACACCTCTCACCTCTGTTACACCTCTCAACCTTGCTTACAATGACTTGCTGTTGACCTCAGGAAGAACTAATTATTGAAAAGTCTGAAATAGCTGTCCTTATTGCAACACAATATTATGTTTTGAAATAAAAACACCTGTTCATGATGTGTGTTGCTTTTAAACCCAAGAATTTGTTATAAATAAAAGTAAAATTTAACTATTGGTTGAAAGCCCTTGCTCTCCATGCCACTCTTTAAAACTAAAACCTTAGTTACCAACCGCTGGTAGTTTTCCTTCTGTTGTGCAGCAAACACTGCTAACTATATCTTGTATCCCAATAGTGTGTAAATAATGTTTTGTTTACCTTCAAAGCTTGTCAAATAAAGTTCACTTCGCTGTACTTTAGTGCTGCAATACACATCAGTCTCTTTGGCTTCTTTATGCAGTGTATTTTCTGTGTGTGTTTGTTTTGCTGCTGAAAGATTCGTGTTGCAACCGTAATACAGCTATTTGCAAACATTGTTAATACACAGTTCTTGAGTTTTGAACAATGGCTATCGGCTGTAAACAACAATTCAGATAACCACACTTAAATAAAGATAAGCTTTTGGATAGAATCTCTCTTCCTCTGAATTTCCCAGAACGTTACATTCCCTAAAGGTGTTTGCTTTATCAGAGTTTGCTTAAGGACAGAAAAAATGAAGCATCATTGTTTTATTTTTGACATATGGTCAACCAATAACGGCATCACCAGAGCAAAATGTAATACAGGTAAATCACCTGTCATAAATTCAGGCCATGTTTAAGTCTTGAATCAACTTACAACAGATGCTATTTGAATGCAAGTTTGAACAACCCTGAGTCTTGTAAACAAGACTGATGGCTTCACATTTGTTCCAGTAGAGCACCTGCTGGGGGGACTTTAGCAGAATCAATATTCTCTCAATGTAATTTTTTACTCTTAGTTCTCAGAGCTGTTAAAGTCAATGTTATGTAGAGCAATGGAATCTGTTATTCATTTAAAGGAATGACTTGTTGAGGTACTTTCTTTGAGTTAACAAAGAACATTAACCTAATTTACCATTGACTGTCTGTTTGATTTGCAGTATGTAAGTAGGCGGATTTCACATAATCTTGATAACATCACATCTAAATAACAGTACAGATTTAGGTCAATGTTGGAAAGAGAAAGTAACATTTACAATTGCTTTTGTATATGAACAAGGAATGGGGATCTCAAATAAGATATAACCTGATCTGCAAAGTTATGCAAAAATGGAAAGGATATTTTTAATAATATGAAAAGGACACGTTAATTATTATGAAAACTCTAAATACATACTTTGCATCAATTTATGTAACTAGAAATGCTATTTGTTGCAAAAACATTTTTAATTGCAGCAAGCAAGGTACTAATTATTTCAAGTCCATCGGGACCTTTGCTATATGTTCTTTAAACAAAAGAAATGTATAGGCCTACAGCTAAATAAATTACAACCATGCTTTATCTTTACTGAAACAGTTTGAAAAGGTTAAACAGAAATCAGAACATTAAGACTTTTCAAATATTTTTACATACCGTGCTGTGTCTTTATTTTCAATTACTGTGCATCTTTTAGTGACGAAGATTTATAAATTACACTGTAACCAGTCATCAAACAATAAGAGATGATGAAGATAAGACACAGTTTACCTTTACATGAAAATATGTACTACATAAGTTATATACCTTTGTTTACCTAGTAAAGCAATTGGCACTCTACTAATCCAGTTTATACTTACTGTGTAAACATACACACACACATACGCACATTATAGAGTTGAAGGAAGTGTAACGAATGTTTCTGTTTGCACGCACAACAAACAAACCTTGTTGCCAGTACACACAATCCAGTTTAAATGATCATATTTTACTTCGCATCAATGTAATCACCACATTTCTATGATAGCAATGTATGTGCACATTAAAAAGAAAATTACTTCTATTCTAATGTCCACCCTGTTGAAAAGTGCACATTTCATTCGACACTGTATAATTTTCCTAAACAATAGTGTTTGAGTAAGTTACCCAATAATTAATGCAAGTTCTGAAAAACCTGCGTTAATTGTGTTAGTTGTCCGTAAGTGTACACAAATCTGCAGTAGCATGTCTTGTGGTAGTGATTACTTATATATTTTATATTTTCCCTCTGAGAAACTGCTTTGATTAGATTACATATATATATATTACTATTTGTAGTCAAAAGTTTACATACTCCAATGGAAGTTTCCATTGAGAATTTCTAGAAAATTCTCAGAAACAAATCATTATAAGAAAAAATATTTGGTTTTGAAAAGTTACAAGAGATAGATGTCTACAGTTATTTATTTCATCAATTTGTCTGCAAAACTTAAAAAAAATGCTAATAAAAATGCATTTGGGTATGTACGCTTTTGAATACAAGCTTTACTGCTAAGAAGTTATTAGAATTGGTGAAAATAATTTGAAATCTATTTTTTTAACTTGAAAAAGCATATCTGGTAATAAAATACAATAATATGAAAAGCAAGCATATACAATTCTAGCCATCTTATTTTGAATAAAAAGTATATGCCTCTTTTATTTCAAATCCAGTTACACAAAGTGAGCAGTGTTTCCTTGCACTACTGATATGCAATATCTTTATTTTCTCTGTCACAGCAAAAAGAAGGATCAGCCAGCTTTACATTGTTAGAGATGACTAATCTGCTAATTTGTTACCAGAGCCACTCCCCCTTCATTAGCAGAATTTTTTTTTTTTTTTTTTACTGGACTCTGTCCAACATACAGCTTTATTTATTAGCTAGTGCAAGCTTTATGTTGCCAGTCATCGATAGAGAAGAACGGACATGTAGAGAATATTAAAGTGCTATATCACACCGATCAAGCTGCAGCCGTAATGTCTGAACAGCAGCATTCGGCAGAAGAACTGGAGAAGCAAGTTTAAAAACTGTCTGAGACTATTTAGGTGAAGATAAATAAAAAGGTTGTGAAAGACTTACTTGGTACTTGAATGGAAGAATCAATGGATTTGCATCAGGCCATAATCAAAGGTGACTTTCTTCTCACCAGAAAATTAATTGAATCTGGAGCCAGAGTTAATAAGATAGATGAGGATAAGAGGACCCCTTTGATGATCTGCTCCCTGCATGATGGGGAGACATGGGCTCTTGGAGTGGCACGAATTCTCCTTATGCACACCGCCAAGGTTGGGATCTCTGACAAAAAGGGCCGCAATGCACTAATTTATGCTGTCCTTTACGAAAGGCAAGACCTTGTCAAGCTGTTTCTTAAGGCTCTGGATTATGATTTGAATCACTCTGATTGTGAAGGCTGCACTGCACTGTGGTACGCAGCCAAACTGGGGAATGTTAATATTGTTACAGTCTTACTCATGTCTATGAAGAAGTATGGCTTAGATGTGGACAAGCCAAACAAGGATGGCTTTACTCCACTCATTCAGGCCTGCCATTTGGGGCATCAGCAGTGTGCTACTGTGCTCCGAAACCTTGGGAAAGCCTCAGACACGATCAAGGATGACATCCACTCCAGGTCAGCCAAAGAGTGGGAACTCTACCATATCAACCACAAACGGGACGTTAGACGACAGATTGCTGACATAAAGAAATTGCCATACAAGACCTTAGCGGAAAACGTTTGGGCAAAGCGAGAGAAGTTTTATAAAGATCTTGGGCACGTGCCTCAATGGGTTGAGAATCCTCCACAAGAGAAGGCAGACGTGATTTCCAAGAAGAAAGAAAGTCTAACTGAATTGGTCTTGTCTGCTCCGGGCAAAGACTGGAGGCTGGACCTAAGGTGCCTGACAGATGCGCTCCAGTGCCAGATTAGCTCCTCATACCGCTCCATGGCCAAGCCTCTACCACCTAGGATAGGTTTGTGCAAAAAGAACCTGAACCTGGACAGAGTGAACCCTGGTCTGAAGGCTCTCCTCCAGCAGAAAGGGAGAAGGAAGATGTCCATTGATGCCATCAATGATGTCCTGCTGAAGGACAACATGCCCAAAAACAACTTCCGAAGGAGGTGCAGCGTGGCAGTCATCCCACTCATAAGACTCAGCATCCACAGGAAGTCCAGCACTCAGGTGTCTGAGAGTGGGGAGGAAGAAAGAAAAACACCCAAATCCCAGGGAAAGTCTGTTTCTAAAAAAAGATAGCCAGCTTAAAGTTTCCTTGGATATTCCATGGTCTTCAAGGGAAAACTGTGAAGTAAAATGGCATGCCTTACAAATATAACCATTTATTTTATAGTTGGATTTGTTTTTACTCTTTAATGATCTTCAACTCCACAGTCATGTCTCTTAAACTTGTCCCTGTATCTTCATTTGAGGAGCAATTTCAATTATCATTGTTACCTGCTGAAAGAAGTAGGTACAAAGGTACAAATTTACAAAGCTTTTATTTTTTCAATATAAAGTTTGCAACCATTTTTTCATAAAGGAAAAGGTTTACTGTTTAGATCATTTGAACGCACTCCAGTGTGTTTCAGTTCTGTGTTTGATTGCTGCAGCTGCCACTGCTGCTGAGTTGTTTGTGTTTTTGTGTCAGGACGTCCTTGTAAATTAAGCCTGGGTGATAATGGGTACTTTTTTAGTTAAATAAATAACAATAAATGAAAAATTCTTACTGTTTTGATTGACTGAACATACCTGTTGGACCCTTTTCTGAGTAAGTTTTCTGAGAGGAATAAAGCAATTGTATTGGTAACAAAAACTAGCAAAAATTACCTTTGTACTTTTGAAATTTTGCCTCTGCGCTTAATTGAAAACAGGGTGCTCTGTGTTATTCAATTCCTTAAAAAAAACTAGACAAATGCTGTATCAGCATTGAACCCTAATCAGAATTATTATTTTGATTTTAATTTAATTTAGAAAATAGTGATGAAGTAACTAAAATGTACTTGGAATAAAAAATACACAAATAAAATTCATTTGGAGCCTGCTGATGTTCCTACTTTCCTATCCTTTGTATAATTATTGTTTATACAGGTATGACTGTTGTATTTCATCTTGTATATGCTGCCACCAATGTGGATTATCAAAGCACAAATGGTGACAGGAATATCAATGTTGTGATATCCTAACAGTGACAGAATTCCATGATGATGAATTTCTCAGGAAATATGATTTGTCTGAAAAAGAAACACAATTGATTCTTGAAGTATTGTGCTAGCTCTTTCACCTGAATCAAGAATTTGATCTTTAACAGTTTTTTTTAAGTAGTTTCTGTTGTCAATGAACTACACATGTGTATTGCAATGTTTTAAGTTATTGTTCCCCAAAGTGTTTACCACAACCTACTGTTGTTTTTATGCTTTACAGTTACTTATATAAAAATTACCACTTGCACACAAGAAAGCCTTCTGCATAAGCTTAAAGATAATTACATATGTTCCTTAGACTTATCAATAGTTTTCTAAATAAATACAGTATACTCTTATATACCTTAGTTAAGGCAGTACATTTTAATTCTTGTGTCTAACTGACAGATAAAATAACTGATAGAGGGAGAGATTACAGGCCAATGTTATTTGCTTTAATATAGACTCGTAACACATCAATTTGAATTAGTTTTCAGTGCTTGGTAACTAAATTACCAAGCACTGAAAACAACTCCCTCAGCCCCCACTTCTTGATCTCATCAATAGCAATGGCATTAGACTGCCTCAGTGGTTCTCCATATTTTTAATATATGGTAGAAAAGTATGACCCTTATATTTTTCATATATAGAAATTGGCCCATTTTGTATATATTTAAAATATATGGGATATATTTTAAATATATTTTAGTCTGTAATCCATCTATTTATTTTATATGTTGAAAATATATGCTAAACCATATATTTTCATTAGTCTGTAATCCATACAAAATAAATATATGGATCACAGACTAAAATACGTTTGAAATATATCCCATATATTTTAAATATATATAAAGGGGCACATTTCTATGAAAAATATAAGGATCATACTTTTCTATCATACATTAAAAATATGTTTTTTCCATAAGGGTTGTGTTTCAGTCACTTCCTTTGAGTCTTTTATTGTTGTTTTGTTTTGTTCAACACAATCAATATAATAAAAATACAGACAGGATAGCAGATTTAAACACCAATTAAGTTTGTGGTTGAAACAAAAAACATGAACTGTAAGAGATGCAATGTGCTATTTAGATCCTAATGGTTTTGTTATAGTACATAATCAATTACAACTGGAGGTATGGGAAAGTCGCAACATCTTCAGTCTACCTCTGTGTTAGGCTTGAAAAATATTCTTAATGTGCAGTGAAACCTGTCGCTTGGAATTGTAAAATTGTGGTGGATTAGACAATGTGCAGGATTATAGAGTCACTGTAAAAAATCTAAGGATGTACCTAAAAAAAGTAAAAATAACAAAACAATTTGAACGCTTACAAAAAAAACCCACTTTATTACCTTACATACACATAACAAACATAGTAATGCCTCAGAAAACTTTAACACAACAATTTCTCAACACATTTGTTTTACCTGTTATCGGCACAGCCTATTTAAACCTTCCTCATAGAAAGACCTCCACGTGCTCGTACTGTACCTGCCTGCGAGATTCAAGTGCTTTCTGTGGGTGTTCAGGTTTCTTTTCAGAATGTCTGAAACTGTTTGCCTTGAATTTTGAATTTTTCACTTAGCTCTTTTTGTGTTGGTTTTCTTTTTCTTTTTTTTTTGATAAGCGCAAATTTTCTTTCAAGAGATGGTTGAGTGGACATTTAGATATTTTATTTGTTTTTTTTTTCCTTAAGACCCATCAAATGTTGCTACCTTTAGTATAGATTTGCCTAGGAATGATATTTTGACAGTCCACACACAAACCCATCCATTTTTGGAACATTTGTACACAGAACTGCCAAGGTATGGAAATTTGACAGCTGATCTGCACCCATCAAACTTTGCTACCCTCAATAAAGAATATTATCAAAGTATAGCATATTTTAGGCATCTATCAATTGGTAGACCAAGAACAATTACCAAAATACTGTATTACATTTTCCCAACACACATGATTTGGTATATATGGGAACTATATAGATGTATTATTATTATATATTATTATTATTATTATTATTATTATTATTATTATTATATAGCTAATTTCCTGGTGTGAGTTCTGATACTATTTTTCATGTTGTTTCTATTAGTTTGAAAATAAATAATGTTAGTTCTATTACATTATTTTAGTTATGCTATATCATTTTTTAGAATCTTTTTAAAATGACTATATAAACACCAAGATGAATTGTTGGATTGTTTAAACTAGACCAAAAAACAAGTTTATAGCTACAGATTAAATGTTGGCACAGGTAACACATTTTGACAAGGTAGCAACATTTGACACTTGTTTTGATACGTGTCATATTTTGCTACCAGGAGCAAATTTTGACGAAGTAACAAAAATTCACATGGCACCGGTATGTAGCAGGGCTGGATTAGACAGGTTTTACTGTAATTATTAGATAGTTAAAACAAATTGCAAGTTACAGCAGAAGGTAAAGAAGCACTCAGTTACCAGTAATGCAACAGATATTGACAATGAGTTTAATTTAATCTACTGCTTGAGTGAAATATGTTTAACATTTACACTTGAGTTGCCTTTACATGCAGAAAATGGCAATTTTTTATTATGCTCTCTTAACCTGATCTAATGTAAATGTAAAGGTTTAGGAGGTTATACTCCAAGGTTTATTTGTTCACCTTTGCACTGTCAAGGTAAACAACATATCATTGCTTGATAAAGAACATGTCACCATGGCATGAAAAAAATAAATAAAAAACTCAGAGTCCTTTATAGAAAAAAATAATTTGAATCTTACAGCTTTTTTTGTATTGTACTTGAAACTTGTCTTTAACATGACCTCACAATGTAGCTTTTTGGTTCAATAGATACTTGTTGGTCAGCTTTTCCTGCACTGACACTTCCAAACACTATGTAACATTTATTTCAATCAGGTAAAAGAACTATGGTTTCTGAGCTCTCAGAAAATGAAATTTAATAAATTACAATTTGAAACCAAATGATCCTCAGTGGCAATGCTTTGGCACAGCAGACACTGGACGTAAAAGAAGAAACATTCACCACATCTAGCACATATAGTTGTATAAATAGATGTCTCTCACATAAAATGCTTCATTCTTGATAGGTAAAATCTGCAGCTCCCTGTCGTAAGGAAAATCGCCTTTTTTTTTGTATGTACACCGTAAATTAGCTTTACGATTACTGCACATGTTCAATTTAACTGCTTCTGGTGTTGGGATACAAAAAAAAAACATTCAAAAATTCAAAATGTATCAATAAATACGCCATGTGTATTTTATTTTACTCACAGAATATTTTATTAAAATGATTTACTTTTTTTTCCATTACAGATTTTTTTATTTTATTGTGTTGAACAAGCATCCCTGGTGATGCCTCTATGGATAATTCTGAGGAACACACTTGATAGACTTGTTTGTAGTCCTAAACGGTACTATAAATCCTGCTCCACTAGGGGGCACATCAGTTACACTGCATTTGTCTTGCACTGCATTGAACGTACCATTTATTAAAAAACATAAATAAACAAATACAAATAAAAAAGAAAAAGTGACTAGAGATATCTATGCAGTTGCACGTTTAAAATTTGAAACAAAAACTGAGTGTAAATAGATCAATATCTAGCTATGATGGCCTTCAATTGTTATTTTCTGTAGCAGTGAACTTTTGGCTATGAAACCTTACTTTAACATTTTGGTTCTAAGAGATAAAACGGCATAACTAACCTGAGGTTTGAAGATGACCTTCATGAATAATACAGGTGATATTTAAGTCACGTCTGTGCCACTTTAAAACACCATTATGTCAATGGATTAGAGAAGTAACAAACTCAACAACAAAAATCAGTATGACAATGAACAGTTGGTTGTTCCTGGAACAATAAAATATGTACTTGACATAAGCTCAGTTCTTAGGAACTGAAATGTAGGCAAACTTGTAATACTGGTACACAAATAATCAACTGGACATATAGTGTCATAGATGGATTTTAAGGATGGTATTCTACATTCTTCCATAATTTATCCTTCATTAGAAACATGGCATGCTAACCAGTTAATTACATCCCCTAAAGGTATTTGACATCAAAGCTTCCCTCCTCTTTTAAACTTTCTTGCCATCCTATTATATAGTTAGGGCTTCTGTTTTTTTGGTTTGGTTGGTGCTTATTTTTAGTTTTTTCAAGTTTTATGTAAATCGTTTTTTGTCTTTCGTTTTTGATATACTGTATGTAATTGACGATGCTGAAGTTGGCTTCTTATTTATTCGACCAGCTTCTTATTCACATCCCGTGAGGGAAGCAACACAAATTGAAGAGGTAACTGGGGAATTTTGGGGTTAAATCACTCTGGGCCACTTATTTTGAAGGTGATTCTCATAGAGGGGAAACTCCTCTATGTCACTCATGAGTATTTACCCCGGCTCAAAACGGGTTTTGGTAGGACAACAGCGGGCAAACATAATACAGATAGCACATTCCAGCTTCTTATTCGCAGACAGCAAATGCAACACAAATTGAATGTCATTAGCATAAAGATAAATTAAATTTATGTATCTTCAGCTTGTATTCTGTAACTATTACGTGTTACTGATAATATGTTTCCAATCAAGGTACAATCCAGTGGCCACAAACTACAATGATGGAGCACATTTGTACGCTTCCACTCTCTGGCAAATGACAATCATTGACATTACTATGATGGGTTTAATGAATACAAAAATCCAGGTAGTGGGTAGTAGGACCTGGTAGTAGTTATAGGAGTCAGGATCAACTCCAGGTTTATTTAATTGACTAAATAGTAGGAGTTTGGAGTGGAGTGGAGATGAGAGGAGAGGAGAGGAGAGGAGAGCAAGTGGATTATAGTGAGTCTGGAAAAATGAACTATTGAAAAGGTATTTGGGATTACGATTTGGATTGTGAATAGGCTTAGCCTGCCTCGTTATTAGTTAGAGAAAGAACTGTTTAGCTAGGGCCCGAGAACGGGTTAGGTTTTGTTTTGTTTATTTTTCTTTTTAATATTGTAAACAATAAACACATGCTATGTCGTTTCTTGGCATCCTGTGTTTAAAGCGTTTATTTGAAGAAGGAAAACATGTGACTGGAGGGCAATCCATCACTATCTATCTATCTATCTATCTATCTATCTATATATCTATATATCTATATATATATATATATATATATATATATATATATATATATATATATATCTATATATATATATATATATATATATAATATATAATTTGTATGTGTGTGAGTGTTAATAGTCTAATACATATAAAAAACTGAAAAAAGGTTTTTGCAGGAAATATATATTCCTCATTAACTAAAGTATTGCTGTTTGCAAAACAACTACTTTACAACTGACTTGTTTCATAACAACATTTTTATGTCATCTAAAACATATGTTATGATTACTCATTCATAGTGCTATGCATACAACTAAAAGGGCACTATTTAAGTCCCTTCTGACTTAACAGCTATTGAGCAAATTGCCATGAAACAGCCCAATTTAGAACAAAAGTAACAAAGACATCAAATGTTATTTCAGAGATCAAACTTGTTCTTTAAAGGACCATCACATAATAACAGACGCCTTTGCAACAAGTACATGGGTGGAGGAAAACAAGCACCTGTTTTTAGGAAATGTCTTGGAGCCATCGATACATGCAGTGGAGAAGAGTGATGTGGAAAATGCCATTCTCAACAATCAAAATGTACATTTGGCCGGTGAAGAGGGAGAGGAGTGCATGGTACCATTCTTGTACACTTTGACGGAGAGGGCAGATATGGACATGTTCCTCTTGGGGACGAGAGACAAACAGGGACTCATTGTACATACTGTACATCTTTGAATGATGATTAAAAGTTAGAATTAAGTAGTGCAGTAGGCTATATAGTTTGATTTGAAGAATTAAAATCACATTTAATTGAGTAAGGCACAATGCATATACAGTTGTACAATGTTGTACAAATCTTTCCAATCAAGTTATTCTCGTTCGTCAAGTTATAACAATCATATTTTCTGGTACAATTACATATATCATAGATATTATATATATATATATATATATATATATATATATATATATATATATATATATATATATATATATATATATGTATATAGTTTTGGACTGTGATATAGTTTTTATATATCAGAGTGGCTTTGATAAAGGTATAGCTATTCACTGTCTTTACAAATCAGAGCAAGAATGCATTTCAATAATAGGACTCATTCAAAAGTCACATTCTATAGAAAATAAAGCACAATATTAGTAACAATGCATTTGTTTCTGTGAAGTTCAATCAAAACAATACCCTATGCTGACTGAGTAATGATAAATGAAACTAGTTCACATATTAAATGGACGACAACAGCGTGGAAACATACTTGGGGGCTTGCAGGAATTCCTCAGTGGGAAACGATGAGTCAGGTGGCGCCTATACATTGAGTGGATTAATACAGTAATGTAATACAGCTGGGGCATCAACTGCCAGAGACATTGGTCCACAAAAACAAAAGTATACGTGAGAACAGTAATGAAACCACAAACCGCCCAGCATGGTGACTGCTATCTAAAAGAACTGGTAAGCTATTAAAATCACCTCAATCAAAAGGTTTGGTGAAGATTTCCTTTCTGTTGTAAAGTCATCTGTCAAAGTTCCAACTCTGGGAGAATCAACTTTGAAATGATTGGCCCAAAATTATTTAACCCCTGAAATACCGCAGTGACATGTTATTTGTTTTGGATTTGCGTGCAAATAAGAAGCTGGAATGTACTATCTGTGCCATGTTTGCCAGCTGTTTCTATCAAAACCCATTTTGGGCTGGGGTAAATAGATATAGGTACCATAGAAGAGTTCCCCCTTGTGAGGATCATCTTCGAAATAAGTGGTCCAAAACGATTTAACCCCTGAAACACCCAGTTACTTATTCAATTTGTGTTGCATTTGCTGTAAGCGAATAAGCTGGAATGTGCTATCTGTGCCATGTTTGCCCACTGTTGTTCTGTTAAAACCTGTTTTGGGCTGGGATAAATACTCATGTGCTGACTCTGCTGGCGTGTTCACGGGCTGCAGGAAGAGGGTGACAGTCGTCCAACAATCGCCTGTGAGTCATGGCAGTAACACGGGGAGGTGGGAAAGTGGGTGTGTGGACTTTCCCCCTCTCTGAATGGCTGAGAGGTGAGTCTTGGCAGATTGCTAGCCCTATAAAAAAATGCTTTGCTGTTTCCTCAGGTCTGCCCACTTAGAAGCAACGAGAGTGCGGAAGCTTTGATCCAGGACCGGGAATCAGGCGAAACAAAGAGTTTCATAGCGAGACAGAGAGAGCGGGGAACCCTTGGGCAGACCCCGGCGTATTGTGAAAGAACAGGCTAGTTAGCCTACAGAGTAGGACGGTGATCCGGGTCGTGCGGGTTGCGACGACTGGGATAACGCTGCCGAGTGCAGCACCTTTTATTTGTAGTTTTATTACTGTTTTATTTTCCATTGTTCTTTTCGCCTTCTGTTTTCATTATTATTTCTTTGAGCACCTGTGAGTGCGCTTGCTGTTCACGTACCAGCTGTGGTATTTCCGTGGTGCTGTCTATCATTGTTGATAGGCAGCCCACGGTCAACAGTGCCCTCTGCCGGAAAAAACAAGAACTGTTTGCAAATAAAACTGGGCACCTGTGTGGTGTTTTCAAGTACACCTGTCTGTCTCCTAGTCAGTGAATTATCCACACCCCTTCCACAGGGTGACATAGAGGGATTCCCCCTCTGTGAGAATCACCTTTGAAATAAGTGGCCCAGAGTGATTTAACTTCTGAAACACCCCAGTTACTTATTCAATTTGCATTAATTGGAAAACATGCCAACTTGCTACCTGTGCCATGTTTGTCCTCTGTTTCTGTATCAAAATCCATTTTGGGCCGGGGTAAATAGACATAGATACATTTTGCCACAATTACATTTTAAATCCTCCATATCTTAACCGTAATACAGTTTAAAATCCTGCTGACAAGCCTCCATTCCTGATTGTAATCTCGTTTTAAATCTCGCAAACTGAGTCTCCAGTAGAAATGTAGAAATGTGCTGTCACTCAGTAGTTGGGGCGGTTTAAAGTATTCAGAGTGAATCAAGTCAGGAAGGGGGGGGGGGCATTTCCTAGCAACACTGTGGAATGTATTTATTATTATTTTTGTAGTAGGTTTTATTTTTTAATGGGAAGAGGGTAAAGTCAACATGAATTAAGTAACCATTTCCAGTTTTTCCTGTGTTTATTTGCTATCCACCGATTTTTGCTTTTTTTTCAGGTGTGTTTTATCGGTTAAAATTGAAAATCAGAACCCTATGTATATCAGAAATAAAACTGAAACTGTGAGTAGTTGAAATTGAATGATCAAACCATTTATTTTTGTACAGTAATTAATCAAATAAAATCATAAGTGAGGGAAGGGAACTGGAATTCGAAAATGAAATAACATGATTACAGGTAGTTTTTGTTTGCCTTTATCCTTCCCCTCTCTCTCTTGTTATCTATCCATGCACACCTTTCTCAATCACTATTGTCTTCGCACTCTCCCGGTCTCTTCCACACACCCCCTTATATCCCCTCGCTCACTCCCCCTTCTCACCAAACCTGCACTCCAATTACCCCCCCCCCACACACACATCCACATACAACATGCAACCCTTGCACGCATGCACACCCACACAACATGCAACCCCCTGCACACACCCAAACAACATACAACCCCTACAAGCATGTACATCCAAGCAACCCCCTGCACACAACCACACAACATGCAACCCCCTGCACACACGCACACCACATGCAACCCCTGCACACATGTAATCCCAAGCAACCCCCTACATGCACACCCACACAACATACAACCCCTTGCACACACACACCACCATGCAACCCCCTGCATGCATACCCACACAACATGCAACCCCTGCACGCATGTTCACCAACACAACATGCAACCCTTGCACACACACACACACCCTCTACACTATCCTGATTCTTTCCCCTCAGGATTGCTACAATATTAAGGAGCACTTCTTTATTTACTTTTTCATACTGTTTTTTAAACAACTAAAATAATTGTAATTGATTTATATTACCTAGCTTTCAAGTAGCAAATGACAAAGGTTTTAACTGTTAGGTAATGTAATCCTAAAATTGTACATCCCTGTTGTAGTTTACCACAATGGTTTATTAAATGGGAATTTTAACTTCAGATTTTTGAAGAAATTAACATGTTGTCTTTATTTTTTCCATTTTTTTCTAATTCTGTGTAGTTCAAACAACTTCACTGCTCAGTATGTTGTTTTGTATTTGAGATAAAGATTATATTTTTGAAGATGATGCACGGACTAAAACAATTGACACAAAGTAGGAAACAAATGACTGTAAAATTAGAAAGTTGGCCTATAGGATTCGATAAACACAAAAAATATATAATATGGCAAATTAATTTCTGAAAATATACCTTAAACAGCTTCCACGGTACATTTTTTATTTGTTCTGTCACTGGAATGCAAAATTCTCATTTATAGTTTTTCTTTTAGCTGTTTTCTTTTCATATATTTACTTTTTCTTTTTAATATGTATTCTATGGTTTGTGGCTGTAGGATTAATTAACAGTCTATCATAGTCTGTTTAAAACTGCTCCAAAACCTGTTCTATTCACAGGCTTTGCTGTTTTCTTGTCTTGACTGGATTTATTGACATTGATAGAGTGCTTGGTATGAACGTCATTTGAAAGATCTGCCTGTAATATGCTGTTATTTGATTGAGGATTAATGCATTGAAAGGTTACCCAAGGGCTCTTTGCAAGATACATTCCTGGGGAAAAAAATAAAATAAATAAAATAATGAAAAAATATTTATTATTGAATCATGTGGTTCCAAGGGATATAAGGGGTTCTTTATTAAACCCCAAACTTTCGCACAAAATACACAATTCTATCTGTTATAGATGTGTTTTGGGGTGCAGTGAGAATTGTTTTTTGTATATCATGGAGAAGTTCACTTTTCATAGTCATGTATGAAGTAATTTCTTCATAATGGAAAATATCCATTGCATTTTTATATTTTAAGATAAGTAAATGGTACAGATTATTATTACAACACACTCTACCTTTTGATCCACAGACAAAGAAGCAGAAAGATAAATATGTATGTGTGTGCGTGTGTGTGTGTGTGTGTGTGTGTGTGTGTGTGTGTGTGTGTGTGTGTGTGTGTGTGTGTGTGTGTTTGAGAGAAATATGAGTGACACAATCATTCCACTTTCTAATATAGGCAAAAGTTTCACTTATAGTTACGTTTTGTTATTGCTATAATAAATGACTAAATAATCAATTGACTGCAAACCTTCAATGGCCCACAGCTAGTGTAAGTTGTATTATTACCCACTTACATTCACAATAAAAGTTTTTATATGCAGGTGTTGGACAAACATATCATAACCTACAACAACATTGTTAGCAATGGCGATTAGCCTTGTTAAGGGCGATTCATCCATAGTACAATATGATCAAATATACCTTATTCACTACATATCATAGGCTGAAATAATATTTACCATGCAACAATGTAAAAAGAAAACGGGTACCTCATTGATAAAGTCGTGAAACGTGGCATCTCTAATGTAACCTGTTAATGCTATAATATTGCTATATTGCGTTTGGATTTCAACAACCTTATTTTTATTATTTTTTTTTTAATTTGTGTTTTTATTTTCAAAATGGAAACTCGAGGAATACAATATAGAAACATGATCAGTCTAGAGAGAGATGATCTCGGAACACGCTTTGAGCTCTGTTGGGATTCGAATATCACAGTCAAACCAGTTTTCAGAAATAAGGCGAAGGGGTTATGGCCAGCTTTTTGCAACGTGTTTCATTAGGCAACACATAAATAGGCAGGCCTAATTAAAAAAGACAACCCATCAACATATTTTACTGTAGGGAAAACTAATGGTACTTTATAGGTACAATTTCCCCGTATTGTGGATAATTGGCGTTATTAGCCTTGTAAAACTAAAGGTTTAAACCGTCGGCAACAGATTATAAGCACATTTTATTATTCATAGCCTGAACTTTACAATAGTGTTTATTGTGGTAAATCTTGTGTTATTACATCTAGGCTAAAGTCTAAAACAATTCAAATAAGAACGGGTGTGTTTTGAAATATTTTCTACAAGATTCATATTTAATTCTTAAATATTTAGTTTTACAGTATACAAAAATAATAATCGGAGCATTTTAGCCCAATTAAAATGCATATTTGACAGCTCACAATAATGCGTGAATGAAAATGTTAGGGTTAAAAAAAACTAAATCAACTTAAAATGTGGAGATCGGGCTGTCCACATTACTGATGTTTCGTTTTCATCTCATTAGTTGTTTTTTTCTTTAATCATAGGAGACCTCCGACATTATCAGTATTGGCTACGCCAAATGATTTGAATGAATTTGTAAGTAACCAATTATTATAATAGTCACTGGCTTCTATCCTTAACTGTGTGTAGTCAGTAATCAGAAATTACAACGTTGTAATTTCTGTCAGTAAAGCAATGGGCTCAAAATGAGAATGTGTTGTTTTGAGATTCATACCTTTACGGGTAAATTGAATTATTCGTTAAGTGAAGAAAATGCAATATGTGAATTGAATAAGCAACACATTGTAACCTTCATAACTCTAATTGTAGCCTGAAGCACTAGCATTTATAAATACATTCTTTAAAGACATTAGCGATAACACGTAGGCTATGCAATGTCTTTACCGAGTTTAGGCTATTCCTGCAACGCTAACGATTTAAGTTTTAATATCAAAAGATTGTGATTGGCTTTGCTTGACAGAACCATCAGGGTTGAACTTATACACACTCCTGTTAATTCGTTAATTAGCAGTGAGGCAGGTGCTGGCAATTACAGGCTGCCAATTTAGACTTTTAGAGAACCTGTATCGAGTAAACGGCATGCCAGGATTGGGGGGGTGGTTTTGTTTGAGTATCAGCGGTTAGTCTATTTGAGGGGTGTCTGGCCGTCGTGAGTGAAGGGAAGTGATGTGTTTTAAAACTGCAATACTATTGTTTTCTGTACTGTAAGCTGGGTGTATTACTGGTCTTAACTACACCGTGTAAACTTTGTTATACTATGTTACTGAACCTCTGTGTGGATCTGTGAGAGGCAGACACAACGCTTCAGCCTTTGGTGGGGGGTTGTATCTGTAGGCTATGTTTGACTTTGCTGTGTTTGTGTATTGTTAATTTTATTAGTTATTGTAAGTTATCACTCTAATTGAATATTAAGTGCACGTTATGATTTATGGCTTATTAAGCAATTTTCTTTACACTGGTGAAGATTTGCAGTGGGTGTGTCTGCTCCCTTCTCTTATCCAGCACCCGGGGGGAGGGAGACATTAACTTAAATCGACTATTGCATTTGCCTGTGTGGTTTTTAGAGCTCTAATTGCCTGTTTTTAACTGTGTATTAATAAACTACTTTTCATGAGTTGATGCTCCTGTTGTCTTTGTGCTGTGACTTCAACACAATCTCTCCTCCTTTACAATATTAATTGATTCCGATCCCACCGGTTAAACAGAGTCGGTGGCAGCGGCATGCAGCGATTGTTTTAATCCAGTAAGCGATAAACAGAGGGTTTATTACAATATGTGATGTTTATTCTGTTAATGGCGTTTGTGCTTCTATTCCCAAGTTATTAAAACAAACCAAGTTGAATTCTTATTTTTTTTTTTTTTTTCTGCACACGGAAATCAAAATAGAATTACCTGTACATATTTTACAATACGTTAAAGCTGACAAGGGATTACATTTTATAGTGCGCTATTTTATGTGAGTTGATAACGCTAAAGTCGGATTCCAAGCGTTCTTTTGATTGTTTAATATTAGAGCAGATTAGCTGCGGTGTTTTTGTCAGTAGACGCGCTATGGTACGGAGAGCCCTGTTGTAGCAGACCGACGCTATGACATTCCATGGCTCCAGAAGTACTTTAAGTGAAGCTGAACTGACAAAGATGGAGAGAAAGCTCCGCACAGAGCATAAAATCACTTTAAAAGCTGCGTCTTTGAAAAACAAAAGCCGGGTTCCAGTGTGTGCTTACAGATAAGACCACTAATGAAACATATTTGTGCGGTCTTTATCGTCTGAGTTAAGATCTGTGACAAATAGTTTTATCCAGGAGTGTCTTGGTGAGCAAGTATTCTGTGGCTACTAAACGTGACTGTGTATCTGTGCTATTAGGAAGTTATTGGTGTGATTTGATTTGCCCCAATAATAGTCCAATACACAAGACAAATGCACTAAACCCTTAAACGTTTAATATGTGTGCTATTGTGGGGTAAAACCCTGTGTAAAAATTATAGATACATGTTATGTTTTGTAAGGGAGTCTAATAAACACACCCTACAAATAAGTTAAGCCTTGGTTTAAGGTATTATTTTGTATTCATTTTTTTTTTTTCATGTAGTCCCTTTTAAATGCAGAATACAGCCATGTGTCTAAAATTAAGTTTCAAAGTCAGGCAGACAAGAATGATTTGACTTCATGTTATGTTGACATTTATTAGTTAAACAGGGATGAAACCCAGCAATTTAACTTAATTACATTACAAATAGATAAATATTCTGTGCCTGGTTAATTGATAAAAACAAGGAAAATAGGGTTGCCTGGTGGGGAACTCAATTATTTTTACCTGGCAGCTCAGACAGTGTAAGCTAGATTTGTAGTCCTTTATGTGAAAAATGCAAATAATTTGTACATTGAAGCAAACATAATTAAGCATTTTATTAAGTCTCCTGTATTAACCCATTGCTTCAAGTTCCATCAGACACAAAATGTAAAGCTTACTGTAAATAAATGTGTTTTGCTTGAAGGCTTATATTTTAGCCATTGTTTGCTGTGATAAAAAAAAGAAAAATCTAAAATAGACGCCAGTATGATTTAAAAAGTTTTAAGATGAAGTTGTCAAATGATCTATAGACTTGAAATTGATCTGACAACAAAAGGAAGAATGAAGAAAAACAGTATCCGGAGAGCGATGAGGTTTAATAGTTTTGTTTATTAAAACACCAAGACCAGTTAGGCCTGTTGTACAAAACTACTGTAACATGTGATACTAATTATCAAAAACTGAAAGAAAAAAAAACATGTACATAAAAGGTTGACTTTCAATTCTTGGCGTAGGGTTCATGTTTTTTTTTTGTTTTTGTTTTGTTTTTTTTTGTTTTTTTTAACAGATCAGCTTTATTTCCATATATTAAAAAAAATAATATCATCGTATTCATTAAATGTTTTAGTAACACATAGTAGCCAACATTTCAATATGCTATGTTTTTAATATATGCAAACTGTAATGTATAAACAATTGTTTGGTCATGGATTTAACTGTATCGTTGCAACCGTAATGAATACACGATACTGTATATGCTTTAATGCTTGTGATCACATTTTAGTATAACTAAAAATGAGGTCCATACATTATAAAAGTTCAAATATATTACTTAACTAAAATACAATTTTAAATATTTAATTTTTGAGAAACATCAAAAGGTGCTTCAAGTCAACCAAATCACAGACCTAATGGGGGGGGGGGGGGGGATACAAGAAATGATTGAACATATAAGTATAATAATAATAAAAAAACATTTTATTGCATTTTCAGAACTCTCGATAGGCAATATATCGTTCAGTATTTACATGTTGATAAACATTATAAAACGACTTTAAAAACAAACAATGTACTTAAAAAATATACCCCAACTTTTTATGGAAATAATGGAGAGTTCATATACGTTATATATGTCAGTGTTGTCGGTATGGTTTTCAATATACTTTACATATGTCAGTGTTTTATATTGGTACGGGGGTTTTCCTGCGTTGTATAAAGTCGTGTGTTATTTATTGCAGGAGTATACACGTATTTTGTTTGTGGCCAAACAGACGATCTTTAAAATATTCAAAATATAACCACTGGGTGTCAAATATAATCATGTGTGTTTCAATATTATTTGAAACCCATATGATTAGCTTTTTTTCTGTGCTGTATAGAACGAAAGAATGAACCCTGTCTCAATTAATTGTGGAGTAGTGCTTAGGGGCTCTGAACTCTTGACCACGAGGTTCGGGCGTTCAATCCCAGGTCGGGTACAATGCTGCTGAACCCTTCAGCAATGTACTTTACCTAGATTGCTCCAGTAAAAACCCAACTGTATAAATGGGTAATTGTATGTAAAAAAAAAAAAAAAGTGATATATTGTAAGTCGCCCAGGATAAGGGCGTCTGCTAATAAATAAATAATAATAATTCAGAAACATCCTGTATAATTAATTATTAAAGCGCTCAAAAGTAATTTAAAGACTTTTTTTTAAATTAATCATTTTTGGTAGGACGCGTTAGCCAAGCCACCTGGAAAAAAAAAAAAAAAAAAAAAAAAAAAAAAAAAAAATCTGACAAAAAAGAAAACCAACACTCCAAATCTTAAATAACTACATAAAAAAAAAAAAAAAAAAAAAACAACAACAAAAAAAAAAACGTCTTAAATTGCAGACACAAACCTTTCCATATTGCCGGAATACGTTGCATGCCTAATATACGCGTTCGTGCTCGGGATTTGGCTGCTACTATTATATTGTGCTAAGGTTGTGTACTGACCAGGGGACAGTCTTCCATAAAGTTCCATATTGTCATTTGTCATTGAAGGTGAATTGGGTATTCCCAGACGGCAGGAAGTTCCATAAATCTGACTGTTCCCCTGGGGGTATGCAGTTTGGTTCATGGACAGGTGCCCATTTGCCACAGAGTACGAGTAGGACACTGGGTTCGACGACCTAGAGAGCACTGACCCCCCACAAGAGGGGGCTTGGTAGCCGACTCCTCCAAGGTTACACGAGCTGCCAACTGATGCCAGGTCGGGACTGAAGCTCCTGCTGGGTTGCTGGATTAAGTCTGCCCCAGAGGTTAGACCACCGTGATGTCCTATGATGGTATTGATGCTAAACACTCTAGCCTGGCTGGAGTTAAAGCTAGGGGAAGACGTCGGGTAGTAAACCGATGAGTGAGGTGCAATCTGTTGGCTGTAAGAGGGATTCACAGTCACGTTCGGGTACATTGAATTGGCATAGCCGGATCTGGACATTTGCATGGGCGCAAAGACAGGCGATTCGTGGACATAGGCTGGATAGGTGGTAAAGTTACAACGTTTAAACCTCTTCCTTCGTCTCAGGAAGCTGCCGCTGTCGAACATATCTTCAGCATTGGGGTCTAGGGCCCAGTAGTTGCCCTTCCCAGGGCGCCCGGGTTCCCGGGGTATCTTAACGAAGCAGTCGTTTAGGGTGAGGTTGTGTCGAATTGAATTTTGCCACTTTTTGGAGTTATCCCTGTAAAAGGGAAACCTTTCCGTGATAAACCTGTAGATGCCCCCCAAAGTAAGTTTCCTTTCTTGGGAGTTGGCAATCGCCATTGAAATGAGGGCAATGTAGCTGTATGGCGGTTTGCCCCTCTGGAGTGGTCTTTTTCTTCTTCGGCCCTTTGGAGGATCTTCGGTGTCAGTGTGTGGCGTTGTAATGGAGACATTGGGCGAGGTGTCTTTCTCCACTTTCACAACAGGCATGCTATCGTTGCTATTAGCAATGTTCTGGTGATATCTGGATCCCACGGAGTGTACCTTATAAGGAGACTGTTGCCTTTCTGCAGTCATTTGTCAGCGATGATTGATTCAAACACAGGTGCACACAAGCATACGGGGTTGTTTCCCAGTTTATGCCGAAAATGCGACAGTATGGAGAACTGTGTCACAAGATAGCTTTAAGGAGTCCGCGCAGCAAGTAGAAAAATATTCCAAATGTAAATAAACGTACTCGGTGTTACTCTGAAGGCAATCCAGAGAATGCAAAGCAGCCTGAGCAGAAGCCGAAGATCTGTGGAAGTGGATGTGTGCACTGTACAAGTTCTATCTTTATATTTAGCCCACTGAAATACAGAGATTTCGGTAATGGTGAGGCGTGGAGTAACCTGAGGTCTTCTTTACCTGTTGCTGGAGGTCACTCCCACATTATTGCACATTTTAAAGTGACAGATACCTTTACGTATATTCAATACAATCACAGGTATTCCAATATTTATAAGCACATAATTTCAACACATTATTATTATTATTATTATTATTATTATTATTATTATTATTATTATTATTATTATTATTAACTACTACTATTACCACAACCAATAATAATAGTAGTAAGAAGAAAAAAGATCACGACACATTTCTGAAATGAGAAGGCTGTATTCTGTCCCTTACAAAAACAAACAAAATTTATTAAGTACATCTGTATATCTTCAAATGATATATTCAAATAAAAGCTGTAATTGAGGTTAATTGTGCAGTGTTTTGTTTGACATCTATTTTTTCCATTGTCGTTTTCCATTTAAAATATACGTAAAATATACGCAATATATTTTACGTATATTTTAAAATATAAGATAACAACGTCACCAATGTTTTCTATATCACTTTTGAAAAAAGCAAAAGTTTTATCCCAATCACTTGACCATTTTCATTGTGACTAAAATATTTTCAATATATGTCTATTTACAAAAATATTATATTTATTACAATATACAATAACACAGTATAATACATTATTACCCTTTTGTTTGAATTATGCAATTTAATTAATGGGTTATTCTCGAGATGAGAGCTCTACTAGCCCAATGCCCCTAAATTAATATTTGTCAGATATAATATATATATATATATACTATATAATATTATATAAATATTAAGATATATATATATATATATAATATATAATATATACCCACTGTTCCTGTATATATATATAATATATATAAGATATAATATATTTCTGGAAGACCTTCATTATTTGATTTACTTAAATCTTTAGATTAGTACATCTTTTAAAATTTCGTTTTAAATCTGACAACTGCAACAAAATTCACCTCTACATATGTATACGTTATAGGAACTTTTTTTGAAAAAAATTTTAAAGAACAGCAAATAATAATAATAATAATAATAAAATAATAAGAATAAGAATTTTCTACTTGTAGCAATTCAAACAAGTATATCACACACACACACACACACACACACACACACACACACACACACACACACACACACACCTGGCATTATTCAAATGATTTTATTAAATAAAGAAGTGTATGTTGTCGTTGTTGTTTTTCTCTCTTTAAAAGTGCACTTTCATATATTAAGGACACCCTGCCCTACTGTTATTACAAGTGCAAACGGAAAACAAAACTACACAGCTTAAGCAACCTGAGTGTGGATGTCAAAGTTGCTTAAGGCTGCACAAAACCTTTTAATAATTAATGTGATTAGTGTGACTAATTATAGATTTAAAATTAAAAGTGGTGACAAATCCTAAATCCCTTCATTCCTAAGGGCGTGTGAATATGTCCGTTTAGTACCTAATACTATCTTGCCATGTTTTTAAAAGACATGCCCATAGTGTATTGTATTGATCGGTAGCCTACTGTCAGAAAACCCTCGTTTATTACAGCATACCTAAGTAGCCTATTCCATAATCCTTAGATTGAAACATGGATCCAAGCTAGTTAATGTAGGGTCACAGGAGCAAAAATTGTTTGTGTTGTTAACCCCATAATGGTCTATAGTCAATACTCAACAGATTTATTTATTTTTTTATGTTTATTAAACAAGAGTTTAATAGGTTGCAGATTTCACCTTATAGAAGAAACTGTTCCTCTTGAGTTGAATAAGTGACCTCAAGAGAGCAAAAAAATACTGCCCACTGTATGCTACCTTTTCAACCCTCGAGGCACAGTTTTCCAGTATAAGCCTCAACTCCACACATGCTCCCTCTGAAAATGTTATGCCTTCTCAAAATAATGAAAATATAATCAAGTTATATAAAATAGCACAAAAATATTTGAGTTTACTATCCTTCAGACTTGGCCTTTTCACACTTGCACACCCAAGCCGAGCCCTCACGGTACGACTATTTTCACACTTGTATTTTATCGAGCTGATCAGAGCCGGAACCGAGAAACTCTGGCCTTGCAAGATATCTGATACTGGCTTGGTGCTGAGCAAGGCTGGGGGCGGGCTTAACTCGTACTCTCCAAATAGATAAAGTCTACCAAAAGATTTCACAGGAATTGAGAAATACAGGACTGAACCACAGCGCAAAACAGTATTGTGAAAAAGTAAAATAAAAGTAAAACAGGATTACAAAAAAACTAAAGATCATAACAATAAAGCAGTTCAGACCGCAAAAAAAAGAAGTAAACATTATGATTTAATGGACGCGGTTCTTGGTCACAGACCTGCAATTTAAAAAAAAAATGCCGTATATTAACACTGCATGTATAAAAAAAAAAAGTTGTAAAGAAAAATTTTAAATATGCTACCTTTAGATTTTGTTTTTAATAGGCCTGTAAGGTTTTAAAGTTATTATTATTAGTAGTAGTAGTTAATCTAACTTTAATGATTAAATTACATTATTATTCAGTTTGTATTTGCATTCAAAAACATGTGAAAAACATATACAAACAAGAAATATTTACATTTTTTCACAGCACTGTTTCGAGGTGCACAATGTTTAATTTGTGCCGGGGCTTGCTGAGGCACTGCCCCGGAACCTCTAGACGTGCAGAGTCATATTCCTGGTACCTCTAGTTAAAAATCTCATAAATGCTTTCTTTTTAAAATTTTAACACAGTTGTATGAAGTCTGCAAGTTATTGCGTGCATGTTTGTAGCCTACTTTATGATTTCCATTACATGGGAGTAGACGTTAAAACTTCATACTGATTTGAACTCGGCTCTGGCCAAGATAAGCAGCAACTAAGACGTAGCTTCATAGTAAACTAATGTGATCCATCTCCATCCATTTGCATTTCTTTCCATCTCATGATGTACATATCCGCCTGCCTGGTGTTGATGGCTGAAGTGTAATGCTGGCTCCAGGGATCATCTTATTTTGCCTCCCCAGCACACAACGGCTGCGATGCTGGCTCCAGGAATCAACCACAGTGTGGTCTCCCCAGCGCATCAGCATGACAACCATCTGGATTGAACTAAGCAGGGTACATCTTTGGGGTCTTCAAGTGGGCACCTTCCATCCTCAGTGTTTCATCGACTAGCCCACGACACCTGAAGAGGGCTCGACTGTGATTCTGGCATCCCAGCATCACCCCCCCTCCATTCCCCACTCAACTCAGCCCAGCTTACTTACCCATAAATCAGTTTTGCTTTCTTCCTATTGTGCTTGAGATCCTCAGCCAGAATCTTTCCATCTCAACCACAGCCAGTTGCTGCTCCTTTCTGCTGCTTCAGCTAAGTTCTTGACTGTGAGATGCAACTCTTGGCCACCGAACCCAACATCTCTGAGAAACCGGGTTGTAGAGTGTGCCACAAATCCTCGACAACCCACCTCCACTGGGTAAACCCGGACTCTCCATCCTCGCTGTTCTGCTTCAGCAGCTAGCTGAGCGTATCAAAGTTTCTTCCTTTCATACGCCTCATCCACAGCATCCTCCCATGGTACTGTTAACTCTATCAGATGCACAAGACGTGCTGATTCAGACCACAAGTCAATGTCTGGTCGAAGGTTAGTGGTGGCAATCTCAGGTGGAAAAATAGGCCGTTGACCAACATCTGCCAGTATCTTCCAGTCTCTAGCAGCTTCCAGTTCTCCTAGGCAAGGCTTGGTTTTAACACATTTTCTTGGTGGTTTCTCTCCTAAGTTGAGGAATATTGTCTTTTGTGTGTAATGCTTTGATGGCACTGGTGGCAACTTGTTGGTCAGGATACGCTTGTCGATCAATGCTAAAGCCAGACATCACAGCACCTGGTCATAGCGTCAAGTAAACCGTCTTTGACTAAGACCCACCTTACATCCTGTCAAAATGTGCCAATGTTGTAGGTGACGAACACAAAGGACATGAGGGATCCTTACCGCCTCTCTCCGACCAAAGATGTCCGCCTTGCTCTGCCCAAGGATGTCCACCTCGCTCTGCCCAAGGATGCCTGCTCCGCATTGCCTTGGGATACCTGTTGCTCCGCATCGCCTGGGGTTGCCTGCTGCTCCGCATTGCCTGGGGAGCTACCAGTTAAAGGGTACGAGAGATAAGTGGAGCTCCCACTGCAGCCTCCCGAGGGTCCGCTGCTGCTGCTGTCGCCTCCCAAAGGTCCGCTGCTGCCATCGACTCCCGGAGGTCTGCTGCTGCTGTCACCTGGGGTCATGACTCTGTTTCTCCTGGGGTCGCTGCCGGCTCCGCTTTGCCTGCAGTAGCTGTCAACCTGCTTTTCCACAGGAAATACTGTGACTGGAGCCCAACAAGGGGGAGCTGCCGGCTATGAAGAAGGGGGGAGAGGTCAGGAGACCACCTTCCCCCACAGCACTTTCGCTGCAGGGATTGTGGTGGCTGGAGCCCCACAAGAGGGAGCTTCCAGCAACAGAGAAGGGGGGAAGGTCAGAAGACCACCCCCACAGACAGCTAGGCAGTTGCCAGGATTGCCTTGGCCACTACGGCTGTTGGGGTGGGAGGAGGACCTCCCACTGTGGCCGCCACCTTTGGCTCAGTGCTGCCTGTGTTCCTGGGCCAGGACTACGACCGAGACTTTGGGACTGAGGGGGAGGAGGCCAGGTTTGCTGCACACAAGGGGGGGCATATGTGGCGGAGTGTCCCGACCCTTTATGTTTATTAGTGTTTTATGTTGTATGTAGTGTGTGAATGTTGGTGTTTATGTATAAAATACACAGGATATAAATATGGGATATGAGCATGATTGTTATAAAATTTTGTACTTAGACATGAGGACTGCACAACTCACGCCACGTGAATGTTTAAGTGGGTAATGATATGTGAGCACGGGAGTACACAGATTAGTTCACATGCTGGGATTCAAGTGAATAATTAATTGGTAATTGAATCCCAGCACAATTGTATATATAGATGCACAAAGCACTCACTCTGGGTTGTGTGTTCATTAGTGGAGAACGGGTGGAGTTAGGACAGAATTAACCCTTTGCCGTCCTATCTTCCTTTTCCTTTTCCAGTCCAATGTAGGACCCTATCTGACATCATCAAAAAGACATAAAGCCCAGGTCTCTAGTTGTTTTTTCTCTGGAAAAAGCAGAGAAAACCTTTCAATGGCCAAGTGAGACGGATAGGAGCCTAATGAAGCCGAAAAAAAGGAGAGGCCTATCTGATAGCCCCATGCACCACAGAGATAACACAGACATAAACAAAGGAGATAGCTGCTTCTGCATCTGGCGCTCAAAGAATATCATAGATATTTGCAGAGCTTTTTGAGAAGTTATAGTAATAAAATAATGACTTGGATCGCATTATTGAGAAGTTTGGTGATAAAATGAATGATCAGGAGAGGATTTATCAGTATGCACATCAATAAAGAGGTATGTGAAAAATACAGCAAACAAGGGGTTGCAGCATGGAGTGTACTTTTGTGATTCAGTGCCTTTTACTCTGAAAAAAAAATCTTTTAAACAGCTCATGTAAAATAGACAGCATGTGTGAAAATAACTTGGACCTGACAAGCACTGAATAAATGGACCACTAAGGGTTAAAAACTAAAATAAACAATTGCTACGACACGCTGGAAGTGCCAGCGCGGTACTTGTTTGTTGGGTTCATCCTTGTCTGTTTTGTCTGTCTGTTTGTTTGGCCAACACACCCCTTATTTTCAGTGTTGTGTGTTTTGTTTAAATCTTTTGTTTGTTTTATCATTTAATAAAATACTGAGCGCCATGGCTCAGTTTCACCCGCCAGTCAGAGTTTGGAGTCTGTGTTCTTCCGGGTCTGACGTCACCACTACAGCCATCCTGTTCACATGTCATCATTTGCGAAGACTGTAACTCAGTAAGTTTCCACACTCCTCCTGTCTTCGTTAATGAGGTGTGAACTCAAAACCTGTCATAGTAAGGGAAAAAATCAAATAACCTCAAGTGTACTTTTATTTACTATATAAGGCATTCTAAAAACAATAACTGTTTGACCACAAGTTCCTCTTCGGATTAAATTGAAATCAAAGAGGTTTTTTTTTTTCGTTCAATGAAAAGTAATACTATAATAATAATAATAATAATAAACTCAAATGTCTTCTCAGTTCATGAAAATTAGTAATGTGTTACAATTAAATCTAATTCTGGATCTTAAGTCATATATTTCCATATGGTCATATAGATATAGTAATATGTTTTGAGATCACACCTCGTTGCTGCAGACTGGATGTGTGCAGAAACTTTACTGAGCTACAGTCTTTGCAAATTATGATGTCCTGGATTTTTGTATGATTTTTGTTGTTTTTGTATGAAAATCTGTTTTGGGCAGGGCTAAATATATATGGGGGACATAGAGGGGTTCCCCCTCTTTGAGAATCAACTTTAAAATAAGTGGGCCAAAGCAAGAGTGTCTAACTTTGTTTAATAGTGAGGGGCAAAAGTTTTTTTTTGTTTTTATTTTTACTGTTCAATATATTTCCAGTTATGGTTTTTGTAATAGTAAACCCACAACATTGGACAGGTGATTCAGCATAAAATATAAAATATTTACTAACTGAGCATTTACTAAGTACAAACACAAGTAGCATCACATGGCAGAGCCAGTTCCCGTGGCATATCTGCACAGTGCTGTACAGAACCTATAATACCAACATGCAGCTTATTAAAGAGACGTGCTAAACAAACAAAAACATTTACAACATGTTATAATGTGGCTTGTTTATTGATAGATATATTGACATATGTATGTTAATAGTTAAAATATTCCTTGCTTAACTTTATTTTAAATGTAGGGCTGGATGCTAGAGAATGTTTTTCACGTTTTGTCAGCTGCTATGAGACCATCAGAAAGTGAACACTCTATATATAATGCTTGGTGCTGATAGGTTGAAACAATAAGCAACCGCCCTCACATTGCAATGCTTAGTAACAATTGGTTGAAACACTAAACGCCAGCCCTCGCACAGCCGATTCATAACAATATTACAGGCAGTGTAGATCAACCATACACTGCTTATACATAAGAGTACAGTTGTGTTTGGCCGCACTGACAGCACTTCCACTTCCTGTATCCTTAGGCACCAAAATAAATAAATAATTAAAAATTGATGTGCCAAGTATGTGAAATTTACTTGAACCAGATCAATAGAGTCGATAATATACTGAAACCTGAGATTTTACCAGGCCTATATCATGAGCACTGGCATAGCCAAAACATTTTTGCCACTGGGGCAAAAATACAAATATCTCTAGAAACTTCAATTTTTGCCATGTGTTCCTATTCTGATTCAATTTTAATACAGCTATGGTCAAAAGTTTTGCAGCACCTGGAATGTTAGCATTGAGACATAATTAAATAAAACAAAAATATATGAACATAATTTATATATCTTATGTATCATGTAATCAAAGAAACTACAAAATGATATTGCAAAAGTCTAGCCATAATAGTAGTACAGTATTTCATGTTAGATTTTGAAATGTCACTTTTTAAAATTTGTGTCCACATATAGAAAACTACAAAGCAGTATGTAATTCAATATGTTATCGTAACATTATTCAGCAGGTTTAATTCGACTTTATGAAGCAAAATGTGTTAATTCTATAGGGTGATACAAAACTTTTGGCCATAGCTGTATGTCAATGCCTAAGGTTTAAATGTTCATAAAATGTAACCCCATATTGGCTTATTAAATAGCTAATATTAAATTACATTTTATGTTCAATAGCCTAGTTTTAAATGTTCATATTCTTTAACCCCCATTATCGCTTGTAAATTGTAATAAGGTAAATAACATTTTCATAAATTGAAAATATGTCGATATTGTAATTTAAATAAAGCTAATATATTTGATTTTTTTATGCTGTTAACACCGGTACCAAAATTTGATAAGTCTTTACCAGGGGTTTAATAAAAACTTATTATCAGTTTTTATTTATGAATAAATACAAAGTACCTGTGCAAATAACCACCATTAACCTCGCATGTTACCAATTTTATGGAGGTTTAAATGCACTGCCACCCAACCAAATTAAATAGGACTACCAGAATTCACAATGTTGAACCCCACAAGGACAATAAAGTCCTAACAAAGCACAGTTTACACATAATGCACAAAGTTAACCACAAAGTTTCACTTCCCCCACAATCAGGACAGGCACGCAGTTTTCCATTGTGGCAAAGTGATAATTAGTGTGCAGGTGTAGAGCAGGTGAAGCGCAGGTGCAGTGAGTGCTGTAGTGCTTGTGGTGAGGTAGTACCGGTGAAAGGGTTTGTTTATTTATAATTCAATGGTCTGATGACCAACCAGTAAATAATAAGGAGCTGCCAATACACACCAATGTGAATTGCACAGAAATAATAAAGGGTTGTAGTCCTGTAAAAAAAAGCACAGTGCCAAACACAATAAGACACAAAACATAGTCACAGGTCCAAAGTGAGTGCTGTAGTGCTTGTGGTGAGGTACAGTGTATTAGTTGTAGCAACAGTTAAGAACCCCTGAACACTTCCTTCATGGCACATCCACAACGCGCACCACAATCCCTGGATTTTGAAGAGCACTATTTCATGCACTTTATTTTTTGTACTATAATAAAACACAGACATTTTGGGAGCAATTACTGTCTGAGCCTTCACTGTATACACTGCACCACTTGCACAGAACTGCAATATTTTCATGTTTCTGTTTCCTTGCTGTACTTCTGCCTGCACCACTTCACAAACTATGTCTGCTTCAACACCCTTCTTACCACCAGTGTGGATAACAAAATGGAGTAATTTATTTAAAGAATTATAAACCTAATTACTTTAATTCACTCAGATTTTATAAACTTGCTACCATTAGAATATTGCCGCCATTTTTATTTAGTTATTTTTTTCTGGGGGAGGGAGGCCTTTCTCAAAACAGAGTTAGAGTTTGGGTAGATTAGTTTACCAATAAGAACCCTTCACAGCCATTTTAGCTCAAAGGTCAATGTCAAGGTCACCAACACATAGCGTGCAGGTTTATATAACCCTGCAAATGTGAAGTAAATACCTCTAGCATCCATAAAGCTTACATTAAGCATGGGCATGCCTTGCATAGGGTAATTTTACTTGTGAGACAGGGAGCCAAATGTTGATAATGAGTTATAGTGTAGTCCTCAAAAAAACTGAGAGAGGCAAGATTAGAACCTTCAGTTAGTATGTTAATTAGCTGGTTTGGGTTGTATATAAAAAGGTGGGTTTAATGGTTAATGAGTTTGTAGGACTCAACTTTAGCTGGTTCCTGAACACTTTTATGGCTAGGTTTCATGCTTTACAAGGATGGCGTGGGTCAAGTAGCAAGTGCACAACTGAAACGCCACTTAAAGAAGTGTTTACTAAGGTTTTAAAAATGTATTTTCACATGTATTAAGATGTTTCTGGAGATTTAAATATTCCAATAAACACTTTGTTAACCATCATGAAAAACTGCAAGTTGTCAACGTTTCCAATTTGCTCAATACCTGATGTTGAGGGTGCCTTGCTTTTGTTGTTTAAAAATTCCAGTGATTAGAATGGGACATTTACTTACAACTGTATTTGTAATTTAAATTTGATTTCAGTGTTACTGTAACTTGAACAAAAACTTATAGTATGCATTTGGCTTGGAATGAAGACGGCAGCCGAGCAGGCTGCCTCGGGAGAAGCGGCAAAGATGACGCCAGCATTGAGGGAAACGACAGAGAGCTGCTACAGGACGGTGGCGAGATCAATGCTGCCAGCCAGCAGGAACCCCGTCAAGGCAGGCCATTCTGCCTAGCGGCCTTGGTGAACTGGAGGAGAAGAGACAGCTGGTGACAGCTCTGGAGGGGAAGGCATTGCAAGTGCTGCTAAACCTAGACCCAGAGGAGCCATGTGACTTTAACACCCTCTCCACGTCTATCAAACGCCTTTTCGGGAAGGTGGAGCCCGTTGTCGGCTTGTGCAATTGTCTCATCATGCGTAAAAGGACCAGTGGCAAGAAACTCGGGGTCCTGGCTGCGGACGTGATGTACTGTGGACACAGGGGTATCCAGGTTACCCGCTGGCCCTACATGAAGACCTGCCAATGGAGGAAATCATACACGACCTGACCCTGCATGCTCTGACATCTCCCTAGAGGCCTTTACCCATGCCGAAATGGTCGAGGCCATGCTCGAAGAGGGTAAACGAGACCGGGCCCCCCCCAGTGATGGCCTGCGCGCCAGTGGAAGAGGTGGACAGCAACGGAGCTGAGGGTAGAGAAGCTGCTGAAACTGTGGGAGCCCTGGTCACTTGCAAGCCCGATGCTGTTTTCTGCAGCCCGGTACCATTGGCATCAGAAAGCGTCCAGCCAGCAGTGAAATGACAGCAGAATGGCATAGATGGGAGACTGCCGCTTCAACACCTTCCTTCTCCCCACTCCAAATTAAGGAGAGCGAAGCGGTGACACTGGTGGGCCATATCATCCAGGGTAACACTTGGCAATGGGAATCCTGTGTGTCTTCTAGAACCAACTGTGACTGACCCTGGTTCGTTAGAAGGAACGGGGGAGCAGTCACGCAGCATCAGTGGAAGGAGGAGGTCTCATCGTACGCGGAGGGGCAGTACCCGGCCCCTCCCAGAAGCAGATGATGACGCACCAGCGATAGAGCCAACAAGGGTTTCAATCTCCTCTGCTCCACCCACTGCAGCACTTTCACCACCCCATACACCAACTGCTATTGCAGGACTGCCCAACGTCACGGCTGTTCCAGAAACAGCAGATGCGGTGGAATCACTGTGACAGCGGAGCAAAGAACTCCTGTCTCAGAGCCAGCAGGACCAGCTACGGGAGCTACTGATGGCATTCCTGGACATTTTTGCTGCGAGAGCAGAGGACTGTGGGCACACCAGATTAGTCCAGCACAGCATCAGCACAGGGGACACGGCTCCGATATGGGCTCTTGCTGGTTTAACTTTCTTTTCAAAAGATAGCGTTCTCCATTGGCCTGGGTCTGTGACAGTTTACGGTAATGCCATTTGGACTGTGCAGTGCTCTAGAGACGTTCAAGCCCCTGATGGATTGGGTGCTCACCTGGAGTTCCACGGTCTAATTGTGACTTGTACTTGGACGACTTAATGGTGCACGCCACTACCTTCTCAAATGCTCTGAAGAACTTGCGGACTATGTTTGAGCGCATCCGAGAAGCATGCCTGAAGTGCAACCTGCTGGGGAAAGAAGCATACTTTCTCTGGCACACCGTTGGGGCAGACGGCATTGTCATAGACCCTGCAAGAGACTGTCCAGTTCCCGGAACTGTGACAGAGATTTGTAGTTTTTTGGGCCTGGCATCTTATTATCACTGCATTCTGAAGGACTTTACACAGGATCGCTAGGCCCCTGCACCGTCTGACTGAAAAATAGGGCTGGTTTGCCTGGAACACCAATTGTGTAGCCACCTTTGGAGAACTGCGGGAGGGCCTTGTAAAAGCCCCGGTCTTGGCATTCCCCGTTCCCTTGAAAACATTCATCCTGGATACGGAGCACTCTGAGTAAAACAGAGCATAACTATTGTGTTATTTGCCAGGATCTGTTGGCTGTAGTACAGGCTGTGTGCCACTTCTATTCCTACCTTAACTTCTGCGAGACCAAAGGACAGATGGCTCGCTGGATTGAAGCACAGCAGGGGTATGACTACTCTGTCCAGCACCGAGCCGGCCGCCTACACAACAACAAGGATGTCCTGTCCCGATTGGAGGAGTTGGTGGTGCAGCGGTCCCTGGATGAGCGGGTGTTGTCACTGTAGTTGTGGAGACCCTGCTTGAGTTGTGAGAGGGGGATTTCCAGCCAGCAGGGTCTGGATACTGAGCTGGTACCGCTGATCCACTGATTATCAGCTGGTCAGCATCCAGCCAGGGATGTGGTGTCAGCCCTCTCCCCAGAGGTAAAAGTGCTGGTGGTGCAATGGGAATGCCTCCAGGAAGTGTGTTGTGCCATGCATGAACAGATCCTGTGACAGGACAGAAACGGCTGCAAGTGGTGGTCATCCAAGCTCTTTGGGAGACCGTGCTGTGGGCTGTGCATAGCAGACCGGCTACTGGACAATTTAGGTATCACCAACACCCCGGGCCGTCTCTGTGAGCGGCTCTATTGGGGGCTTGAACTGCCCATCGCTGATATCTTGGGATCCTTTCCACGGATGGATCGGGGCAACCGGTATGTCCTCGTGGCCATGGATTATTTCACTAAATCGCTTGAGGCGTATGCCATTCCAGACCAGAGTGTCACCACCTGTGTCGCCTATTTGGGATTCTACAGATGCTGTACAGAGACCAGAGGCACAACTTTGAAGCACAAATGTTTCGGGAGTTGTGCAGGCAGCTGGGCATAAAGGAAACCCAGACAACAGTGGTTTAACCGGATGCTTGCATTTCCACTGGCCGCCTCCGGGACTCTCTGACTTTATTGTGGATAGTGGGCATTAGGCCGACAGGATGTTCGGCCCTGAGATTGTGGCTGTGTAACGTAGCCTGTTGGCAGTTCAGCTGCCGTGCCCAGAGTTAGCTTCTTCTGGAAAGGTGCTTGCATGCAAATGAGGAACAGAGGATGCGAGGATTGGGAACTGTTTTGGAGAAAAATGTTAATTGTTGTTATTGCGCTGTTTTAATTATTGTTCATAATTGCATTTATTGTCATGATTGTTGTGTTGTATTATTGAGATTGTTCAAGCCGTTCTGTGTTTGCCCTTGTTTGAGTGTGTGTCACCCTGGGAGTTGGTGTCACGCTCTGGGGTGGGTAGGGCCTGCCTGTGACTGTGTGAGAGAGAGTTTGTGGATAGTGCTAGCTGCTGTTTGCTGCCAATAAAAAATGTGAAGAGCCTTTTCATGCGTGTCAATTACTCCTGTGCTTGCAACAATACACCCTTATTTTGCTGGTCTCTTGAAATTTGAATTAACAAGAATTGACTCTATAAAATACATGTATATATTGTGGATATATTATGTTCACAAATGTTGTTGCGTTTATACTGTAGTAGACAGATAAAGTGAATGCTCTGCAAGTCTTAATGTTTCTGCTATTTCTATATGTAAAACACAAAACACAAGGAGCTCTATAGCTGTAGCTGACCTGGGCCACATTGTTTCCAAGATAAAAGTCAAAATAATTTGTTTCTGGTCTATGGTGAATTCTGCTATGAACCTCAAATATGATATGCTTCTGAGAAAAATAACACTCTTTATCTAGTAAAATATATGCTCCCAACTTTGTTTAAAAAAAATGAATACACTACCATGGCTAGCATATAGTATTTGAAAAGCATCTGCATCCAGTTATGCAAAAAAGCGAGGAACGTATTTGGTTAATAGCATCAGCATACAGGTGTGTAAATGCAATAGCACATAGCAGAGCTGCATTGATTATACAAATACATGGACCATTCAGTCTATGTTTGCCATAGTTGAGTATATTAAAACATTTGAGTCAAATATTATTTTTAGGTGTGGTATCCATATACTTTATTATAGCCACTACCTAGTTACTTTAATAGACATTTTACTGTTATCTAATCTAAAGAACCAAGTTATGACATCTCATTTTCAAATTTAATATATGAAAGCACCTTAATGGTTACAAGTTAAAGGGATATGACTTAAAACATCATTGTTACTGTATCATTTTGATAAGCATTTTTAAGGCTCAAAGAAGCAAAGAATATGTATCTATAGTATAAAAATAGGTCAGATTTAGTTGGATTTTGGCGAGTTATTTACCTTTTCAACTTAATAAAAATCACCACAACATAGGGTACAGATGTTAGTTTTTTTTTTTTTTTGGAGCCATAAGAAGTCAGGAATTTGTGGTTTTTTTACCAGTGCAAAATAGTACATCTAACACTAAAATGTTTTATAGGAATGCCAATCAGACAAATATTTTGCCCTTTTTCAGATTCAACAATAACAGTAGTCAATGCTGATGGCGTTTGTGTTCAGAGGAAAAAAAAAATCCCTCATGTCCTTTGTGTTCATCACCTGCAACATTAAAGCACATTTTGATAGGCTGTAAGATGGGTCTTAGCAGAGGCATCATAACCATGTACTGTGATTTTTGGCCTTAGCATTGGAAGACAAGCATAACATGACCAATAAGTTGCCACTAGTTCCATCAAAGTATTACACAAAAAAAAGACAATATTCCTCCGTCCAGGAGAGCAACCACCAAGAAAAAGTGTTAAAACCAAGCCTCGCCCAGGACAACTGGAAGCTGCTAGAAACTGGAAAATGCTGGCAGATGTTGGTCAACAGCTTATTTTTCCACTGAGTTTTCCACCACTAACCTTCAACGAGACATTGTCTTGTGGTCTGGATCAGCACACCTTGTTCATCTGGTAGTTAACAGTGACATGGGAGGATGCTGTGGATGAGGTGTATGAGAGGAAGAAACTTTGGTATGCTCAACTAGCTGCTGAAGCGCTACAGCGAGGAAGGAGAGTCCGAGTTTACCCAGTGGAGGTGGGCTGTCGAGGATTTGTGGCACACTCTACAACCGGTTTCTCAGAGATGGGTTCAGCGGACAAGAGTTTCATCACACAGTGAAGAACTTATCTGAAGCAGCAGAAAGGAGCAGCATTTGGTTATAGCTGAAACAGAGATTCTGGCTGGGGATCTCAAGCACAATAGAAAGAAAGCAATGCTGATGTACGGGTAAGTAAGCTGGGCTGAATTGAGTGGGGGATGGAGAGGGGTGATGCTGGGACGCCAGAACTCTGTCAAGCCCTCTTGAGGTGTCATGGGCTATTTGACAAAACAAAGCAGACGGAAGGTGCCCACTTGAAGACACCAGAGATGTACCCTACTTAGTTCAATCTAGACTACTGTCATGCTGATGCACAGGGGAGACAGCACTGTGGTTTATCTATGGATCCAGTATCGCAGCCGTCGACACCAGGCAGAAGGATATCAGATGAAAAGAAACACAAATGGATGGAGACGCAGATGGATCACATTAGTTTACTGTAAAGCTACATCTTAGTTGGTTCTTATCTTGGCAAGAGCCAAGTTCAAATCAACATAAAGTTTTAGGATCTACTCTCATGTAATGGAAATGTAACTGGTCATTGTAAACACCATTTTAGAACAGTGCATGACTGTATTCATTTTATTTACTTTTTTGCCAGAAACAAGTAAATTACTCTATTACACACTTGTGTACAGCTTGATTGTTTTAACTTCTTTCTGTGTCTGAAGACCTTTTCAGTCAGCCTTCATATTCATTGTGGAATTCTAAATGAAAAACTACGGTGGCTGAGAAGTGAAAAAAGGCAGAAAATCTACACAGAGATGTAGCTGCAACCAGGAGACTGAAATGGGGTGGTAACATCAGAGAGGATAGGTGAGATCTAATAAACTGTAGCCCCCCCCCCCCCCCCCCCCCCCCCCCAAAAAAAAAAAAAAAAAAAAAAAAAAAAAAAAAAGGCTTGCAGGGACGTCTCTGTAAGAGACATTATCTAATCTTAGAACTTCTTCTTGTCACTGTAAAAAAAAAAAAAAAAAAAAAAAAGATGCTAAATAAATAAATTAATAAATTAAAACAAAGAACATGTTGCAGCGTTTCATGTTTTCACAATGCTATGACACAACATCCATTATAAAAGTTTACTGAGCTATGCTACAAGATGATGCAGCAGAGAGGACTCGATCGAATATGACTCATGTTGTCAGAGAAATTAGTTGGGAGGGATTCATGTTAGCCTCCAGTCAACATCACAAAAAACACAGTGCTGGAATGCGTCAATGTTGCCGATGTGCACTGTGTTTTTTGGGATGTTGGCACTGTCCCTCACCTTTCGAGTAAGTTCACATTAAGGAAATCTACATATTGAATTCTCACATCAGCTTATACCCGGACCATAAACAGTCACATTACATTATACTGCATGCATACTGTACACAAACTGTGCCTTGTGTGAATGGTAATCATTTATGCCACATTTCTGTCTTCCACTTGGAGCGACTTGTAAGCGATTTGAAATCATCTATGTTTGTTTCCATCAGCAGCAGATCAAGATCAAACAGATTTCAACTGGATTGTAGGCTGGCAGAACCCTATCTCTCTGGCTGTGATGGAGAAAGTAACCTAATGAACGTCCAAAGCAAATAACACAATAGGAGTGTTAAACCGCAGAATGAAAGACTGTAAATGAATAATCTCATTCTGGAGATATGAGAGGCAGGTGAATTAGTAACACAAGCATGATACATACAAACAATCTTCAATTAAAAAAAAAAAGTTATTCCAAATTGAAATGTTCCTTTAGCATGCATTTCAGTTAAAACCTCCGCAAATTAAAATCACTGCCAACATCTACTGCCATTTGCATCCCAGTGAACTGATGGAGACATGCAAATCACTTGTGTCAGTCAGGCATAAATTCAACTTGACTGGGGGCGGGGGGGGGCTCATTTAAGTTGATGGAAACATGCAAACTCAATTTAAATGTCAAATTGAACTAAGGCAAAGTTCTTAAGAAAGCTTATTTCCATCAGGACGGTGAATTCATATTTATGTAAAACAAATGATATTAAGAAAATAATAAACTGTAAGAGGTGCAAAACAATACCAAATGGAATTTATATATATGGAATTTATATATACGTCATGATAAAACAAGATATATGAAACTAACTCAGCATAAGCATACCTATTTCAAATAGTAATAGCTAAAACTTAAATATACAAAAATGTGTCATAAATTTAGAGCTCAACTGGTATGCTTGGCTCAGATTCTTAGTAATGAAAGATCCTCATTTTATTATACATGTGCAGTATCGCTGGTATAGTTGTGGGTGAAACCTGCCTTCAATGTTAAACTCTCAGCAATGATAGACAGTATAGATAAACTGTTTTGAAATTTAAATTCTGCTTAACATGTTCTTTTAAAATACGTAGACCTTTTTTTATTTTAATTTTTTCAGTAGGTGTAGTGATAGAATATGTGTCAAAGCATTCAATTACACCTATGTACAACATGAAGGTATAGTGCTTAGCACCGAAAGACTTGTTAAAGATGATTTTGCTGAGGTTTTAAGTATACCTCTCTTCTGTGTCTTCAGTGTCATTGTCACTGCTTGTATGGTTATAATTTCAAATAAAAATGTCAATATAACTGCCCTCCCAAGTATTGTGATATCAGCATTTAAACTGAATGACTGTGGGTGGGGCTATTATCGGCACTAGTACTTCACAACCCTTACTTATTAAATATCTTGGTATAACTGACATTTTCAAGTCTCCTCTTTAAATACAAGCAACCCTATTTGAATGACAATGCCATATCTCTGCAATGATTTCCCAAAATGTTATCAATTTTCTAGTAATGCCGAACCAAAGGTGTAACAGTATTCCCACCATAGTCCTCGTTTCCTAAATATCTTGGTATCCTTGACTAGATAGTTGTTCGGGCAAAAGATTGTAAGCAAGACATTCCACAGGTGCAGTGGCATCCGGATGCTATCCATTTACTAGTAAAACATAACTGGGTGGGAAGTTTGTCTTTTTAACCTGAAAATTGTGTTTTTGCAATGGTGCCTGCAAAGACAGGTCTCTTCTTTGAACAAATATCCAACACAGTTATTCCCAGAAGTCTCATGGAAATTGACACCAAGGTAGTTGACAGATGAAAAGCACAGGGCTGAGAATTGAACCCCGTGGTACACCTTTCACCAAAGGCTCAAAATCAGAGGCTACTCTTTTACTTTGATAACGTACGACCATCCAAATATCCTTTGAACCATCACACTGCTTTGTCACCAAGCCCAATATGCAGAAGTTGCAAATGCGTTTCGTGAGCAGCCTGGGTGTTTATTTTATTCTCTTGTCTCAGCAGCACAGCTGTGCTCTTCAATGTAAATGAAGGTCATATTTTCTTTTGTTATATAAGCCATATGCAAAGTGATAATATTAAATTAATTCAAAGTGTTTAGTGTTTAAACATAAAAGTGGGTTGTGTGTGTTTGTGTGGGTAATTATATAAATTATTCACCTCCTACAGCTAATTACAGCACTGTGATACTTCTGAATGGTTACAAATATTGTGTAACTTGCCACAGGCCCCAGTGTCAACAACCGGAGAGAAATGAGCACACTGGTACTACCAAATAATTTGACTCATCATTTAAATCTTTTATTTTTTTATAAATACATATATATGTACTGTATATTGCTCTCTTAAATTACAAGCAATGTGGGGTTACCTTTCACCTTAGGGTAGCTCAAAACATTGCAATGTATTTTTGACTCAATAACCTATGTAAGAACACCTTTGTTTTAAACAAAAACCAAAAAAAAAAAAAAAAAAAACTGATCTGAAATACAGGCTTGAAATAGGGGAAGGCCTTGTTTGAAACACACACCATTGCTGCAAATATATCACCGTAGCATGTAAGTACCATGTCTACATACATCTAGAAAGTAATATAAAAAATCTCAGTTGTTAAATATGCTTTGTATTAGAAACACTGTTTCACTGTTTTTGCTTTACATTACAATCCACATTGTACTGGTATAACATCTAGTGTGCCTATAATAAGTATTCAACCCCCTTGGAAGTTTTCAGTTTGTTGTGTTACAACATGAAATCTTGCTTGATTCATTTAAATGTTGTTTTTTTTCCTTTGATTTACACAACCTACTAAAAACTTTGAAGAGGCAAGAGAAATTTTCATTGTGAACAACAGATAATGAAAAAAAAAAAAACCTGAAATCTTGGTAAGATAAGTATTCACCCCCCTGAGTCAATACTTGGTAGAACCACCTTTGGCAACAATTATAGCTGTAAGTCTTTTGGGGTAAGTCTCTACCAGATTTGCACATCTGGATCGTGCAATATTTGTCCATTCTTCTTGGCAAAATTGTTCAAGCTCTGTCAAGTTGGATGGGGATCGTCGGTGGACAGCAATCTTTAAGTCTTGCCACAGATTTTCAATCGGATTCAAGTCTGGGCTTTGACTGGGCCATTCTAGGACATTCACTTTCTTGTTTTTAAGCCAGTCCAGTGTCGCTTTGGCTGTGTGCTTGGGGTCATAGTCCTGCTGAAAGGTGAATCTCTGTCCCAGTCTTAGGTCTTTTGCAGACTGAAGCAGGTTATCCTCAAGGATTTGCCTGTACTTAGCTACATCCATTTTGCCCTCTACCCTGACAAGCTTCCCAGTCCCTGCCGATGAAAAGCATCACCATAGCATGATGCTGCCACCACCACACTTCACAGTAAGGATGGTGTTACCTGGGTGATGTGTTATGTTGGGTTTGCGCCAGATATAACTCTTTGCATTTAGGCCAAATAATTCAATTTTTGTTTCAGCGGACCACAGAATCTTTTGCCACATCTTTTCAGAGCCTCCCACATGCCTTTTTGCAAATTACAAGCAGGCTTTTACATGGGCTTTTTTTCAGAAATGGCTTCCTAGTTGCCACTCTTCCATACAGGTCAGATTTGTGGAGTACCTCAGCTATTGTTGACACATGTACAGTTTCTCCCATCTCAGCCATGGAACACTGTAGGTCTTTCAGAGCTGTCATTGGCTTCTTGGTGGCTTCTCTGACCAATGCCCTTCTTACCCGGCTGTTTAGTTTGGGAGGACGGCCTGTTTTAGGCAGATTCTGGGTGGTGCCATATACCTTCCACCTCTTAATGATTGACTTGATTGTGCTCCAAGGGATATTCAATGCCTTTGAAATCTTTTCATACCCCTCCCCTGATCTGTGCCTTTCCACAACTTTGGCCTGGAGTTGTTTTGAAAGCTCTTTGGTCTTCATGGTAGTATCTTTGCTTGGAATGCACTACCCAACTGTGGGACCTTACAGAGACAGGTGTATTTAATCTGAAATCATGTGAACCACTTTTATTGCACGCAGATGGATTCCGTTTAACTTATTGTGTGGATTCTGAAGGCAATTGGTTGTACCTGAGCTTATTTAGGAGTGTCAAAGGGGTGAATACTTATCTAATGAAGACTTTTCATGTTTTTATGTTTAATTGATTTTCTTATCACCCCCCCCCCCACACACACACATTTTTTCATTGTGACACTTTTTTTATTACGTTCTGCAGAGTGCTTTCGATTCAAAGGGAATTATCAGCTTTTAACTTGTCAATTATCATCATGTATGTTTTGCCTCATCTCAACTTAAAACTTTTAAACTTCAACATCAACCAAAGCCCCATAGACCAAAGAATAGTAACAAGAGGGATTTTTTTTTTAAAACCCTACCTGAAGATGTTACACATTATTGTTATGCTTGTGTGTTTATAATCTGGATCTGCACTGGCCACGCAAAAATCACCTGTTTACAGATTAAAAGGCGAAAATTTGTTTTTAATTGAAAGCACTTTCGAGATTATACACACAGCACAATCTAACTTTGTGATCTACATGTTTAACCAGCTTTCAATTGAAATGTGTCAGTTCAGTGAGACCTTAAAAGGAAAATGATTCGGAACCGCTGTATTCGTTCCATATGACACAGTAGATTAGCGAAGCGACAGCGAGTGGGAGAAGTACAGGCGTGGAAAAGTACAGAGCAGTTTCGAAGCAGAAAGGAGAAATTGCATCTTGAATTGCTTTAATCAGAAAACAGAGGACATTGAGGAAACACAGCAGCAGCTCAAAGTCAAACAGCCGCGTGTGTTTTTCTGATAACAAACAAGCTGAAACTCGGAGCAGCCGATTCAAATTCAGCGCCGTTTTGAGACACGGGCGAGGGGAGGAGCCGACAGCACAGCAGAACAACGCAGTTAAATGAGGCAGTCTTCCCAGCGACAGCGAGTGGAAGCGACAGCGAGTGGGAGAAGTACAGGCGTGGAAAAGTACAGAGCAGTTTCGAAGCAGTTGGAAAGCAGGTTGACGGCTGCAGAAGAAACTAAACTTCAAAAAAAAAACCTCAACATGGTCTTCAAGCCAGTAATCTGTGACACCTGCTTGATGTGGGAAATCCGAGAAAACCCAGCGGAGCTAAACCAAGTGTGCGTAAAGTGCCGCGCGATCCAGGATTTGCATAAACTAGTAAGTATGCTAGAAATGGAGCTGGAAGAAGTGAGACAGCAACAGGATCTTGAGGAACTGGCACACCCACAATTCATGGAAGTCTGCATCACCCCTAACAGACTGAAAGCCACCAGGGAGATAGAAGGTCAGAACAGCTGGGTTCAGGTAGGCAGAAGCAGGGAAAAAAAGAAACTTCGTCAAACACAACCACCAGAAATCAAAACAACCAACAGATTTGAGTCACTTCAGAATTTTGATGAGCAGAACCAACAACAAGAGAATGAAAGGAACAACATCCAGGACCCTACTGACAGTGGTGACCAGACAGCAAAAAGAAGGGAGGTCATGATTGTTGGGGACTCCATATTGAGAAACACAGCAAGTTCAGTTCGCAGTTTGGACCCCCTTACTACAACAGTGTGCTGCCGTCCGGGAGCCTCGGTCAAGCACATCACTGAGAACGTGGACAGGCTCCTAGAATGAACAGGAGACGACCCGGTAGTAGTCGTCCACATCGGTACAAACAACATTGGAAGAGACAGACCAAAATCCCTGCAAAACAAATTCAGAGAGCTAGGAAGGAAATTAAAAGAGAAAACCAAAACTGTGGTATTTTCTGGTATACTACCCGCACCTTGCAAAGGACCATATGGACAGCTGGAAATAATTAATCAAAACGAATGGCTGAAGATGTGATGCACACGGGAAGGCTTCACCTATCTTGATCATTGGACCACATTATACAATAGACGGGATGGACTGCATTTAAATAACAAGGGAACTAGTCTACTCGGAGAAAAGATCCTCGAGCAGGTTCGGAAGCATTTAAACTAGAAAGGAAGGGGGGAGAAATCAACAAAAAAACAGAAGGGAGACCGCATCAAAACAAGAACAACAACTCAGGTAAGACAACCATTAAATGTATTTATCTAAATGCTAGAAGTATCAGAAACAAAATTCTAGAACTTGAAGCTACTGCACTAACAGGTAACTATGATGTGATAGGTGTTACAGAAACTTGGTTGTCTGAGAGTGATGGGGACGAATATAATATTTGTGGGTATACACTGTATAGGAAAGACACGCAGGACAGAAGAGGAGGAGGGGTAGCGCTATACATAAGAAACAGTCTTGAAGCCCAGGTGTTATACCTGGACAAAGAAAATAAAACCGAATCAATATGGGTCAGAATAACAGACAAAAATTCAAAAGGCATAATAATAGGAGCATGCTATAGACCGCCAGATTCAGACGGTGAGCAAAATAATCTGTTATACAATGACATTAGAAATGTGTGTAGCAAAGGAGAAGCCATACTAATGGGGGATTTCAACTTCCCCCAAATAAAATGGGAAAACCTGGTGGGTAGCGCGAAGGATGAAATAGAAATGGTGGAAATGACAAATGACTGCTTCCTAACACAATTTGTGAAGGCACCCACTAGAGGGGAGGCATGCCTTGATTTAGTCTTTTCAAATAACGAAGATAGAATAACTAAAACAGAGGTCAGAGAACCACTGGCAAACTCAGACCACAACATGGTCTCATTTGAAGTGTTTTTTAAATCCCCAAAAGTAAAGACTAAAGCTAAGGTTTACAATTTTAGAAAAGCAAACTATGAAGGCATGAAACAGAGACTAACAGAAGTAGATTGGAGTAAAATAGAGAAAACACCCACAGAAGAAGGATGGTTGTTCTTCAAAAATGTAGTACTAGAGGCGCAAAACAATTACATCCCTAAAGTAGACAAATCTAAATGTAAAACTAAATTGCCAAAATGGTTTAATAGATCAATTAAAAAAAATATTCAGCGAAAAAAGGCACTTTACAGAGCATTAAAAAAGGACCAAAAAGAAAGTACGCAGAAAGAGTACACAGAACTGCAAACGCAAGTCAAAAAGGAAGTTAGAAAGGCCAAGAGAGAAATAGAAATGAACATTGCTAAGGGAGCTAAAACCAATTCCAAAATGTTTTTCCAATATTACAACAGCAAGAGAACATTCAAAGAGGAGATTAAATGTTTAAGAGATACAAATGGCAAAATCGTAGAGGAAGAAAAAAAAATAGCAAATATGTTAAATGATTACTTTTCACAAGTTTTTACAAAGGAAGATACTGACAACATGCCCCACATGTCATCCAGTTCCTATCCAGTTTTAAATAACTTTAGCATAACTGAGGCAGAAGTGTTAAAGGGACTAGGAGCTTGTGGCAGAGCAAAGCTCTGCCCTTTTTAAATTGGCAGGGATGGGGTTAACTTCCCCTGCCTGCCTGGGTTTATTATGTTCAGGTGGCTGGGGTTGATTAGTTGATTAGGTTGATTAACGATCAATCAGCGCCCAGCCACCTGATATAAAAGGAGGCCTCTGCTTCTCATTTGAGCTGAGGAAGCAGGTTGGTGTTTGTTTTGTGGTTTTTTTGAATTTTCTAAATCCAGTGAAGGCATTGCCCAGCCTGGAAACCTTTATTTTTGTGAGTTTTGTTTTTGCTTTATTTGTGTTTGAGTATCTGTTATTTTGCCCTTGTGCACTTTATTTTTGTTTATTTATAATAAAATAGTTATTTTTTTGAACTGCAGTCTGTCTCTGGGCCTCTATCCACTCGCCAGCCTGCCACAGAGCTCTTAAAATAAACAAATCCCCTGGGCCGGATGAGATCCTCCCAGTAGTACTCAAAGAAATGAAAGAAGTAATTTACAAACCGCTAACCAAGATCATGCAGCAGTCTCTTGACACAGGGGTGGTACCGACAGACTGGAAAATTGCAAACGTAATACCGATCCACAAAAAGGGAAACAAAACTGAACCAGGTAACTACAGACCAGTAAGCCTGACTTCTATTATATGCAAACTTATGGAAACTATAATAAGATCCAAAATGGAAAATTACCTTTATGGTAACAGGGTACTGGGAGACAGTGAACATGGTTTTAGGAAAGGGAGATCGTGCCTAACTAACTTGCTTGATTTTTTTGAGGATGCAACATCGATAATGGATAATTGCAAAGCATATGACATGGTTTATTTAGATTTCCAGAAAGCTTTTGACAAAGTCCCGCACAAAAGATTAATTCTCAAACTGAACGCAGTTGGGATTCAAGGAAACGCATGTACATGGATTAGGGAGTGGTTAACATGTAGAAAACAGAAAGTACTGATTAGAGGAAAAACCTCAGAATGGAGTGTGGTAACCAGCGGTGTACCACAGGGATCAGTATTAGGTCCTCTGCTATTCCTAATCTACATTAATGATTTAGATTCTGGTATAGTAAGCAAACTTGTTAAATTTGCAGACGACACAAAAGTAGGAGGAGTGGCAAACACTGTTGCAGCAGCAAAGGTCATTCAAAATGATCTAGACAAGATTCAGAACTGGGCAGACACATGGCAAATGACATTTAATAGAGAAAAGTGTAAGGTACTGCACGCAGGAAATAAAAATGTACATTATAAATATCATATGGGAGATATTGAAATTGGAGAAGGAATCTATGAAAAAGACCTAGGAGTTTTTGTTGACTCAGAAATGTCTTCATCTAGACAATGTGGGGAAGCTATAAAAAAGGCTAACAAGATGCTCGGATACATTGTGAAAAGTGTTGAATTTAAATCAAGGGAAGTAATGTTAAAACTGTACAATGCACTTGTAAGACCTCATCTTGAATATTGTGTTCAGTTCTGGTCACCTCGCTATAAAAAAGATATTGCTGCTCTAGAAAGAGTGCAAAGAAGAGCGACCTGAATTATTCCGGGCTTAAAAGGCATGTCATATGCAGACAGGCTAAAAAAATTGAATCTGTTCAGTCTTGAACAAAGAAGACTACGTGGCGACCTAATTCAAGCATTCAAAATTCTAAAAGGTATTGACAGTGTCGACCCAAGGGACTTTTTCAGCCTGAAAAAAGAAACAAGGACCAGGGGTCACAAATGGAGTTTAGAAAAAGGGGCATTCAGAACAGAAAATAGGAGACACTTTTTTACACAGAGAATTGTGAGGGTCTGGAATCAACTCCCCAGTAATGTTGTTGAAGCTGACACCCTGGGATCCTTCAAGAAGCTGCTTGATGAGATTTTGGGATCAATAAGCTACTAACAACCAAACGACCAAGATGGGCCGAATGGCCTCCTCTCGTTTGTAAACTTTCTTATGTTCTTATGTACACAGTGACCACAAGGTAACAATGTGCCAAGGCTTGACTTGACAGCATACAAAGCCAGTGCAAAACAACACAGCTGAATGTGGTGCTTTATTAGAACTGTGGTTCCAGAACCCAGTGTGGACAACAAAGTGGTCCTGGAGATTAGCAGTGTAGAGGAAGCCATCATTTCTGAACTGTATATTGATCGGTAAACAACAATTACAAATTGAAAAATCTTGGCAGTTGCTAATATGTTGTGCATTTGCATTTAAAATGCTTTTACTATGTAGTCATCAATGTTCAGAGGAGGATTTTTGCAACACACCATTAGCCTGAAACACCACCTTAAACATGATTTATTATGTTTTCAGGTATTAATTTCTATAATACTTCACACGCAGAATGAAAACATATTACGTAAGCAATGCTTAATAGGTGCTACTGAATGGCCCTATTATGCTACAGTCATTATCTAGGACACATTGTTCTGATGTTGCCACCCATATGCTTCCTCAAGTCACACCTTCCCCATTGTGCAGAGCAATGCATTTGAGGATACTCCCCAAGAGCTTCACAACAATCCTTTGCTACTGTTCTTCTGCTATTAAAAGAAATTGAGTTAATGGGGAAAAATACGCATAGCCATTTCTTAAATCACAACACCTAAACACTGAGTGTACAAAACATTAGGAACACCTTCCTAATATTGAGTTGCACCCGCTTTTGCCCTCAGAACAGCCTCAACTTGTCAGAGCATGGACTCTACAAGGTGTCGAAAGCGTTCCACGGGGATGCTGGCCCATGCTGACTGCAATGCTTCCCACAGTTGTGTCAAGTTGGCTGGTAGTGGATCTCTACTCCGAATAGCTTTGTTCGTGGAACCATTCCAGGACAATCCTAGCCTTGTGGCATGGGGCATTATCCTGCCGAAAAGAAACATTAGCAGATGGATACATCTGATTGGAAATGATGTTCAGATATCCTGTGGCATTCAAATATTGCTCCACTTTTATCAAGAGGCCTAATGTGTGCCATAAAAACACACCCCACCACCACCAGCCTGCAATGTTGACATGCGGCGATGCATGTACTCATGTGGTTTTCCCCATACCCTAGTCCTCCCACCAGCGTGAAACAGCAGGAACTGGGATTCATCAGACCAGGCAATGTTTTTCCAATCCTTCAGTGTCCAGTGTTTTCATTTATCATCCCACTGCAACCACAGTTTCTTGTGTTTTGCTGAAAGAAGTGGAAATCTGTTAGGTCGTCAGCTGCAATACCCCATTCGTGTCAAGGTACGACGAGTTGTGCATTCTTTTATGGGTCTTTCGACATTAATGTTGTACTGGACTGTCAGTTTACTAACTGTAGCCCGTCTGTTGCTCTGCACAATTCGTGTCAGCCTCCTTTGGCCTCTTTCATCAATGAGCTGTTTTCGACCACTGGCCTGCTGTTGGCTGGTTGTCCTTTGGGTGGTGGACCATCCTTGATACACATGGGAAACTTGAGTGTGAAAAACCCAGCAGAGTTGCAGTTCTTGACACACTCAAACCATCGCACATGGCACCTACTACCATTCCCTGTTTAAAGGCATGTAAATCTTTTGTCTTGCCCATTTACCCTCTGAATGGCACACATACACAATCCATGTCTCAATTGTGTCAAGGCTTAAAAATCCTTATTTAACCTGTGTCCCCTTCATCTACACTGATTGAAGTGGATTTAACAGGTTACATCAATAAGGGATCATACCTTTCACCTGGATTCACCTCATCAGTCTATTTCATGGAAAGAGCAGGTGTTCCTAATGTTTTGTACACTCAGTGTATATTCAAGGCATATGTTGTATACTGCTACTTAACTCAACCACCGATACCCCACATCCCTGTGTGACAAAGTGCCCGCCCCTGTGTATATTATCTGTTATATGTTGCATGTGGTGTGTTAAATGTTGGTGTATAGTTATTGGTATACGGGATATAAAAGGGTCTGTGTAACACAAGTGTTTAAAATGTATATTTGTATTTAGGCACGAGGATTGCACAGCACTTCACGTGCAAGTAAGAAGTAATAATATGTGAGCACGGGGAATTGCACTTTATTAATTCACATGCAGTTGTACCGAGACTCCAATTGAATGATTGATTTGCAATCGAGTCTTGGTACAGCTGCATAAAAGTAGCATGTTTTCACCCACTCGGGGTTGGGTGTTTGGTGAGTGGAGAACGGGATTAGAGACGGAGGTATTAGATAATTGTAAATAAGAACGTAAAGTTAAATATCTGCTCACCGTGTTTTGTCTGTGTAGTTCGTTTTGTTTATGTCTATTTGTTTTGACGTAAAGTGCCGTGTCCTGCCTTTTTGTCTGTTTATACTGTTTATTTACAATAAACCGGCACAAGCAAGCGCCTCATCATTTCAATTCATCTGTTCTGTCGTTGTGTTCATTGCTTTCCTGGTTCTGCCGTCACCCACTCAGCTGTCTTTGTGACACGCAGTGTCAGAAGTGGGAGTTAACAGCGCCTCCAAGCGTCAGACCAGGAAAGGAATGAACACAATGACAGAACAGATGAATTGAAATGATGAGGCGCTTGCTTGCTGTGGAAAAAAACTGCTACGGAACTTCTTTTGCACAGATTATAGAATATATCACAATCTCGATTTACATAGATCGCGCTTGTCTTTCTATATGCCTTGGATACATCCGTAGAGCCGCTTGCCAAATTACAATGATTGGACTCAGGAACTTCTTCAGCACAAGTTATTGAGTATCTGAACACAGCTGTCCATCTGTATCAAATGTACATTTCTACTTATCTGTCCATCTGGTAGATATAGGTCATGGTGATCACTTTTGTGTGTTACTGATGGCACTCAATTTCATTTTAGAGCAGTAGTATTTTTATTCACAAACGTGCTTCCACCTATCTGATCATTAAAAACATGGTTTATATGGAATATTGCATTAACACCATTTCATTTTTTGTACATAAAATAAAATGTAAAATATTCCAGGGTTCCAAAGTAAGCAACATACAAATTGCGGGGCTAATGTAATGACGCAAAAGTAGGCCTAAGGTCTTTGTTACTGTATTATACTGTAACCTTTACATTTTTTTTTCCTTTCACAAAAAAAGGTACATATTGTAGTTTGGTGTAAATAAATCAATATATCTGCCCAGTGTATTTAACTGGGCTTTTTATAAAAAATATCTGTATTCATCATCTCTTCAAATGTCCCCTTGATTTGAAACATTAGTTTTTCTAGAAATAAAAAGGGTAAATAAAATAAAAAAAAAAAAAACTGAGACCGTTTCCAAACCATACATTTGTCATGGATTAACAGTTGCAATGTTCCTGTTTGCGCTGTCCACAAGAAAACCAAGGTAGTGTATAGATGTGTCAGTGTGTATGCAAAGCAGCTGTTTGTACATGCAAGGCATGCAAACGTAGCTAACCCTCTTGTATAAACCTGGAGAACACAGCTGTTGAGTTTCTTCTCATATGCAAACTGGCCACCAATTAAAGGGGTAACAGCCAAGGCCTTTTTAATAATAATGTAACAAGCTGGCACAACCCAGACCCTGTATCACAGTCCAGAGCAGAACAGGCTATTCTTGATCTCTTATTGGACTAAAACAACAACAACCTGACGTCTACTCCTCTAAGCTTCCCACGTGTGGTAGATGTTCAGTCCCAAAAGCACTTCCGTCCCTATGGCAACGACCAATCCTAAACTCTTAATGGGAGCATACCAAGTTTTCAGTAGTTCAGGACAAAACAAACGGTATAACATGGAGATTTGAGTTTCAGGACACTTTTTATTGACAATTATGCAATAAATATCTGAAAAAAAAATTCAGGCTGGTTTGAGGGTCCACCACCTGGCCATCTGGACGAGGCACCCATCCCACCCCCCCCTTTAAGCCATCTGAAATACACAAAGGAAATCATTATAACTGCATACAGTATACCACCCTCATACCTAGACTGCCATTTCAGACATAGATATAAACATGTGACAGTCTGGCTGACTGGGGACATAATATCCAATAAAACTTACGTGTATCAAAATACTGACACATTTACTTTGTCAAAGAGTGGAAGTTATTCATTTGTTGTGTTTATTTTTCAATTCTAGTACCTCATCATTGTTCACCAGCTGTAACATGTTATTGTTGATTTAAGCTGGGAATTACAAGAGCCTCATCAGCTGCAATTTGACACATTGTTTAATCAAAGTCCATAGTTAAGAATTTGCCGAAGGTAGTCACTATGTATGCTATTTACTACACTGTTATTTTACTTAACTAGGCAAGTGATGCAGAGGGAGGAAAATGAGGATTTACTCTAGTTAATTAATTTGTATGGAAGTTATGACAGTACTGTAATTTTGATTAATCTCAATTGAAAGGCTGCTTATGCTGGTGTATCCCTCATGTTAAAAATGTTTATATAACTACAGGATACATCAAGTGCATGATAAGGTAACAGTCACCCATATTGGTAAAATCCAAGAAAAACACCTAATGCTTTCTCTTTGTAAGGTTTGATAAAGGAAAAAGGCTTTGGAATCCCAGTGAAATAGAATGGCAGTCATATATTTTTTTTTCACCTTTCCTTTGGGGCTGAACACACTCCCTCATTCCATTCAAACCTTGTGACAAAATTGCCTTGCAACTGGGCTTGTCCCAATTCCTCACCAACTATGTAGAGTGGGTTGGCCACAGCTGAAAGGTTACACTGTCACTGGGGTCTCATTCACTACATTTAAATACACTTTGTGAAAAAAAAAAAAAAAAAAAAAAAAAAAAAAAAGTATTTTGACTAATTTTCATTGTTCTTAATTCCGCTAATTCAAAATGCTGTGTCTTGTATGAAAAGAAACATGACTCAATTTAAAAAAAAGAAGATATTAAACATACAACAAAAAAGAATGCACCATTGTATAAGTGCAGGTGCAGGCAGCTGCCAGGGGGCCACCTACAAATCCAGTTGTGCTTGTCTCTCTGGAAGAACATGTAGCATATTTGCTATCAATTAGTACTGTATGTGGTTTTGGGAGGAGTAGATACAGGTAGTGCACTTCAATTAAGTCACAGGAAAGTATATAAATGCCACTCGAAAGGCTGTCATGCTCCAATCTATAGTCGCATGGAATGAAAAATAAATTTCCACCCAAGCTAACCAACACGATGACGACGGAGCCAATGACAACAACAGAACAAAAAGGGGAAGCCTGTTGTCTGTGGATGATAGGAGTGATTACTTTGCATCCTAACAAAACACATTTGTAATGTTAATCTACTTAATGTTATCTTGTTATAGGACTGTTTGTGTTGTCTTAATTGAAACACAAATAAACCAGAGGAAAAAAAAAAATACTACTTTCAGACGGGTCAATCCCCTAAAGGTTCACACCAATAAGACCCCCTACTGAAAAAAAGCTTGGGATTGATGAAAAACCTTAAATCTGGACCATTAGATTAATTCTCGGTTGAGAGCGAGGGTAGGGTGCTGGTGATGGATTGAGATTTAAAATAAATAAAATTAATATAACAAATAAATAGAGTATGGTTGCATCACACACTTTAAAAAAAAAAAAAGGAAATTAACAGTGAATATTTCTATGTGATCTGGTTTAACATGTAAAATTATTTTAAAAAGATACATATTTCTTTGTACATACTGAGAAAATGATTTTAATGTAATACTTTTATTGCTTTATTTTCAGTTTTAATAATCTTCTCAGTTATTGTGTGAATGTGAATATATTATTGGTATACACTGTTTAAAAAAGAAGCATCATTTTACAGAAATACAAAACCAGTGTATGGTGTTCCTTGTCACTTTGGCTTAAATTAAGGTGAAATAAAAGACAGATAGACATACCATCAATTCCCAATTGTTCTGCTATTTCTTGCCATATGGCATCCTTTTTATTCATAACCACTAACATCATAAAGAACATTACATTTTTCAACTTTAATAATTACTTCTCATTGAAGTCCATTTTTGTGTGGTAATCTCATCCAAATTAATGGCATGGGCAAACCAGATTTGCTCAGCATCAATGTTGAATCGTTGGGCAAAACTAGACTCACCCAAATTAATGGCATAGGCGACCAAGATTCACCCAGCATCGATTTTCAAGTGTTGGATGAAACTAGACTTGCGGAGGCTAGCCCCGAAATTCAGTGAAAACTGTTGATAAAAAGGGTTTCGCCCCGTCGTGTTTTTCAAGTTCTGGGCCAATCTGGATTTGCTCTATTAGATGAGGGCAAGTGCCAAAAAAAAGTGGAAAATTCGGGATTTGCCCAGAAGCCCTTGGGGAAACTAGATTGGCCCAGGCAAAACTAGACCCACCAGACCACCGGGTTTCGCCCTGAACATATACAGTGCCTTGCAAAAGTATTCAGACCCCTGACCAATTCTCTCATATTACTGAATTACTAATGGTACATTGAAATTTCGTTCTATTCGATATTTTATTTTAAAACACTTAAACTCAAAATCAATTATTGTAAGGTGACATTGGTTTTATGTTGGGAAATATTTTTAAGAAAAATAAAAAACTGAAATATCTTGCTTGCATAAGTATTCAACCCCCACACATTAATATTTGGTAGAGCCACCTTTCGCTGCAATAACAGCTTTAAGTCTTTTGGCGTGCGTATGTACCAGCTTTGCACACAGTGTCGGAGTGATTTTGGCCCATTCTTTTTGGCAGATTTGCTCCAGGTTGTTCAGGTTGGCTGGATGACTCTTGTGGACCGTAATTTTCAAATAGTGCCACAGATTCTCAATGGGATTGAGATCAGGACTTTGACTGGGCCACTGTAGGACATTCACATTTTTGTTCTTGAGCCACTCCAATGTTGCTTTGGCCTTGTGCTTGGGATCAATGTCCTGCTGAAAGGTGAATTTCCTCCCAACCTGCAGTTTTTTAGCGGACTGAAGCAGATTCTCTTGCAGTATTTTCCTGTATTTTGCTCCATCCATTCTTCCTTCAATTGTAACAAGATGCCCAGTCCCTGCTGATGAGAAGCATCCCCACAGCATGATGCTGCCACCATCATACTTCACTGTAGGGATGGTGTGTGTTGAGGCATGGGCAGTGTTAGGTTTGCGCCACACATAGCGCTTTGAGTTTTGGCCAAAAAGCTCCATCTTGGTCTCATCTGACCACAAAACCTTCCCACAATACAGCTGGGTCACTCTCATGCTTTCTGGCAAACTCCAGACGTGCTTTCAGATGGTACTTTTTGGGTAACGGCTTCTTTCTTGCCACCCTCCCATACAGGCCAGTGTTATGCAGAGCTCTTGATATGGTTGACTGGTGCACCATTACTCCACTCCCAGCCACTGAACTCTGTAGCTCCTTCAAAGTGATTGTTGGCCTTTCTGTGGCCTCTCTCACAAGTCTCCTTCTTGTTTGAGTGCTGAGTTTTGAGGGATGGCCTTTTCTTGGCAGTGCCTGGGTGGTGTGATGCAGCTTCCACTTCTGATTATTGATCCAACTGTGCTCACTGGGATATCCAAATGCTTGGATATTATTTTGTACCCTTTCCCTAATCTATGCATTTGTATTACTTTATTTCTAACTTTTGTAGAATGCTCTTTGGTCTTAATTTTCCTTCAGATTCACAGCCTTACCAATGATCCTTCAACAGTGGGGTTTTTATCCAGAAAATGTGACACCAACTTTAATGGTTCACAGGTGGAGGTCAATGGTAAGGTAATTGTGTCCTCGTTAGGGCAATTTCTTTCATCGGTGCAAACTGGGAGCTTCCACAGCACAGGGTTTGAATACTTATGCAAGCAAGATATTTCAGTTTTTTTTATTTTTCTTAAAAATATTTCCCAACATAAAACCAATGTCACGTTACAATAATTGATTCTGAGTTTAAGTGTTTAAAAATAAAATATCAAACAGAACGAAATTTCAATGTACCATTTGTATTTCAGTAATATGAGATAACTGGTCAGGGGTCTGAATACTTTTGCAAGTCACTGTGTATTCTATATTCGCTCGCTTCGCGTACGGTGTGCATTACATCCATCCATTTAAATCAATAGTTTTAATTAATTTTGTGTTCACTCACTCTCGTCCGGTGTGCATAGCCCTTTAACAAACTGAAACCGGTTAGACAGCGAAAACCGTAAGAACCGATTGCACAGACGTGAAAACCTCAATTGTGAAAAACGTGAGTTTCAACCTCGAGACTTGACATGTATGTACTTAATTTCAGCCAAGAGGAAGTTGTTGGTCTGGTTAAAAAAAACTGAATTAAAAAAAAAAAAAAAAAAAAAAAAAAAAAAAGTTTTTTTAAAAAAAAAAAAAAAGTTTTGTTTTATTTTGGCTCAGTCTGTTGATAGAAATCTTGGCCACAAAAGCATTGACCATAGCAGTTTCGGCTGCAGAAACACACTGTTAGTTGCTGGGGGGACGGGGGATGGGGAACAGGTGGGGACGACGACATGACATAAGTATGCACTCACGTATAGACCCCTGGTTTTGCACAATTAAATCGTGAAAAGGTAGCTCATTATGTATCAGTCAGTTGTATTTATTAACAATAAGGAATAAACTACATCAAAGTGGGCAAGATAAATTGCACACTTAGATGTACTTTATCTTTTTTTTATCATTTATAGATGTTTACAAAAGCTAGGAAAAGTAGAACACTAGTATGAATTACAGAAAAAAAGAACATTCTGCTTTCTCTTTATTATCGTTTTCCAGTTTGGAAATTGTTACACTTCAGTTTGTCACTGTTTTCGCGTATGTATGTAGGTCTGCATGCTGTTTTCTCTGTTCACTCTCTAGAAATTGTAATTCTAATTTTACTCTGGCTGGAGTGATATTATTGCTCTTTAATATCTGTTGTACTGAAACGAGTTTTTATACCGATTACATTACTGTATTTTAATGTTGAAACTGTCTGTGTTTTTCCTCCTTTCTCTTTCAGGGCGGCACCTCTCCCTTTCTTACTTTCAGGATAATAAACCTTCTTACTAGATAGCCTACATAAGGATGTAAACCGTGTGCATTCTAATAGAATGTATATAGCTTTAAACGGCTACTACTGATGATAATAATAATAATAATAATAATAATAATAATAAAATAATAATAATAATAATAATAATAATCTCGACCAGTTACAGTACGCAGTGCTTTGTTCTGTGTAGGCTATGTACAGTTGAAGTACGAATCTTGAGTGATTTTTATTTTAAATGTACATGATATGGAGGTTTTGTATAAAAATACTGACACAGACAAGTTACTGCAGCAGTCTTTATGTAAAACACATTTACTACAAAAGTGCACCATGTATTTGCAGCCTTCTTGGTTGAGTTTACTTGGATTAGGCTTGTTGCAGACTCGACCTCTTATCCTCGTATGAATATTCACTATCCCTGCCTGACAAAGTTAAACTGCGGTAGTCAGACCTCAGCGGTTCATATAAGTACCCTTCTATTTGACTTTTTTCATCCATAATAATTGGAAACGCCGTCGCAAATAATATTGTTAGATGCAGCTATAGACTAGCAGTGTTCTGAAATAGGCAAATCAACAACCCAACGTCATATCCTATTCTCCACGTGACAGATCCAATGCATATAAGCTTAACGTTGCTTTAATGCTTTTATATTGTAAATTAGCTGAGCAGGGACTGTAAACTGTGTCAAGTTTTCAGCCACATGTTTTCTATTGAAATTATTCTATATTCACTACCACTACAGGTACCCTTTAAGTAATTTATAGATACTTTGGAACAGACTTTGTAGGTCTCATGGACCACAGCTGACCACTCCTGATTTAACTGAACAAATTAACAGTGATTGATAAAATGGATCTTTAGAAATTGATGAATTAAGGATGACCTGTAAATAGGTGTGGTAGGAGGTGTGGTAGACGGAAGCAGCAGTTTGAAAGGGTTGTTTTAAACAAAACACAAAATAACAACAAAAGAATACACAGTGGTAGGCTGAGCATTCACTTTCACTTCACAGTTTAACCATATAAGAACAACCCAAAATCCTCCAAAACACCACATTGTTCCTTCCTTTATATACATGTGGCCATTCCCCAAATAGTACCCAATTAGGGAATGGCCACATATGTGATTGTTGGATTTAACCCCACCCCTACCATGATTTCCATTACATGAGAGTATATGTTAAAACTTCATGCTGATTTAAACTCAGCTCTCGCCAAAATAAGCACCAACTAAGACATAGCTTACAGTAAACTAATGTGATCTATCTGCGTCTCCATCCATTTGCGTTTTCTTCCATTTGATGATGTAGATATCCCTCTGCCTGGTGTTGATGGCTGAAGTGTAATGCTGGCTCCAGGGATCAGCATATTTAGCCTCCCCAGCGCATCAGCACACACAACGGCTGCGATGCTGGCTCCGAGGATCAACTACAGTGTGGTCTCCCCAGCGCATCAGCATGACAACCGTCTGGATTGAACTAACTAGGGTACATCTCTGGGGTCTTCAAGTGGGCACCTTCCATCCTTGGTGTTTCGTCAACTAGCCCACAACACCTCAAGAGGGCTTGACGGTGATTCTGGCATCCCAGCCAAACTTAAATACCCCCCCACACACACAGACACACACGTTTGCATTCCTATATTTAAGGGGACTTCTCATGAGGTAAGACACAGAAAACCAGAAACCCTACCTATAAAACCTGATAGATTGTGGCTCTGCATGACCAGGTTAGACCACCCCTACCCTAGATAACCCACTTATGTCAACCCTTTAACTCTAGAACCGCAGAAATTTTGGACTACATACAACCGCCTCACCCAAAAAATGTATGGCTCCATTTTAAAATGGCATGGATATGAAAATGAAAAACAAACAACCAGATACAACTTAATATTTTTATTTATGCACATCATACATAATATTTTCATAGCAGAAACTCTGTATTTACATTGAAAATTAAACTTTAAATTATTATTTTTTCAAAAAGTGCACATATACATAAACATGAAAAAACTAATAAAATAGACCTTAGGCAACAAACTTCTGTGTAAACACATGTAGAAAGCTGTCTGCACATATAAACTTGTACATAACATAATAACTACTTATAACAATAGCATAAAACAAAAATATGACATAACTTATGCAACATGAAAGCACTTTGGGTGAAACAGAGTTCAAAGGCTCTGGCTCTCTGTTCGGAGTTCTGTTATAGCTTTCTCAGTACAATCTACGCAGAAAACAGGCTTTTCAACTGTACCAGTGCATTTTCCACAGACTGCCTTTTCGCAGCAGGTGTAGACATCAAAAGTTCTATTTTTATTGTATTTAGCAACCTGGCATTATCTTTTATTCCTGGAGCCTGGCTGAAGGTTGAGGGGCATTTGCCAGACGGCTTTTGTCTCATATCAAAATGTTTCTGCCGTAGCTCCAGGGCTAGCTGCAAAATGAAGTCCCTCCAAGTGATTGTATTGCTGGTGCACTCCTTGTACAAAAAAAAAAAAAAAAAAAAAAGAAGTTGATGGCTGCCAGGTACAAAACATTACAAGAAACAGCCACAGGCAACCTGCGAGTACCACCTTTGACAGAATACAGCCGTGCCATTTGATCCAGCATATCCAAACCGTAGTTCGTTGCATTGTAAAATGCAAGAGTCCCTAGCTTTCGTTTAGCATCAATCCCGATGGTCACTGATTTGTGCAGGGAGCTTAGAATAAGCTTTTTTTTTTTTTTACCCCTGTACATACTCAGGGTGGCACAGTCGTTCTGCCCGAGGAGAGGAGTGGAGTGGAGTGCAGGAGGGGCTCGCACAGCTTGAGCTGTTGGTGGTAACTCTATTCAGAGGACAGGCAGACGAATACAAAATAGCGTAGCTATATGACACTGTATTTTGATTCAGTGTGTATATTTTATGACAACTGCTAATAATAATAATAATAATAATAATAATAATAATAATAATAATATATGATGTGCAGAATGACTTTCATTGCTGTTTCAGCACTCGACAGCAGTATAATATTACGTTCTTTAACAGTGACTTTGATTTTATTACAAAGCCCAGACTAAATTGTCGGCTATATTGTATTGATTTTAATATGCCGCATAAACTGCGGGTCTGGCAGTTGCAGAAGCAAGTGCTTATAACGTATTCGTTTTTACGATTCTGCATCTGAAACAGTGTATGGGAATTTAATTCAAATATTTAGTAACACTTAAGAACGGACATGCACAAGATATTCACATACACAGAGATATTTAAATTTGAATTGCAAAAACTGTTCAAAAAGCGGCTGATTGTGAAACATGATCATAGTGAAGTGTCATTCTGGGCCTATGATCGGGTTAACACGATTAAAAAAAAAAAAAAAAAAACACTTAATTTTTTTGACTTACTGGGCCACCATACTGCCTGCTTGTTTTTTTTTTTTTTTTCTCGTGTAACGTCACTGAGACGGGATTTGCATTTTACAGTAGCACGCAGAAACAACATTTATAAATATCAAGAAACGAGTGGATGTAAGCAGATAATATTTAATGAACTAAATTTATCAGGCAAGTTTTTTTTTTCCCTTATTACTGGTAATAATGGAATGCAGAACTATTATTATATTTATAAATATTTATTTTGAGAAAATAATCAAGAGTAGTGTCCATTATTGCTTATAAAGACCCTGAGAATAAACGTGTATTATGTCATTGCAATCACTCGGGTGAAACAATCTCTTGTAATTTGCCCAAAAATCTATGTTTTTCAACAAAACTTTCAGGAAGTATTGTAAGGTCCCTTGGGGCATAGAGTAACGCATTTTTATACCCGTGTCTCTAAGGAGAATGCATAATAATAAAAAAAATACTTAACATTTCTAACAAAATAGAAAATAAATATTGTGTTGAAAAAAACACACACACACACACAAAAAAAAAAAAAACAAAAAAAAAAAACCGAATTATAGAGAATTTTTAGGAAGCGAGTCATCTACAGCCAAAAAAATAATTGACCAGTGGGAGTATCCCAGTGAAAATGCTTGGTCCAAAAACTTTTAATAAAAGTCTTGTTTGACTTCTTGTCATAGTTGTCAAGGTTAAGTTATTCATTAGCCACTTATAATGAGAGTTATCACAAACATACCTATATACAGTGCCTTGCAAAAGTATTCAGACCCCTGACCAATTCTCTCATATTACCTAATTACAAATGGTACATTGAAATTTCGTTCTGTTTGATATTTTATTTTTAAACACTGAAACTCAGAATCAATTATTGTAACGTGACATTGGTTTTATGTTGGGAAATATTTTTAAGAAAAATAAAAAAAACTGAAATATCTTGCTTGCATAAGTATTCAAACCCTGTGCTGTGGAAGCTCCCAGTTTGCACCGATGAAAGAAATTGCCATAAAGAGGACACAATTACCTTACCATTGACCTCCACCTGTGAACCATTAAAGTTGCTGTCACATTTTCTGGATAAAAACCCCACTGTTGAAGGATCATTGGTAAGGCTGTGAATCTGAAGGAAAATGAAGATCAAAGAGTATTCTACAGAAGTTAGAAATAAAGTAATACAAATGCATAGATTAGGGAAAGAGTACAAAATAATATTCAAGAGTTTGGATATCCCAGTGAGCACAGTTGGATCAATAATCAGGAAGTGGAAGCTGCATCACAACACCCAGGCACTGCCAAGAAAAGGCCATCCCTCAAAACTCAGCGCTCAAACAAGAAGGAGACTTGTGAGAGAGGCCACAGAAAGGCCAACAATCACTTTGAAGGAGCTACAGAGTTCAGTGGCTGGGAGTGGAGTAATGGTGCACCAGTCAACCATATCAAGAGCTCTGCATAACACTGGCCTGTATGGGAGGGTGGCAAGAAAGAAGCCGTTACTCAAAAAGTACCATCTGAAAGCACGTCTGGAGTTTGCCAGAAAGCATGAGAGTGACCCAGCTGTGATGTGGGAAAAGGTTTTGTGGTCAGATGAGACCAAGATGGAGATTTTTGGTCAAAACTCAAAGCGCTATGTGTGGCGCAAACCTAACACTGCCCATGCCTCAAGACACACCATCCCTATAGTGAAGTATGGTGGTGGCAGCATTATGCTGTGGGGATGCTTCTCATCAGCAGGGACTGGGCATCTTGTTACAATTGAAGGAAGAATGGATGGAGCAAAATACAGGAAAATACTGCAAGAGAATCTGCTTCAGTCTGCTAAAAAACTGCAGGTTGGGAGGAAATTCACCTTTCAGCAGGACAATGATCCCAAGCACAAGGCCAAAGCAACATTGGAGTGGCTCAAGAACAAAAATGTGAATGTCCTACAGTGGCCCAGTCATAGTCCTGATCTCAATCCCATTGAGAATCTGTGGCACTATTTGAAAATTACGGTCCACAAGCGTCGTCCAACCAACCTGAACAACCTGGAGCAAATCTGCCAAGAGGAATGGGCCAAAATCACTCCGACACTGTGTGCAAAGCTGGTACATACGTACGCCAAAAGACTTAAAGCTGTTATTGCAGCAAAAGGTGGCTCTACCAAATATTAATGTGTGGGGGTTGAATACTTATGCAAGCAAGATATTTCAGTTTTTTTATTTTTCTTAAAAATATTTCCCAACATAAAACCAATGTCACCTTACAATAATTGATTTTGAGTTTAAGTGTTTTAAAATAAAATATTGAACAGAACGAAATTTCAGTGCACCATTAGTAATTCAGTAATATGAGAGAATTGGTCAGGGGTCTGAATACTTTTGCAAGGCACTGTATGTGAAACCTCATTGCAACTAATGTTGCAGGTTTGGTGAATGAGGCTAACGTGAAATGCATGTTTAATTTGACCAGGTAAAAACAAAAATGGTGAGAAACCCCGTAGAAAACATTTAGTAAGTGAAGCCTGTGTTTTCAAAATTCAGTGCTAAAAGCAAGTTCAAAGCCTGGTAAGCAAAGATCTATAGAAACCATTACAGTAACTCAATATTGGGTAACAGAACCAAAAATGACTCAAATATCATAGAAAAAAAGGGAAAGGTGAACAAATACATTTAAATGGCATAGTAAGTTACTGGCTGGTTATGGTTCTATGACTTTTTTTTGGGGGGGGGTGCTATAATGTGAAATGGCTTATCATATCCTACTCAAATGCAGAAACATAGATTGTGAATGAAAGAATATTAGACAGATTTACTCCAAATTTGTATTAGGAAGACTTTTTTTCCACTGAAAGATATTTTTACAGAATCAAGCCCATTGACTGTCTGGTACAAAGAGACAGAAAATGAGATATGGTGAATAGTTGACATGATTCAGTTCAGTTTGACAGAAACAGCAGAGAGGGACAGACTTAATGTGGCCCATCTAAAGAGAGACATCATGTAACTATTCTTTACCAAAAAGCCAACAAACCTTTTCATAAATAGGTTAGCATTCTACCTCACTGAGGTCAAAGTCTGTATGCTTTCATTTGTTTAAAAACACAACCAATATTATTCCAGCACAACAAAATGAAAGCAGGCTTTAATAACATTAGCCTGCTATTCCTTTCTTTCATGAGTGATGGTTTATACAGTGCAATAAAGAGCATTTACACTATAAGGATGGCCTTGGAGAAATGCCATCAGCTTTGAAAACAAACTGCACAGTAATGATAAGCTAGTCTTATAAGCTATTCTTAATGCATTATATCTATATTTTCTTGGACTTCAGAGGACAATAAATCATGCAACATTTGATCACATACTACCTATTGTATTAATTGACTTATTTCATCACTGTAATACAGTTAATGGCAGGCAATAATTGTAGTTCCAACTATGCCACTCTTTCGTTTTTATATAGAGGTGAGAGGTCCCTTCCCCTAGAATGTTTTAATTACCCCTAGCCACCCCACTATAAAGGCAAACCAGAATAATGTAGTTCCACACACAAAGGTTCTTTTATTTGGATGAGCAGATAGACACTCCCCACACCCAAAGGTTTGTTTAAAATGAAACAGTTTATTGTTGTCACAGTACCATCCTATTTAAAAAAGTAAGTCAGTTCTAACGGTCAATGTTTCTCAGCAATTATACAGAGAAAGGCAGATTTCTCACTAATCATTAACATTTCAATAGATATCAATAATCATTAAATCACATTTCAATAGATATCAGTAACACCACATAGTATTTAAAATAGATGTCAATAGTCACTAGCAATACATAGTAGCAGTCTCTTGTAAATTAGTAGTGAAGAAAAGCACCAATCATTAGTGTCCTGATCGGTTCGTCCATCATAAGTCGATGAAGACCATAACACATTTACATTAAGATGTCTGTGGAGTACGGTGAGTGCGCAGATGGCTGATGAGGCCAATCTGAGCCCGGAACACTCTGTGGCACACTGGACAGGATATGTTGGTAGGAGTGCTCCCAGAGGAAGTGTTGTAGGATTTTGCCTTGCACTGCTGTCTCTTCAACATGGCATTGCTGACCCTTTTGCCTTCTGTGATGGTTACACCATCCCTTATGAGTAGGGGTCTACTTAAATCGTGTTAAATTTATGTATTTTTACTGGTAGGTTGCGGAATAAAATTAGGATTTCACGGACATTTTGCAGATCTGTTTAAACATTAAATAAACCTAAGTAGACAGTATTTCAGAACACTAGCATAAATCCTAAAAATAGTGGTGCTTGCTTCCTTACTAAAACAGAGTGCTGTCTTCTGTTAAAGGCAAGCATGCAGCATCCCCCTGCAGTTGACTTGCCCATACAATGAAACCATGTCTGCATCCACTGAATTGGTATGAAGTGGAAGGCAAAGCTCTGCCAAGTTATACAGATGTGGAAATAGATTAGAAACAGCCTCAAAACTCTGTTACCCAAGGGCATCTGGCATACTTTAATAAAGGCAATGTATGCAGCACATTCGTTGTCATGTTGTTTGTCCCATCCAATAATTAATTTTATTAGTATTGAGTCAAAACAAAGAAAACGTGGCTATTCTGGTCCAAAATTCTAACTGTTTGGT